>NW_015555712.1:159575-193736 GCF_001515605.1 Sinocyclocheilus anshuiensis
AAATCGGTTCGCAAATCGCACCAAACGATTCATTCACGAATTAGAATGATCCGATTGCAGCTGTTCTCGAGTCTACAACTCACTGATTCAAATTAACCCGTTTAGTGCGAGTCTCCAGTGAACTGAATTCACAAGTAAGAACCGGGAGATCTTGTGAGCGCGCGCGTCTGATGCTGTTAAAAGTAAGTTACTAATGTCGAATTTTAGGATTAATTATTGTAACTGAAAATCATATTTAGGTCAAAGCTGTCAGTTGTTTGTGAACTAAATCTGCTGTAAAGGGTGATCTGTTTAAGCCCACTGAAATGCTTGAATGCAGACACATTAACATCAGAGTCTCTACGTTTTAGGTCAAAAAACATTAAAATAACACAGATTAAATAAAATAACTCATGCACATTGATCTTCCCTGCTGCTGTAAAGTTAGCAGTTTTACTAAAATGCTATGCATTTATAGTGACGTCTGTTTTTATATTGTTTGTCAGCACACATAGCGTAAGTTACTATGTATCTGGATCAACTAGCAGAGTAGACAAATATAAATGTTTATTCATAACCATGCTGAAAATAAGTCAATAATGAATAATAAGTCTAGCTAACGAGCTTGCTGGTGCTAAATTGAGGTAATTTTTAAAAAATAAAGTCCAAATATTTTTATGCAACCACCTGGATAGATTACATCTAAGGGAAAAAGAAAGGATGTGATGTGGAGAACATGGTAACTACAGTAATTATCAAAGTGGGAAGTGATGCCCTCTGGGGGCATAAAATTAAATGATAAAAGTAGCCTATATAAAACTGCAAAATGAATATTCATCTATCAGTACTTTTTACTTAAGTACATAAAAAATCAAGTACTTTTGTACTTTCACTCGAGTAAAATTGAAAACTGAGTACTTTTACTTTTACTGGAGTTATATTTTATTATACAGATCTGTACTTTTACTGAAGAACTTGATTTGTGTACTTCGTCCACCACTGGGAGGTAGACATTCATTCAATACTGGACCAGGAACTAAGAAAAGGAAACACTTTAAATACACAAGACATGATGAGGGGATGACAAGAAACCCCTGGGATCAATAAAACATAATAGGAACAGGAAACAGGAAGAACCAAATATGGGCATAAGGACACATGGGGAGCAAAACACACACAAAACATTGAACAGAGTCTGACATAATGTAAGTGACAAGAAAGCGAAACTGAAAGTAGGGGACTCCAACACAATATTAGGACACTTAAAAAAAAACATATGACCTGCTCTTTAAGCAATTTGTTGTATGAAATTTAACTTGTTTTTTAAAGTCTGTTTAATGTCATTTAAGTTTAACTGTCTTGTACAATCAAGTTGATTATACTTAAACAGTTGAAATAGGTGGAATTTTTTTTACAGTGTAGTTACTGTATTATATTTGATGAGTTTATATTAAGACCTTCTTTGCATTTTGACATTACAAAATAAGGCTACAATCCAATTGTCTGCACAAGGCATGTATAAGCTAGGCCCTATAGCAAGCTGTATATATCTTTAAAAAGAGCCTGTGAAACAGAATTTAAGTAATAAATCACAATTAATGAAAGGAAGTTTGCTAAAAACAAAAAACAACTTTATTGCATTTTTCTTTTTGGGTGAGATGAGCAGCTACATATTAGGGCTTATTGTTGAGAAACACAAAAAATGTAATCATTAACATAATTTATTTCACTATTTTGAAAAAATAAAACGGGCTAGCTTTTCCTAACTTAACATAATTCATGATATTTTGGAGAGAGATATAAGGTATAATTAGAAAATGTTTATGCTGTTTATTTGTGTTATAGTTTATTAGTTTAAACATGCAGCAAGAGTGATGAGAGTATCAAGATGGCTATATAGAAATAAGCAACTATATACTGTAATACCATATACATAACATACTACATATGTATGTAGTAATATAATATGTAGCCAAAATAACAAAAAGGGTTTTATGTTAATTCAAAATAGCAAAATCACAGTGCTGTTCATGTTTACGGTCTGCCATTTTTCTGTATTTGAAAGCAATTCTACTTTTCAACAATTAGCAATGCTTTCCCTTATCTTTCTATTAAAAGTGATTTAAAAATGAAACATCACAGATTCCTGTTAAGCCTGCACTAAAGTCAGCTTCAGGTCTCCGCAAATCTCCAAAATATCAATGTCCTTCAGCTTTGTGTAGCGATGTTTGTAAGTGTGTGCTTGTTTGCCATTGACAAACACATTGTAATGATGGGGATTGCAGGAGATGGTGACCTACAACACACACGAGTAATATTATCACATGGGGAGCAAAACACACACAAAACATTGAACAGAGTCTGACATAATGTAAGTGACAAGAAAGCGAAACTGAAAAAAAAACTTTATTGTTTTTAAACATGAACACAGGTAGATAGATATTAAAGTTCACAGTAATAAAAGACCACAGATGGATCTCTACTGTCACCCTGACTTAAATGTAATGTCAACAGAGACAGAGATATTTATACATTGTAAAAAAGCAACTCATGGCAACTTATGTTTTTACATTAATTTACTCATCAAAATAAGTTAAAGAGCAGGTCATATGGGTTTTCGAAAAATATCTCTTTTGCAGTTTGTAAGGTAGCTATCCTTCAAAACATCACAGATTCCTGTTAAGCCTGCACTAAAGTCAGCTTCAGGTCTCCGCAAATCTCCAAAATATCAATGTCCTTCAGCTTTGTGTAGCGATGTTTGTAAGTGTGTGCTTGTTTGCCATTGACAAACACATTGTAATGATGGGGATTGCAGGAGATGGTGACCTACAACACACACGAGTAATATTATTTTCAACTCACAATGACAGCATCAATAAAGTAATACATGTTCATGGATGTAAGTGTGCCTACCTGGAAAGGTTGTCCTTTTTGAAACGGCAAGCCTCCGGACCGTTCCTCCGTACCCCACTGCTCCATCTGATTGGTGTTGCGCACAACCACTCTCTCATCGAAACGAGGATTATAGTGCAATGCAATCCCACTTCTGTAGCGCAGGTTAAATGTTATTCTAATGGAGGAAACAGAAGAACAGGACACTTACATCTTAAAATGAACAGATTTACATTTTTGTTTAAATATGTAACATTAGTTACAATTAAAATAACAGTGTGAGTCCGTCATCTGATGTCTGACCTGTTAGCATTGGGATTGATAACTCCGTGGATGACAATGTTTTTGCCAGGGTGAAGTCCACCATTGATGACAGTTTTGTACGGGATAGTCTAAATGCGAGTCAAGATAAAAAGATATTTATAAATGAGTTTAAATTAGTGACTTTAAAGTCATGTAATACTTAAAATCTTCAAATAATTCAATTCAAATGTTTCATTAAAAATGAAAATCAAAAATGGCTGATTTAAAGTGGCACTGGTTTTATGAACAACATCTAGAACTTTTAAATCTGGTCTACTGATGAAACCTAAATAAGCTTATTATAGCAAAAGAATCTAAAATGAAATAATGAATGAATGAATTAAAATCTTATTAGAAGTGCAAAAGGAGTTAATGGAGAAAAACTGCAGAACTATTGCAAAAAAGACAAGGACAGAAAGGTGAATGTCCTAGAGTGGCCATCAAAAGTCATGAACGTACTATGAACATGCAAAATAAAATTTTCAAGTTTCAAGAAGCTTGGCAGATACCCACGAAAACATAAATCTAATTATAACTATTAAAATAGGTTAAAAACTTATGAAGTGTCACACTGAAAGCACAGCTTTTTTATATTTATCTGAATCTCGTCATGCATGACTTTCAGCTGTGCATGGTAATGTGATTTCTTGTGGTGAGAGTTGCTCTTACATAGTTGGGTGCAGATGGGTATGCCGGGAACTGTGGGTAGATAACACTGTATTTTTATCATTTTCTCATACAGGACAAGCACAATGTGATCTCAAAACTGTTACTGAAAGATATGGGAGACTGCAAATGTCGTGCTTGAGCAAACAACAGCACCTTAGTGAGCACTTTCAACACTTTTCAGAATGATATAAAATAAATTATTAATTATTAACAACATCACAAATAAGAGCACTGTTAAACACAGATAACATAGAACAATGGAGTTTTCTAAATGCTGACATGGTCAACTAACTAAAACGAGAAGTTGTGTGCATTGACACTTAGCAGAGGTGAAGATGTCATCATTTTCTGGAACCATAGTTGACACATTAACCTTGTCACACCAAATGAGGAAAAACAAGTATATTGTCTTTCTTCCAACCTTTCATTTACATTATGTTGCAGGTCTTTTAATGGCTGTAGAATCCAATAAGGCATTGTGTGGGTTTTGTAGAGCACCAATTAAATCATAAAAGACAGATATAACCTTCATATGTAAGAACCTTTGATCTCTGTTGATCACCATAAAGGTGTCACATGACATATTTGATGATGTATTAAGCACTTACCCCACATCCTGGAGGGACAGCATACTGAGGCTGTAGATGAAAGGAACAGCAGTTGTTTATGACAGGAAAACTGCAATAATGTCCTTACTTAATGTTGTTCAAACAGATTTTCTTCTCACCTGATATCCTGCTTGAGGTGGTATATAACCCTGAAAAGATAATATACAAAATGCATTCAAAAGACATTGCAAAGCTATGCTTGCCAAAGAGCTGTATCGGAGTTTTATCTCAAAATTAGACACAGTATGAGCTGATATCCATCTGTCTTACAGGTACTGGGGGATAGTACTCACTGGAAAGGCTGGTTGTGGAGGAAAATAAGGCTGCAAAGAAAAAAAATGTTTATATGTCATATTACATTCAGAAATGTTATTTAAATAAACAGTGGGCCTAAAAGTATTCAGCCAACACACATATATTGCTTTAATGTGAGGAACTGCACTTGTGATTACTTAATACATCCATTACAAAAGACACTGTCACAGACAAAAGTCATTTCAAAACTAGCTCAAAAGTGAAGTTAGTTCTGTGAAGAGTTCTGCAGTGGCAACGCATGTATTTTAGTTCTCACCGCAGGATTCTGGAAGGCAATAGAGTTCAACTCCACCATTCCCTCCACCGAGATAGTGTCCACCTGAGTGTATGGAATGCGGTGTCTATAGTCCATGAAGTGTCTCCCATTAGTAGATATCTAAAGAGAACCGTCATAAAATTCATAAATGAAAAGAGGTGAAATGCCTTTCAAATAATGAACTATTTATCGTTCTGCTGATTAAAAAGAAAGACGCCAATGGCTACTCTTTAGAAACTGCAAATCTGAGAGTGAATGACCTTGTACCTTGTATTTGCCCTGCTCAACAAGGATCTGGAAGGTGAATGTTTGGCCTTGGGGGAAGGGAGATTCATATTTGCGCTCCTCTGAGCCCCAGCACCTGCTCTGGAAGGTGTTGTGCACTACATACCCAGAGCTCTCATAGCGTGGGTTAAAGTGCAGAGCAATATCAGCCCCAGAATGAGAACCACACTGAAGGTTCACATGAAATCTGCAGGACAAAAAGGAATGAGAAAGGAATGGGTAACAAGGAAAGTGTGATTGGATCGTCTCATCTCATCTCTGATCTGATATGTTCTAAAATAGTTGCAAGGCTCACGAAGTGACACCTGAATTGGTAAATAATTATTTAAACATTAAAATTGTACTACTAAAAAAAAACACCAAGAGCACTTTTGCAGCGTATGTTAAAGGAAAACAGCATATTGTGGTTGCTCAACACTCTTTGAAAATGAGAATAAAACTCTTTCATGTTCTTGAAAGCTATCATTAAACATTATTCCTCACCTGTTAGCCCCTGGTAAAACCCGTCCGCTTAAGATAATGCTCTTCCCGTCCTGCAGGCCTCCCTGGATTTGGCCACTGAATGGGATTCTCTGTGTTGATGTAAATAGTATAATATGACACATAAGTACTCACCTAGTGCACAGTCTGCATCTGCCCTGAGGAGCTAATACCCAATAATGTGAATAAATTATTAAAATGGCTCGTTTAATATATGAAATTGGGGCATGGATGCCATATGGAGAGCAGAGCTAGTTTTCACACGCCAGTAGAGAAGGGCACACAAATGTGTGTGGTTTCAAACACCTAGTCATTAGATTAGAATAGCCTATGTGAGGTCCTCCAAACTTAAACTTCAATATCACCTCGGGGCACGTTGTCACATTTTGTAAATGTATTTATTTATTTTTTTTTGACGTTTGTAGTTTTATAAATATTTTAGAGTTTCGATTACTCGAGGCATAATCCCAATGTGAAAATTTACGCCACCACACCGTGTGACAACATGCCCCGCTTCCTCAACGTGCGTACACTAACGAACTGAACCGTTTTACTGAACGGTGAAAATGTCCATTTAGGCTAAAAAAATGAGAAAGCAAGGAGAGGAAAAAAGAAAAAAAGACACCCCATCCTAGGCTACTTGTTGCATAACGGAGTTTTAATTGTGCATGCAAAACCACATAACTTTAAATAGTGTAACGTTAGTAGCTAACGCAGAAAAGAGGAAGTACGACAAAGAAAATAGCAAATAAAGGAGATATACTGATAAGCCATGGCTTATTATGACGCCATATGATCATTTTTGCAAAAAAACAAACAAACAAAAAACAGTCACTTACCGGGTTGTAAAACGGTTGTTGCTGATAAAAAGCCATTCTATCAGTTCTTAC
Source organism: Sinocyclocheilus anshuiensis (assembly GCF_001515605.1). NCBI lineage: Eukaryota > Metazoa > Chordata > Actinopteri > Cypriniformes > Cyprinidae > Sinocyclocheilus > Sinocyclocheilus anshuiensis. The sequence continues at coordinate 166,253 of NW_015555712.1, forward strand.
GTTCCTGCACCTTTAAGTGTGTAGTCAAGAGAGAACAAATGGAAAGAGAGCAGTTCGAAGAACAGCAAAGATTTAAGAACCACCTACAGATGTCCGGTTTCTGATTAAAAACACGTCATGTTTCGATTTCTCCATAAGGCTAGGAACTTGGCCAGTGTCCACTGGCTGTACATGGGCTTCTACGTGTTGCTTTTCCTAATGTTGATCAATGTAAACGTTTATTCACTGATCAAACCCAGGAGGAATGTTATATAGCCTATAAATAATAGCAATACGTTAGCTAGCCTACATAAAATAGACACAAGATGGTCATTTTAGGGGAGAGAGTTAAAACAGATAAGGTCACGTCTCACGACGTGCTAAATAGTTATTTTAGGAATATTTGTAGGCTATTAACTCTTACTAACTTACTAACTCTTTATAGCCTACTATTTTCCGGGGAAAGTAATTTTATGGCATACTTTCAGGAAACGTTTTGTCAAACCAGATTACCAGCTGTTTTGTACCATTTTTGTACAACCCAGAGCCATAAGATAATGCTGTGTCAGAGGAAATGTTCAAAGCTGTACAGTAAAAGGAGCAGTCAATATGTGATTTTTTTTGTACAGAAAAACAGTTTTGGAATTTAACCGTAGACAGATGTAAATAATAGGCTACTACAAATACTATAGCCCCAGTACACAGACAAGGGATTTACTGGATTTTCAATGGAACATTTCTTTCTGATACATAAAACTCCTGGAAGTATATTAAACTACACAACATTAACAACTAAGGGTATGTTTGTTTTTGAACAGGGTGAATTTGCGGAAAATGTCTGTCAAATTACTAAAGTACTAAATAGGCTAGTACTAAATTAAAGACAAAATGCAATTTCTGATTTCAAATATGAAAAACATCTTACAGATTGTATATATATGTAATATGTATAACCGTAGTAGATAAGATTCGAAGTAGCCTAGATTAGATTGATCAGTTGATTATATACCCCTGGTTTCACAGACAAGGCTTAAATCTAGTCCCAGAGTAATGCATGTTTGAGCTGTCTCAACTAAAAATATCTCGCTCTGACATATCTTAAAATATGTCAGTGCCATTGTTCTGTCTTAAGATACACAGCTGTAATGTTTTTTTTTTTTCTAAGGCTTTAAAAAAAAAAAGCTGCTTAAATATCTTAATTTAACTAAAGCCTAGACCTGGCTTAAGCTTAGCCCTGGCTGTGAAACCAGACTATAATTTATTTTGCAACACTGCAAAAACACTGTCTCACTCCGTTTCATGAAATGGAAAAAAATATTTCAAATGTTTCATTTGTTTATTTCTGCCAGGATAAAATTACACTGTGTTTACAGACAAGTGGCTATAAGCTTTACACAAATATTAACTCATAATTACATAACATTAAAACCACAAACTCATTCTAGAAATGTACAATTTGTGTTCGACACACTTTGTATATAAAGAGCTGTACAACAGGAGTAAAGTACCCTTTCAAAATTTTTCGATGTACAAATAATATAAGAATTCTTAGCTGTACAATAAATAAAAACAATAGTTCTCTATTCAAATTCCTTTAAGTTGTCATGGGAACAGTCACTGCCATCTTCACCATCCTCTCATTGTTCATAACACCACAAATAAACCACTCAAAACTCTGCATGCACACTCTCACACACTTTCTCTCTCACACACTTTCTCTCTCACACACCCACAAATTAAAACAAGAGGTATTAGATATTAAAAGTTCCTGAACATCATCCTGCTGGGTCAAAATATTTTTCATTCTTCATATTACAAATACCTCATCAGGATCCTTATTTTTGAGGCTCTTTATCCATCCTGGAAGGGCTCAGTAAGTCAGATTAGCATCCGGTAAATGATTATTCATTTAAATCTTAATTTTGAGCAAATACATGGAATATGGAAGTCACTTTTTTTTTTTTTAAGAGTACAGGAGAAAGTTTGTGGACTGTAAAAGCTGAAGGCCTGTCCTATAAAAAGAGCAATGGAAATCACATTCCATTCATCTGACGGCACATGAGGAATTTGAAACGGCAAAACGTGGCAAAGTCTGCTAGCTCAATAAATCTGCTGAAAGCCTATCAGCATATTTTCAATTTACAAAGTTTAGCTGAAATGGCTTTGCTCAGTGTTAGAACAGGCAAAAGTTTAAAAGCCTAACAGTTGCCAGAGATGGGACTACTATAAGAAAAAGCATCACAAAGGTGAACATTTTTAAACATTTGTAAGACACTCAATTACTCAGTTGTTTTCTTTGAATGCAGTAGCCATGCTAATGTTAACAGCAGCTGTGGACAAACCCTCGTATTTGTAGACATAGGGACAACGAGAGCGGAGGCCTGAACTGCAGTGCTCACGCAGACAGTGGTGATGCCATGCACTGAACATTCAGCCAATCAGAGAACAGAAGGAAGGAAAATACGGAGGAGAAAATAAAGTGACATGTGAAATATGAAGATTTGGAAGAGGTTGGTGGCAAGAAGAAAGGTTGAGACATCAAGATGGAGACAGGAACGGCAGATGACAGAGGGGATCACAAGTTTGTCCCATTCCCAGTGCGGAGAGAAACCCACAAGAAAAACAGCAGAGACAACATACACAAATATAAAAAAAAAATTACAAAAGGTTTTTCAGGGATGTCAACTGCTTGTGCTGATAAATAATAATAAATCATTTTATATTATATAATGTATTACATTATATAATTATTGTCATTAATATTATTTTAATTATTATAAATTCAGATTACACTCTTTTAACCACAGTCTAACCATCGTTTTAAACGTAAAAGGTGAATTACTGACCACAGGCCAGATATTTGGGCATATAAACATATTCAAAGTGTAACAGGTTAAATCAATAAGCACCTTCCCTCTGAACTACTCCTATTATCTGCTTCTATATAGTAAATAATAAACGATAAATCACACAAATCTTCACACATCTGCAAACCAGACCAATCATTCATATAACGGGCAAAAGCTTTGGTAGCATAAAAACGCTTTTTCATTACTGTCACTTATTGTTATTTTCCGCACCATATGATATCAGGTTTGTACGGAGCCCCACACATGATATGCAAGAAAAAATAAATAAATCGTGCGCACGATTTACTAATTTGTTCCCTCGATGTACTAAAACGTGCACACGATTATCATTTCGTTCCCTCAATTTGCTAATTCGTTCCCTAGATTTGCTAAATCGTGTGCACAATTTACTAATTCGTTCTCTCGATTTATAAATTGTGTGCACGATTTAGCAAATTGAGGGAACGAAATAGTAAATCGTGCACACGATTTAGCCTACTATTTTTTTCCTGCATGCCATGTGCGGGGCTCCGTAGGTTTGACCAAATATATAATGGTTGAATCCATGCACAGCATCCTTCTGACTCTCGTTACACTAAAAATCCAATGGTGTAAAATTAAGTAGGCTCAGAATAGAGACAAAAAACAATGCACAGGTCGGCTCCAAACGATCAGTTAGTTTTCATGCTCCCTAAACTACACCCCCAAAAAAGGGGGATCCACAGCATGCTAGCTTTCCAGACTAGGATACATACTCCTCAGACTTCCAGAAGTGCCCGGGGTGTGAGAGTCTGCGATTGAGCTTCGGCAACTTCTCTAGTAAGTCTGACAGCTGAGTGAATGTGGGTCTGTCCTCAACCTTAAAGGACCAGCAGGCTGACAAGATCTCCTGCAGTGTGAATACAATGACCATGTTAATATTATTTTGTGTGTGAGTATATATATATATATATATATATACTTCAGTCGGTTGGTTAACGATAGGCCATTCTTTAGCCTGGAGTTCATACCAGATAGTGCTGAGACAGAAACATTCAACTGATCAACTTCAGTGTTGGTTTGCAAAATATTGTAACTTGATTTTGATCAAGCCTTTACAATGAAGGACCAATCAGATTTTTTAAAGCAGAAATGAAACTTTAACACCAAAACCAAATGTTTGCATTAGAGGCCCTGTATATGTGATGCAGATGTGGGAAAAGAGATGTGGTTTTTACCCAAATGCATAAACATCAGCAGCTTTTGAAAAGGGCAAACAGTCTTGGTTTCCTGGTCCCATCTTTTGCACGACCTCTGGAGCCAGGTAATAGATCCACCCTCGTGGAAGCTTCAGTTCATTTTCCCGCCTATAAGCAAACACATACGATAATGAAGTTCTTAACAAAGCATACTATATAACAAGACTATTTTAGTTTTATACCACTGGAGTAAATGACATACACCCTACCTGTCCTCCTGGACCACTCCAGACATCCCAAACAGACCGAAATCGGTGATGACCACTTTGTTTGAATCGTAAAAAACATTCTTAGATTTTAAATCTTTGTGCACAATTCCCTTTGCATGGAGGTAACCCATTCCCTGTAAAAGGTAAAAGACACGAAACAAAACAAAACAAAACCGTTGTTAATGTGATTTGAGTTAAAGAAGCAAAATTTATGATATAATGGTCAGATTGTTTTGCTGCTTTACAGTTATTACATTTTGATGAAAGACTACAAAGACATTTTTTGGATAATAACATGCACTGATAAATCATTCAAAATAAAGCCAAGAACATGTATTATATGTGATGATTCCTACCTTCACAATTTCCTGAGCGATTTGTCTTATCTTGTTGATGTCAAGTTTAGAATCCCTGACAACCGAGTAGAGCGTCCGTCCTTTACAAAAGCTGCGGCAGGACCATAATACATAAATACAGGAACATAAATACATTACAATCAAAACGCAAATGCTCCTATATATTATCACATACTACACATTCAAAACATACACACTACCATTCAAAGGTTCGGAGTAAGTTTTTCAATGTCTCTAATGTCTAAATGTCTCTAATGCTCACCAAGGCTGCATTTATTTGATAAAAATACAGTAAAAACAGTAATATTGTGAAATATTAAACTTTAAAATAACTTTTCGGTTTTAATATATATTAAATATATTATATCGCGTTTGGTCTCGTTCTGTATCGCGTATCTTGTCAGTGTCTGCGCTTGCTTGGCCATTTGTTGTGAAAAAATTTTGTTAGACGGGTATAAAAAAGCTTAGTTTACCGCGACAGCGGTCGCAGCAGCTGTCGCGTGAAGGCCTCCTCGTGTGCAAACCGAAGAGTGTAAAGACCATTGACTCTACCGTGCGACTCCACCGAATGAAATAATATATATATATTGAATTTATAAATGTGTATGTACATGTACAGTATATATGTATGTGTGTGTGTGTTTTTTGGTGTTTGGCTTAGTGTTATGTTAGAATCATTATTATACTCTTATACCTTTTGTTCTTTAATATTTTGAATTGTTTTTAGCTTTATTTTTTGTTTTTCATTTATGTTAAGTTTTTAAATTTTGTTGTATGCATTTGTCATTTTTATTTAATCTCTTTATTTTTAAAATGTGTATAGGTAGTATTTATAAAGTGTTAGCTTTTAGTTTTGGATCTGATTTTAGTTGTTTTAATACTACAATTGATTGCTTCTGTTGTCCTCATTTGTAAGTCGCTTTGGATAAAAGCGTCTAATAAATGACTAAATAAATAAATAAATAATATACTTTAAAATGCTATTCATTTCTGTAATGAGAAAGCTGAATTTTCAGCGGTCTTCAGTGTTACATAATCCATCAGAAATCATTCTAAAATGCTTATTTAGTGCTCAGGAAACATTTATGATTATTACCAGCTGTGCTGCTTAATATTTTTGTGGAAACAATGATACATTTTATTCAGGATGGTGAATAGAAAGAACAGCATTTGTTTAAAACAGAAATCTTTTGTAACATTATAAATGTCTTCACTGTCACTTTTGATGAATTAAATGCATCCTTGCTGAATAAAAATATTAATTTCTTTACATGAATGACACAACATTGAGAGAGCTGAGAGAGGCGAACCTGGTGATAATGGCCAGATGAGGCGGGTTCATGCAGGCCCCCATAAACAGCACGACGTTCTCGTGTCGCGTTTGCCGGTAGTTCATCACCTCCTTCTTGAACAGCTTTAGGTGCTCCTGGTTGTTACCATCAATCTCTAACAAGCGAACGGCCACCTCTCCATGCCAGCGGCCCCTGCACACCTTCCCCCAGCGGCCTTTACCGATCAGCTCTCCGAGCTCCAGCTGCTCGAAAGGCACATCCCACTCCTGCAGGTAAACGCTGGTCTGGCTGGCCTTACGGCTTATGTGGTCCTTCCAGTAGCCCCTGCAGTTGGGCAGGTCATCCACTTCATCGCCTTCACTTTCATCGTCCGAACCTTCCTGATCCTGACCGTCGTTCTCTTGCTGCTCCTCATCCTGAATGAGAAGAATAATAACCAATTTATTCCATTCTAGGGCTAAATGTATATTTCATATTCACATAATCCTAAATCAGTTTTGATTTTGTACAATTCAAAATTTAGATGTAAGTTAAATTCAGTACTGTCTTTTAGTGGTCAGGGTCACTACCTAACACCACTGTCCACACAAAATCATGTGACCACCACGATAAACTGGAAATGTTGCCCACAAATACTTTCAGTTCCTAGTAGCTCTGTGGGTGGACATGTTTCTTGCGGCACTCACCACAGCTTCCCGTTGGCCTGTTGACAACTGGTTGACATTACCATCCAACTGATCTGTTTCTCTGCATGGAAGAGAGGACATACTAAACTTAGTGGTCATTTACTAATCACTTTTAAATAGTTATCAGAACTATGTATGATATACAGTATGATCTAGACCATTTACCTAAGGATAGTTCACCCAAAAATCTAAATTCTGTCATTTACTCAGCATTATGCTATTCTGAAGCCATGTGATTTTTAATATAGATCACAAATAAAGGAAATACCGCAGAACGTATCATGGTTTGATGTCAAATGTCATTTGTCTTGTCATTCACAAAAACCTCATGAGAAACAACTTGACAGTCCACGTTTGAATTAAGTATTTGAGGTAGTGTTATTTTAGTATCATATATTTAGTATATATAGTATTATATATTTAGTATATATATATATATATATATTAGGGCTGTCAGTTTAACACGTTAATTAGTTATGAAAAATAACGCGATTAAAATATTTTAACGCAGTTAACGCACAGGCTCCGCCCCCCAGACCTGCTGTTTGAGTGCAAATGCGACTTTACACAACAGTTCAATAAATAATAAGTTAATATTGTGTTGTATTTTAAACACAACTGTTTTTGTTCAGTTTTGCCAACAAAGAATATTACCTATAAAGTCACAGCAGAATTGTGCATCTGTGAGCAACACAGCAGAGTTTAGTTTCTGAATGAATCCGCGTTTTGAACGAATCGTGTGAACCAATGATTCAAAGGCCAATTCATGAAGTGAGCCGTTTACTGAATTCCTGAATGAATCAGCCGTTTGAACGAATCGAATGAAAGATTCATAAAGACATTTACCGCCAACTGCTGGCAGTTTTAGTTTCTTATTTAGGGTATTATTTCATTAAAAAAGGGTGGGAAAATGGGGGGAAAAACTTTAAAGGAATAGTTCACCCAAAAAATGTTAATTATGTCATCATTTACTCAAACCTGAATGACTTAGCCTACTTTCTTTTGTGTAACATAAAAGAAGGTATTTTGAAGACTGTTGGTTACAAAGCTGTTTTGGTTACCAATGACTACCATTGCATGAACGAAAAAAAACTGAGCTGTTTCTCAAATTATCTTCTTTTATATTCCATAGATTATGTTAGGCCGTGGTAGCCTAAACGTTTAAGTGCAATAAATTTTATGTTGAATCTAAAATATTTCTTTCTAAAGCTACTATTTATAATGTGTACTTAATACTTTCTCATTTAACACAAAAATAGCATTAAATAATCTTTTGGGGGTATTTTCATAGACAATTGTAATTTGCGATTAATTAGATTAATTAATCGACACATCATGTAATTAATTAGATAAAAAATTTTAATCGACTGACAGCCCAAATATATACACTACCGCTCAAAAGTTTGGGATCAGTAAGACTTGTAATGTTTTTTATGCTCATCAAGGCTGCATTTATTTTATCAAAAATACAGAAAAAAAAACAATAATCTTGCTAAATGTTATTACAATATAAAATAATTGTTTCTATTTTAATATACTTTAAAATATAATTTATTTCTGTGATGCAAAGCTGAATTTCCAGCAGCTATTACTCCAGTCTTCAGTGTCACATGATCCTTCAGAAATCATTCTAATATGCTGATTTATTATCAGTGCTGGAAACTGTTGTGCTGCTTAATATTTTTTTGGAACCTGTGATACTTTTTTTCAGGGTTCTTTGATGAATAAAAAGTTAAAAAGAAGAGCATTTATTTAAAATATAAATCTTTTCTAACAATATAGACTACCGTTCAAATGTTTGGGGTCAGTACATTTTTATTCTCACTTTTTTTTTAAATAAATTAAAAATTTTATTCAGCAAGGATGTGTTAAATTGATAAGAAGTAATAGCAAAGATTTATATTGTTAGAAAAGATTTATATTTTGAATAAATGCTGTTCTTTTTAACTTTTTAAAAGGAAACTTTTAAAAATATTATTCTAATATTTTAAGATACTGGATTTTTGACTTTCATGAGCTGTAAGCTCTAATCATCAAAATTAAAACAAAAAACGTTTGAAATGTTTTACTTTACATGTATGAATCAAGAAAATAGCAAAGTTTCACTTTTTGTAATAAGTTACAAAAAAAATAACTTTTTGATGATATTCAAATTTTTTGAGATGCACCTGTATGTATATGTATATATATATAGGTATCAAATGGCTTTGAGCTACTTTTACAGTGCTTTTTTGTCAAAGACATCCTCTTTTGTGTTCCACTGAATAAAATCAAACAAACAGGTTGGGATTAACATAAAGGTGAATAAACAATGGAAAGTATTTGTGTGAACTATCCCTTCAGAGCATCTTTGAAGCATTCATCATGAGTTTGAACTTGCAGGAAAAATTCTACAGAAGTCAGTGCTGTCACAATGGTTCCATGTGAACTTAGTGCAACTGATTCATTCAAGATGAGGCAATAACCAAAAATGTGTGCTGTTCAGCTACAGTTAAGAAACATGCAGAGTAATTATAATGTACCATGAAGAACCAAAACCAATGAAACTTGCATTTCAATTGCCTGGGGTCAAAATATTTCTAGAAATACTGCAGAAACAGCAATCGAAAAGTTTTGTTTTACCCGGTGTTGCAACCTCCATCTGAATGCGTGGAACTGGATACGTCTGCAAGAAAAAAGGGATTCTTGAGTCATATGTGACATTAAACGTTCAGATTCCATGTAAATGTGCGCCAAGTAATTCTACTCCACTTAAAGTTTTGAAGTTGAAAGTAGTTGCTGTTCAAAGCTTCCTGATATTTTTTATTTTTTTTTTAGGATTCCATGATGAATTGAAAGTCCAAAAAACACCATTTATATATAATATAGAATTTTTGGTAACATCATTTATAAATGTCTTTGAATATATATATATATTTATTTATTTTTTACTCATGAACATAGTGTATATGCCAAAGTTTAGGGATTTGAGCAATATTAATAGTGATGCATGCTAATAACTTGGTGCACCTTTAATATAATACAACTAAACAACTGAATGACATATCTTTTAGGTTCTCTATACACAGCACAAGAAGCACACAGAGAATTGATAGTAGAGACCTGCACTCCCGCGGGAGTACCGCGGCACCCAACGCAACAGGGTGCAGCGCGGGACAACTCTTGATGGGCGAGTGCGGGTGTGGGCGGGAAGAGACTCGTGTGTGTGCGGGATGCGGGAGAATAAAATTATTCGTGGGACTGCCGCAAAATAGAAATGATCTAAACATAAAGTGTCTAAAACATATACATTTTTATTTATCTGTTGCACAAAAGCAAAAAGAACAAATATACCTAAAACGGCTTGTTCTAACACGCCCCCACATGTTTATGTCACAATGTGGGAAGATTTGCATAACGCCGCCCAAATGTTCACGCAAAGAAAGAAGGCGTAACTTTTATTCTCGCTGTTACCGCCATGTTGTGGAGATACTGTGTGTTTCGTTGTGAAAACGAAACTACTTTGTTTGGCCTTCCAAAAGAGGATTATATCCGCTTCGTCATGCCTGGAGCTGATCCGTGCTGGTCACCAAATACACAAAATAATGTTCTTTTTAGCAGCATCATATGACTCATTTAACGCGCAAGATAGGCAGAGTTTCTATTTATAACACGTGTTTAAAGGGTTGCGCAATGTAGCCAATCACAGACTCAGCTGTTGATTTCTGGAACGCAATGGCCAACCAGAGGTGATTAAGTTAGAATCTACTCACCGCAGTGCTGAAATTGCGTGCTCACGAATCCTCTCATTTTAACACACGAAGTGTAGACACTGTGAAAGATTCATTGTGCATATGTTCATTGTGTTATAACAGAGCTTTATGAGATCGCGATGAACTGAGATGTCAGCTTTTAGTGGTAGCTAATAAAGGAAGCGCTGCTCGCATTCTGCCATGCCAAACCATGCACGTAGCAGCCCATTCTTGCTTTTCTGCTAAAAATAACAGTGGTTTGTGAATGTTGATGCTTAGCTTAAATAACAAATATTTTATCGGGAGCATTTATGCTGGGATGTTGTGGATCTTAGGAGATGTTAAAGAACCATTTAATGTAAATTTCTTTGATGTGCTGAAAAAAAATCTATATAGATTACTTTTATGCGGGCTTTTGCGGGCGGGAGTGGGACAAAACATGAATGTCGCGGGCGGCAGCGGGACCAGATAAGATATTTTTCTGCGGGATCAGGCGGGCGCAGGACAGAATCTTGCGGGAGCGGGACTGAAAAATCCGTCCCACGCAGGTCTCTAATTGAAAGCACAAAATACTGCAAAAAATGTAGCAATTCCCATAGATAAACACTAGAAGGCGACACACCACAGTATAAGCACTACTAGCAACTTTATCTCAATTTGAGTTCACTACAGTTGAAGCTCTCAGGTAGAGGTCTGCATTCCCGCGGCTCTCCCGCAGGAACCGCGGGACCCGACCGGATTTTTTGCACCGCGGGATTAAATTCCCAAATAAAACGCAGTAGCGGTCGGTAACTCTGGTGTAATTTGAACGGGAGCAGGCGGTCTAACAATATCCCGTTCCCGACGTCCATTTAGAACAGCATATCTGCGCTTTATTCTTATTGATCACCGATACAGCTTGCGCTCAGGAATGTTATGCACGGGCTGCACGCATGCTTTAACGTCACGCGTTTTATTTGTGGGGTCTGTGCGCAGCATGTGCATAACGAAGCTCAGAGCAGGCTGTACCTGTGGTAAATATACGGCCCTCAGACAGAACAGGCAGGTTGTCGATGAGTGACAGAGCAGAATAAGGATGGAGCAAAGTGTGGATGCATTGTCCTTGAAGGACGTTCAACTCGGTTTTGTTTATATTTTGCTTAGCCTATAATTTTAAATGAAATATGTCGTATTTATTTATTTTTCTCTGCGACACTTTTCCTACTGTGTTAACAGAAAAATGTCAAACAAATTTAGTATTTTGACAAGAGGAATAAACATAATAGGCTATTTTTTTTACAACCTACATTTACATTTTTTTTTCTCTCTGCGACACTTTTTCCCTATTGTGTTGTCAATGTTAAACGAATTGTATCCTGACAAGACGAATAAAAATAAGAAATACAATTTTTGTACAACATTTTTATTTTCTCTGACACTTTTTTCCTACTGTGTTGCATAAAATATTAAACTAATTTTGTGTCTTAAGATAATTAATCTAAATTCAAGTCAAAGTCAATAAATTCAAGACTCTTGACAAGACGAATAAAATAACATACAATTTTGTGCAGAATATACTTTTATTTGTCAGCCTCTCTCTCTTTCTTTCAGTAGCGGAAATTTAAATGTGAGATTCTGGAAACGAGATCTAAATTTAGCGGGAACGGTCGGGTCGGGAAGAAAATTATTCTAAGCGGACAGCGGGTGAACAAAGAGTGAATATATAGCGGGAGCGGGTGGGAGCGGAATAGAACCTTGCGGGAGCGGTACTAAAAAAAACAGTCCCGCGCAGACCTCTACTCTCAGGATCGGGAAACAGAGTTGAGTTGTCTCAAAACGTCAGTGATAACTCAACTAGGAACTCAGACACCACACCTTAAGATTAAATAACAGAGTTTTGTGGTGTGGAGGATTGTTAACTCACCAGGGAAAACAAACTGTTGTCTATGCTGAAAGTAGTAGGCAGCTATTGAGGGGACACATAGACAAATGTCCACAAGGAAAAAAGAAAGACCCGGTTAAACAACTTGCTTGTTATGCGTCAGCGAGAGTTACTTAAGCAGATATTAGTAGGTTAGTGTGCATTTATTGAAGAGGTTATTTCTGAGCATTGGAAACAAGAAAGGAGTGCTTAATAATGCTGTGCTACAAAAAGAGTGACATTCTGTAGTGCAGAGGTTTAAATGGGTTTACATGCGGGCGGCAAATAAGATCCCGTGGTATTGGTGTAAACAAGACTAACCTGGGAAGTGAAATCGACTGTCAACGTGACCCTTAGGGGAGGGGTTGGGTGGTGGGGTGGAAGGGAGGACACATATCTTAAAAAACCTTTTCCAAAAAACAACCAAATAAGGTGCAAACATGGATGTTTGAATAAATTAAATTGCCCCTATTATGCCATTTTTAAGGTTGCTAATATTGTTTTATGAGTCTCCTAAAACAGGTTTACATGCATGCAAGGTCAAAAAACATATATATAATTTTACCTAATTTCTAAATGATTCGTAAACGACTCGTGTGAAGAAGTTCAAAGAATCAGTCTCTCTAAACCCCCACTTTCCGTGAGCCCTCACTGCTGTGACTGGTCAGATGGCTCAGTCCTTTGTGATTGGTCCAGAGCCGTAAATAGAGATTGGCTCTGGATTGGTCTACCGCGTGTCGGAAACGAAACGCCCATTGCCATGACGGAATGACAGCCCTGGAGACTTGTCAATACATAGAAAAGATGGTATCGATTGTACCTTACCAATTCGAGCCAGAGTCTGATGATGAAACGGTTGAACTGGCTGATCTACAAGAGACTGATTCACAAGCACGACTGGAGCAGGACATTTCTCAGTGGTAAGTGTCAAGTGTTAACAAGTTTGTGACGACGTTTCCTGACGACTCGTTTAGGCGATTGCGAGCCGACTCTTTTTTTTGATAGACAATAACTTTATTTATCGTGCACCTTTGCAGATAGTTTATGTTCACATACAGCTACATGACATACTGCATGCAAGGTAATATTCGAAAAGGCATAATAGAGGCACTTTAAGACATTTTATAAAATAGCATTTCAATGACAAATCTTATAGGTAGTCACTAGCATCATAAAATGAAATTGTTAAAATAAATATAAAGATATAAAAATAATGTATTTTTAAAATAAAATAAAAATATAGGATATAAAAAAATGGATGTTTGAAACAAGTATGCCATATTATAAAATAGCGTTTCAATAAATCCTATGGGTACTCACAAGCATCACTAAATAAAAGTGCAAAAAATTTAAATAAAATAAAATTTATTTTTAAATTATTTTATTTATATGATATGATTTATTATTTATTTACTTTATATAATTTTAATAATACTAATAATTTTCCTTACTACTATGTAACATAAAAATCTTACAGTATTTTTAAATAATAATTACATACTTCATTGGCAATCACTAGCATCACCAAATGGAATTGCAAAATAAATAAAAAAAATAATTTTCCTAAATTATTATCATTAATACTACTACTACTACTACTACTAATAATAATAATAAATTCCCAAAATAATTATATAGGGTATAAAAATGATATTGTAAACAGTTATGACAAATTATAAAATAGCATTTCAAATCTTATGGGTTGTCACTAACATTACCAAATGGAATTGCAAAATTAAATACATAATTTAAAAATTATTAAAAATAAAATAATTAATTAAAATATTATATCATAACTTATCATTTATTCACTTAAAATAATAAGTTAGTATATATAAATCACACACACACACACACACACACACAGGTTATTGATATCTGACGGTACTGACTCTGTTCTTCTAATCTTGCTTGGAACTGAAAAAAAAAGAACTTTAGATCATCTGCAAAGCTGTCTGAATATACAGTATACTACATCTTGTACAAAAAAAAAAAAATCTTACATTGTGCAAATGAAATCCTGCACTTAGGGGCCTCTTTGGTACATTTATTGTGGCACTTCACCCTAAAAGAGATGGAGGCAAACGTTAGCAGGAAGATACTGGGAAATCAGATGTGGTTTTCCTAAAAAAAATCCTGTGTTTGCTTACTTGCAATGTTTGCATTTAACACCAAACATCATGTTCTTCTTGCACACCTGACACATCTGAGACAACCAGGACTTGGTCGAAAACCTTTAAGGAGGCACAATAAGAAAGCCAGTGTCAGTTGTGTTGGAAGTTGAAAGACAAACACGGATGTAAGAATGAAAACAAGGAAAAGTTCAATGGTCAGTACCTGTGTGTGACATCCAGACCAATATCCTTCCTCATGATTAGCGGAGAGCTTCCGTGGGATGCAACATTATCTATATGATGTGAAAGAAAAACAGATTGTACTCAAAATAGATTAAAATTGAGTTTAGTGTTAGCATCTCTAAGCTTTAGAGTTGACTGGATGAATTTTTCACTGCAGTGCATTCTGGGAATGAACAGTATGTGTAAAGCTAAATGCTAAATGACTAAAAGTAAAAAAGTAAAGTAAGTAAAGCTGCCTTTAGCCAAATCAACATATTTCATGAGCAAAAATAACGCAGATGTCTTACTGTAGCCTCATCTGAAGTGCACCTACAGTATGATGACTGAAAATGTTATCTAGGTAGGGAGCTCACTAGGTTTTGGAACACACAAACTTGACATTTACTAAAAAGCACTTACTTCTTACACCTGCGGGATCTCCCAGGTGACTGGGGGTGTTTGGTAGGATGCAGGGGGAACGGACAGACAACAGTGGTGACCGTGAGGGCGAGTCTTCCCAGCCGTTTCCTCCACCATTTACCTGCACGTTCAGAAGCGGCTTGTTTTTCTTCCCGCTCCTGCAGGCAAAAGGGCACAAGTCAACATATGATCTTGGTAGCTGACATTAGTGTGATATGCTATACTCCATTTAAATAGCATTTTGGTGTTTTTGTAAATTAAATGATAAAATAATGAATAATTAAAATAAATAATTAGAACAATAAATAGTTATCATTATAATAACAATTCATTAATTTAATTTAATTATTAAAAATGACTTTGGCATTCAGCTTTTATGACCTCATATTACCCAAGATACTACATGAATGGAACATTTGAACATAAAACAATAATTTTTACACTGCAGAACTATTTAATATGAACTTGTGTAAAACAAAAAGCATTTTACAATGTAACCTAAAATCATTAAGACTCATCACCTGCAACCTTTCATTGGAATTATTACAATGCAGCCAATTATAATTCCCAGAAAGCTCTCATAATGACTCGCTCTGCACCTCCCAGCAAGAAATATTTCTATAGTAGTTTAAATAAACACACATCTGCAGCTTAAAAAAATATTTAAAAAATGTGGTGCAAATGCAGGCGTGCAGCTTCACAGGCAGGGAGTTTTTGCGGTGGACTTCAGTTCACACACATATTATGAAGAGGAGGTCCAATCCTGCGGACGTTTATTGGCTCAGAGGAGCGGAAATGATCAAGCACTGGACGCCAGCGAGTCTGAGAAGGGGTCTGACCTCGGCCTTGTGCTAACGGGAAACACTGGGGCTACGTGAAGGGGCGGAAGGATGGGAGTGTTGAACTGCTCTCTAAAACCTGCCTGGAACTGGGCCATCAGTGATCTCAGATGTAGGGGTGTGCGATATATATCGTCTGCGATAATATCGTAATTGTTGTTTTAACGATGTGCGATTTGACATTATCGAGTATTTTGCAAAAACCATTCAAAACATCCCTGATGTCACAGCAGTCCACTCCCACAGACCGAACACACACTGGGCAAGTCAACACAGTATGATACACATATGAACAGTGGGAGCTAAAAGAATATGTAGAACATTTTGTCTAAAAAGGATTTCTTTATTTATGCTGCAGGGCTACAATTCGTTCCAAATTTTTGCTGAGTTAGGCAACATGTTGTTACGAGTAGCAAATGTTGTGCAATGTATAACTAAAATCCTCTGGATTTATAGAGTCAGCATCCTGTTCATTTTACATGCAATGTGGCAAAGATACAACATGTTATCATTATTTATTTCCCGTTTCAACCCTGTAGGACTTTATTTCTTCTGTGGAACACAAATGGTCAATTTTTTTTTTTTAATATCCTGTTCAATTTTCTTAGTATAATTAAACTGAATGAGGAAAGGGGCTGTCAAAATACCAAAATGCAAAAAAAAAAAAAAAACACCATGAAAGTATCATAAAAGTGTTCCATATGACTTTATTGATATATTTAAAAAAAAATCTTAACTGATTCGATAGCTTTGTGGAAACTGTAATTTATAATTTTTGTAGTGCTGTCAAATGATTAATAGCGATTAATCGCATCAAAAAATAAAAGTTTTTGTTTACATAATATATGTATGTGTACTGTGTATATTGCCGATATATCGTGCATCCCTAGTTTAGTAGTATTAGGTTGCATCAGGAAGGAAAAAAAACAATACATAACACAGGCTAATGGTCAAACAGATGTATTTTGGTTACAGATAGCGATGACAGCTTCATTATATTTATATACTGAATTGAAATTGGTTTTCTTTCTTGCATATACACTACCTTTTGAAAGTTTGGTGTCAGTACTTTATTTTTATTTTTTTTAATTAATACTTATATTCAGCAAGGATGCACTCACTTGATGACAGTAAGGACATTTCTAATGTTACAAAAGATTTCTAGTTTTAAATAAATGGCATTCTTTTGATCAAAGATTGCTGAATAGATATTTATCACAGTTTCCACAAAAATATTATACAGTAAAAATGTTTTTCAACATTGAAAAGAATCAGAAATGTTACTTGAGCAGCAAATCAGCTTATTAGAATGATTTCTGAAGGATCATGCTGCGGGGAGGATGAAAAAGGGTCCGTCAGCCCATCACAGTGAGGGTGGACGATTGTAGGGAAGTCCGTTGAGGGTAGAGCAGAAACAGAGACACAGGAACGAGGGGCAGGCAAAGCAGAAGAAGGGGGCCAGCTGGTTGGGCTGGGACTGTAAGACTGATGTGCACGCATAGAACAAGACAGCGGGTCAACAGAGGTACTGTCACGGTGAGTGGGTTCTGCTATCCACGGGATGCCCTCTTTCTTAAGTGCTGCACCTAAAACAGAAAGAGTGAGAGACAATTCAGAAGAAGGTGGATGATCAATGCAGGGCTCCAGACCTTAATTAAAGTGATTGCTTACCAGTGTAATTTTAGTGTTATTTATATCATTTTACAGTATTTAATACTATTTTGAATGAGCTTCATTTTAATATTTTTAGTTTTAATTTAAGTTATTTTGTGCATGTCATTTCTATTCATTTTCTATATTTTTATTTAGTTTTAATTGACTTTTAAAGTTTTAGTTTTAGAATTTTAGTTAGTTGCCAAGGCAATATTTATTTTTATTTTAGTTTATAATATTAATATGAATAATATTTAATATTAAATTAAATTAATGAAAAGTATTTTAACTTTAATAACAACCATAACAACCGTTGTTCACAAATGTGATCAAAATTAAACTTTTGTGATAATAATTTAAAATCTAGCTGCCATTGGCGATGGTCTGGAAAACTTTGTGTGCCGCCATATATGGTATTGTCAAATATCAATTCATAAGTATCTAATCATCATGCATTTTACTACATATTAAAATGTAATTTATTCATGTAATGGCAAAGTTGAATTTTCAGCTTTATGTCAGTCTCTGGTGTCACATGATCCGTCAGAAATCATTATAATATTCTGATGTGGTGCTCAAGAAAGATTTTATTTTATTTTTTTTAAGACTTATATTGAAAACAGTTTTACCTCTAATTATTTTTGTGGAAACATTGACACTTCAGGATTCTCTGGATAGAAAGCACAAAAGAACAGTATTTATTTGAAATAAAAATATTTTGTAAAATAATTTAATAAATTTATAAAATGCATCCTTGCTGAATAAAAGGTTGTTTTTTTTACTAATTTGTCTACTTTTTTTTTTTTTTACTTACATTATCGTAGACTTTATTCTAAAATACTAAAATGGCCAACAGCTAGAATCTGAGCCTAGAGCAGGAAGTCCTAGTGTTTTTGACGAGTGTAAGGAGCAAGGAAGTCACCTGTGTCAGTAGCGCTCTTGAGACAAGAGAGGGCAGCGGTGATGCGGGAACACTCCTCACTGCTAGAGCCCAGTCTTTTCATGGTGTCTTCCACCTGCACACTGGACATTTGCAGCAGAGCATCCAGAGACAGCTTCACAGGGACTGCCTGGAAGACAGAAGAAGTATTAATCATGGCATAGGCAGAAAGGGACACTGGTGATTAATTGCGCATTATTCATCCTCATACATCTAAACTGATAGCACTGACTCAATGCCTCCGTATTATCTTATTTGGCCAGTATTTGACTAGAGTCTATGGTATTTCTGTGGCTGTAGACAGACAGAATGGAGTCTATATACTAAATAGAGAAAGATTAGGTGATAAAGCCCCCTGGAATCCCCCCACCACCGCCACTAAGACTGCTGGCATCTCGTGGCACCAGACTGAGCCAGTGTCCAGATACCAGTTTTCTTTCTCTGTCCGCCTGTGTCTGTTCCATTCCTCCACCCTACAACATTCCTGCACTCTTTGGCATCTCCCTGCCGTATTTCAATTCTCACCCAAAACACACACACACACACACACACACACACACACACACACACACACACACACACACACACACACTCTTACTCAAATGCATGACAGAGAAGCTGCCCAGCAACAGTGTTAATTGTGGCCAGTGTAGTCTCCATGGTAAATGAATAGATGAGGCCCTTTGGTCGAAAGGATCAAGGGAGGTACAAAAAGTCTATCGACAGACAAAACAGGGTGAATAAGATTAATCAATACAGGGTTTTGATTATATAGCACACATCAACATACAGCGGTTTGAGATTGTGGAGTCAAACGTTGGTAATTAACAGAATGGACAAATGAGGTGAACAGCAATGCTTGTGTGTCTGGTCCAGGGGAATCTTACTACCACTGCTGTGTTTACTGATAGCAGGGATATATGTGTGTGTGTTTCACACACAGCTACTGTATATAAGATACACTTCAAGGACACATCTGATAATTAAACGTTGTGGAAGGTTTTCCATTTCCCAAAGTTACCCTCCCTGAGTGACCCTGGATTGAGAGAATACTCAGACACTCTGAATTTCTGATCAAATTTTCATCTCCAACACTCTTTACTCCATGCAAAAATCACACACTTTAATTTCACACTATTTACTGTCATCAATCAAATGATAGAACCAAAACTAAAGGTTGTAATATAGAATACATCAGTGTTGCTATTGATAACTAAAATTAATTTTAAAAAATTATAGTAATACAAAAAAGTTGAAATAAAATAAAATAGAAATATTAGATGAAAATTTTTTATTTAAAAAAACTTGAAAAACTGAACTAAATAAGTTTAATAAATTTACAAACAAAAATAGAAATAAATTAAAGCTTAGCAGAAATATAAAAGCAATAAAGATGGCAAAAGCATCTAAAATTACTGAAACTAAAATAAAACTAAAAATATAAAAATAGAAGCTACTATATAAAAATCAAAATATTAATAAATATTATAATAGTTTATAAACAATACTAAAAAATAACACTGGACTATACAAATATTCATATAAATATAAAGCTGTTTCACTTTAAAAGAAAAAAGTATCCGCTGTATGCAAAGTGATCCCAATGTCTCTGGAAATGAAGATTACATTGCCTTTAAAATAAGGGCACCAAAAGAAAAGCTAAAAAACAAAATCTAAAAGGATACATAGAGATCTTTAATACTTCTGGAGTTACAGCAATGCAAGCATTGTGGGGGAAAAAGTGCAGAAATTTTTTCCCTTTTATTTTTGAACTGTCACCATTGGCATTCAGAAAAACATATTAGCAAAATCAAAAATGTGAGCTGAGGACGTTTTTGAAATTTGGTTGATTTGACACGGAATGACCCAAATATATTTTAATATATTTAAAATGTATTTAGTCTGTAATAAAAAAAAATAAAATAAAAAAAAAATGTAATTAAAATATTTAAAAGCAACAAAAAAAAAAAAGAAGATGAAGGTATATCCCCCTTTACACACGTAATTGTGTTTGTATGAGGTGTGTGTGTGTGTGTAATACAGCACATCATAAACAAGTTAAACGGCCTTCTAAATGACAAGCATGACACTCAGAGGAATGAAAATCTCCCAGCATCCTCATGGAGACTTCCTTTTTGAACAAGAGCCAGAGATCTGAATTAAGAGCACAGATCTCTTCTCAACAAATACTATAGTCTAAAAAATACAACCCAGCACTGGGTAAAATATGGACAAACCCAGCTATTGGGTTGTTTTGACCCAGCGGTTGGGTTACTGCCCAGAAGGTTGGGTTAAACATTTAACCCAAGTGTTGGTTGAAAACAACCCAATCGCTGGGTTTGTCCATATTTTAGCCAGCGCTGAGTTGTATTTAACCCAGCATTTTTTTTTAGAGTGGACAACATCATCCACTCATTTAGCCTACAGCTGAAAGAACACAAAACTAATATCAACTTAAGCAGAGTCTAAATCAAACCAACAAGCATAATTTCTACACAAACATACAGTAACATGAATAGCCTAATTATTTATCTACTGGAAATATTATTAATGTTTATTCTCTCTTCTGTCATTCAGAAAACACAACATAATGCATAATGAGAGTGCAAAATGCACCTCATGGTTGCTCTATACGGCATATGTACGTTCAAGTTAATAAGTACGTGAATTACGGTGTTAAAACAGACAAGCTGGGGCAGAGAGCAGGTGAAATGACACATACCGATACCGAGGTGATGTCTGAACATGTCTTCTACCTGAGTTTATGAGCTGACGTAACAGGGAGTGATGCTCTAAACATAAAAGCAAGACGCAGCATTACGCTAGCTTCCATCCAAACAAACAAACACGCACAGAATTAAAATCACCCAGGTGAGCTCCCCAAACAAAGAAGTCCTTATCAGTGACAGTTACTGCTGGCTCTGTCAGTAAAGCTTCACATGAAACTACAATCAAACAGAAAAAGTGTGACAGTGGGTGCTTACAAATGAAATAAACAGATAAAAATCACCAAGCCGCCCTCAACAAAACTCTTCAGTGGAATTTCAACTTGATAAGTATCTCAAACAAATGGCAAACGAGGAATTTCCTCACAAGCTTGTGAGTCTGACATGAGCCTGATGTGTTCAAATATAGCGTTAGCAGATATCTGCCGTTGGTAATTCCGTTTGCAGACTTTCTATGACCACAGAGGCTTGCATGCAGGCAGGAAACCGACAAACATCAAAAACAAAACACAGTTGACAAAGTCTTCAAATGAGACTGTAAAACACGAAGCAGTCAAGCTTACTATACCATGAGAGATTCTCCACTGAAGTTGTCCTTTACTAAATCTCATAGCCCAGAAACAACAAACCAAAGTCTCTCCTCAAAGTCTCAAGTCAGTCACTCTGTGAGAGCTGCTCCCTTCCAAACCAAACTTCCCCTCCTACTCGTCCTGTCCCTCCTCCCTTTCCCCACTGTCCCTCCCCTCTATCTCTCTTTCCTATCTGTTAACATGCCTGGGAAATCTCTCCACAGCTCTGGACACTCCTCCTAAAAGCACATGGTCACCAATACAGGCATTTGGTTTCCTGTGTGCAGTATAACATCCCTTCTCTCAACTGAGGATGGGTCATGGTGGTCAACTCAGGGGCATCATGCAACTTTTTATATATAACCAGAGGCATGAATGACTTATATGTTAATGTCAAATTATTATAGCTTTTCTATTTAGCAAAAAAATAAAAAAATTGAACTAAACGTGCACCTAAACACCATACATTTTCAATTAGGAAATTTTTTTATGGGAAAAAGAAGTTATTTCAACAACAGTGGCACAAATTAATTACAATTTCTCCCAGATATAAAATACAATTGTAAAAAGACACTTTTTAAAAACTTTTATGTGGCTAAACATTATTTATTTATTTATTTAAAAAAAAAAATTTATTTATTAATAAATAAATAAATAGATAGCCAGTGATCACCATGCATCGTCAGCATCAACATTTCGTTTTTGATGAGAAAAAGTTTTTCCCAAAAATAAAATAATACAATACAAATATTTAAAACGGACTTGCCGTTCAATAAACTAGTTTGACATTGTTTTCTTACTTTTATTTTTTAGTTTTGCACTCCTAAAAATGCTACATTTAAGTAAAATAGTTCAAGCGTCTTTCAAGACCCTGCATTCTGATCAAATCTGTTCCTCTTGTGTAAAAGCTCTCTTAAAAAACACTTCTAACTGTGGTCAGTTAAACTGCAACCAACCTTATTATACTATACTATATTACAATCCTTACGTCAGGTTATCGAACTACTCTTTCAGGCAACCCACTGACTAGAAGACTTTAAAAATATGCAATTTTGCACCTCTTTAATGTCAGCTCCACAACAGCTAACTGAGCAGACATCACTGATACCACACAAATTCCACTGTTCTACAAAAAAAAAAAAAGACTAATTTATGAGGCCATTAACTGAGCAGGATGTCTTTTGACTGTGTGAAACAGAGATTAATGAGGGTTAGGCTGGCCAAAGACCTTCTTTGACCTGTCACCACACATTTTGTGCATTAGTGCTCATCCTTGGCCGAAAGAGAGGCCACATCAGAGGAACAAAGGAGAGCGAGAGAGTGGCTACAGCACAGGAAACAGAGGTTTGGGTGAGATTGCATTTGTCACAGACTCTTTTTCTTTCTATCTCTTTCTCTTTATCTTTGCCTTAAGGAAGGCCACTGGTAGATCCACAGGATGTGACCCACAAAAAATATGACTCAACCACAACCACTCCTGCCTGTGCCCTTTAGACTTATTCAATAACACACTCTGGCATGTTGTGGACTGCCTGAACTCAAATGCTCCAAACCCTGGTTGATTTAAATTAAGCATTATATTCCATAAGCTACTCGTGGTCCAAAATACTACAAAATACAACAAAATACAGCAACAGGAACAAACTGAAAAAAATAAAAAAAAAAACATTTGAATGGTGGGTCATGGTTGTTGATCTTATTGAGCAATGGGAAACCCCATCACTGTGGCAGCTGGGAACATCAAGGTATGAGTCACAATAAAAAAGCTTGTGACATCAGTTAATACTCACCGACTCTCACAGACACCAGATATGATTATTATGGATCAGTGTTCTTTTAGTATTATTTATATACTATTATGGTTTTTATTCATATTATGAATTAGCTTTTATTTTATATTTTCAGTCGTTTTAATTCTATTTAATTTAATTTGATTTATGTTTAATTTACTTTTATTTCAGTATTATTTCTTAGCTCAGTTTTAGTTTATTTATTTCCAGTTATGGTATTTTAGTGCTCCAATTTAAAGCCAAGGCTACATTTCTGTTTTTTTATTTAGTTACAATTTTGAATTTAATATTTAGATTTTAATTTCAGCTTATTTCAGCTTTAATAATGTTAATTTTTAAAAAATAATTTTAGCTTTATTTCATGATATTAACTATATGATCAGATGGTCACAAATAGGACATGACGCCTCCAGAATATTTGGAATGAATGAATGAGTTTCTGCTTTACATTATATTCCAAACCAAAGTAATAAAGAAATATATCATACGCACTCCTTCAAGCAAAACTGACTTCATACAAACAGTAGAAAGCACATTAAGACTATAGGTTAAAAATAAAAGAGTGAAGTTAGTTTTAAAACAAGTGATAGCATCATAAGCTTACAGTTGCTACTTGTGTTTGATATTTAATTATGTAATGCAATGACGTTCAGACATTTAAGTGTGACCTAAATGCAATGAAATCAGAATGATTGAACATGATCAGATATGAAGGGTATGATAGCAGATGTTTTTTTTTGTGTGTAACAGATATGGATATCATCAGTCACAGTCAGGACCGTGTACAGACCTTTTGAGGGGCATGTGCTAAAAACAAAAACAAAAACAAAAAAACAATTCCATTTTATATTTTTACATTAAAAATGTAATCAATATTCTGTTTATTAAAGCCAAGTATAAATCTGATCAAGTTAGTGTTTTTAAGCATTTTACATTTATTCCAAAATAATAATTCAAGGCAGTAACAATTTCAACAATATATTTTATTTGTGAACTTATGTTCAGCTATTCTTTTTAATAGTTAACTTTTAACTATTTTTGAATTATTCGGATCATCAATCATCAAAGCTCGGTGAATATTGGTCACAGACACAGAGATTTACATTAAATTTCAACAAGCTGATTTACTCACTGAAAACTCCCACAGATCATGTTTTCAGGCCATTTCAAGTCTTATTTTGACGTAACAAAGTGATTATATCCAAGTCTGTGAGTTATTTACTTACTTTTTTAAATGAGTCTGCCCATTAATGCCTTTATATTGTTCATTCAGACTGCGCACATGAAAACAAGAAGCAGGATTTATCGCATGAACCAATCACAGCCGAACATAACCAGTCAGATCCAATCATATCGCGATGGAGGCATTGCCTCCTCTCACGTGATTTTCCCCCATTTACCCGGTTAAGGCTAGAAGGGATACAGCAAAAACTACTGGGCATGCGCACATCAATATAGCGTAATTTTTCTCACACTGTACAACAATTATTAATATTTTTGCATTATTGT
Organism: Sinocyclocheilus anshuiensis; assembly: GCF_001515605.1. Lineage (NCBI taxonomy): Eukaryota > Metazoa > Chordata > Actinopteri > Cypriniformes > Cyprinidae > Sinocyclocheilus > Sinocyclocheilus anshuiensis. Next base: position 191,275 of record NW_015555712.1, read on the forward strand.
ACTAAGAGGTAGGTGTAGATGTTAATAAAACACAATCTAATAGGTAGAAAATTCAATTTATTGTTAGCTTCCAGTTTTTGCTGTATCCCTTCTAGTCACGAACCATTTACCCCCCAGTTGGTCTGTTAAAACTAGGGCTGCACGATAAATCGCATGCAATATTTAATGCGCATCTTGTCAGAAAGCCGGTTCTGTAATCAGCGGTAAATCTCCATCACCTGCGGGCTTTCACATTGAGCAGCATTAACTACACAGGGCCGTTGTTCACTGACGAGCTGCGCAAAAAATCGCGCGAATATGAACGTGGTTTTGTGCAGCTCGTCAGTAAGAGGTAGGTGTAGATGTTAATAAAACACAATCTAATAGGTAGAAAATTCAATTTATTGTTAGCTTCCAGTTTTTGCTGTATCCCTTCTAGTCACGAACCATTTACCCCCCAGTTGGTCTGTTAAAACTAGGGCTGCACGATAAATCGCATGCAATATTTAATGCGCATCTTGTCAGAAAGCCGGTTCTGTAATCAGCGGTAAATCTCCATCACCTGCGGGCTTTCACATTGAGCAGCATTAACTACACAGGGCCGTTGTTCACTGACGAGCTGCGCAAAAAATCGCGCGAATATGAACGTGGTTTTGCGCAGCTCGTCAGTGAACAACGGCTCTGTGTAGTTAATGCTGCTCAATGTGAAGGCACGCAGGTGATGGAGATTTACCGCTGATTACAGAACCGGCTTTACTGATAAGATGCGCGTTAAATATCGCATGTGATTTATTGTGCAGCCCTAGTTAAAACTCAATGGGCTCAGGGGAGGCGAGAGAGATGCGGACTCCTGCTGTAACTTTACCTGCTGGTGTCGCTGTTGGACAATGTTTCTTTAGAAAAACAAGTGATTTATACACTTTTTAATGTTATATTTTGTAATATTGGCGTTGTTTTATTTTTGTACTACAAATTTTTTTCTCATCCAATATTTTGAGGACATACATATATAAAAAAAAATTCTCTGCTTTGCACACAAAGTTCAATAAAAATAAGTTTGAAGAAAAAGATTTTTAGCTATGTATATAATGTAATATATATTATTCTGCATGATAAAATATAAAGATTTCACAGTGATCCGATTCTGTATTGTTTGTTTTTTTATTTACTACAACATTAGTAAAACCATGTTTTACTACATTTATACATGTGAAGACGAGCGGAGATAGAATACTTGATTCAAACATTAGCTATAGCTAGCAAATACGCATGCATATTAACAGTGTAAACATGAATTAACCATGCGACCATATAATATGATTAAATGTTAATAAATTAAGTGTGTCAGCACAGCAGTCATAAATAAAAGATGACATTTCTTAGAAATATATTTTACCTAGGTGACGAGGATCACTCAGCCGCTTTGTGTCAAACGCAAATGCAGTTACAGGGTTTTTGACCAGCGAATGTGTGCAAATGTGCATTTTGTCCATCCTTAAAACGGCGGCATCACATTACGTTTTCATCAACAATCAACAGGTTTTTTTGTAGCTATATGGGCACTCAGTTTTTCCTGTTGTAAAATACATTTGGCCAAAATCCAAAATCTTAAAAGATGAAATGCTACTGTATGCACAGGCTATTTAAGTGTAGGCTATTGGCTATGACTGGATGGCAAATGCTAGCCCTCTCTCTCCGGTCCCACGTCTCAGACCCCAAATACATAAAATATGAGCCTTTATATAGTGTTTCTTGCGTAAAGAAAACGCTGTACTTATTCAAACAACAAGATCTTTATTTACCATTCCAAGACTTCCTTCAGCTGCTGTGGAACTTCATTTCATTCAGTAAAGATAGGGGGCGGAGTTATGAGGTTTTACTGACAGTTTGAGCGGATCCAACAAGATTTAGTCACAAGCTCTTTTTAATACTTTTCATTGGCTAAATATTTCTAAAACAGACAGACAGACGTAAAGGGTGACCAATAGCCTTGATTTGTTGAAGAAAAAAAACAAAAACACCACCACCAGAAAACGGCACTATGGAGTGTAAGGGCAAAAAGGGCATGTGCTCTGCACAGATTGAGCCCTACCTGTGCACGTGCCAGGTCACAGTATGATGACACCCTAGATAGTTCTCCATTTCTAGTAATTATAAAGTAAACAAATGCACACAAAGCAGTAGCAATAACTGAGAAGACAGCAGAGGTGTTTCCTGGTAGTTCTGTAGATGCACCAGAACTTACATGTACATAAAACATCTCCAATGGAACACGCTTCTCTAAAATGTCTAATCATGCAAATACAACCACACTGTCAAATACAGTCCCATCTTGCCTGCCCACAGGAGAAATAGCATTCCTCTGCTTTTCCTGAGAAAGCACTATCCTATTATACTTTGGTACACTGGGGCAACTGAATTCCCTGCTGTCCTCTCCGAGAGGGGCCGGCTGCCCACGTGTGTGTCCTGCCACATGCATGCAT
>NW_015555712.1:194732-213102 GCF_001515605.1 Sinocyclocheilus anshuiensis
GCGCGAATATGAACGTGGTTTTGCGCAGCTCGTCAGTGAACAACGGCTCTGTGTAGTTAATGCTGCTCAATGTGAAGGCACGCAGGTGATGGAGATTTACCGCTGATTACAGAACCGGCTTTACTGATAAGATGCGCGTTAAATATCGCATGTGATTTATTGTGCAGCCCTAGTTAAAACTCAATGGGCTCAGGGGAGGCGAGAGAGATGCGGACTCCTGCTGTAACTTTACCTGCTGGTGTCGCTGTTGGACAATGTTTCTTTAGAAAAACAAGTGATTTATACACTTTTTAATGTTATATTTTGTAATATTGGCGTTGTTTTATTTTTGTACTACAAATTTTTTTCTCATCCAATATTTTGAGGACATACATATATAAAAAAAAATTATCTGCTTTGCACACAAAGTTCAATAAAAATAAGTTTGAAGAAAAAGATTTTTAGCTATGTATATAATGTAATATATATTATTCTGCATGATAAAATATAAAGATTTCACAGTGATCCGATTCTGTATTGTTTGTTTTTTTATTTACTACAACATTAGTAAAACCATGTTTTACTACATTTATACATGTGAAGACGAGCGGAGATAGAATACTTGATTCAAACATTAGCTATAGCTAGCAAATACGCATGCATATTAACAGTGTAAACATGAATTAACCATGCGACCATATAATATGATTAAATGTTAATAAATTAAGTGTGTCAGCACAGCAGTCATAAATAAAAGATGACATTTCTTAGAAATATATTTTACCTAGGTGACGAGGATCACTCAGCCGCTTTGTGTCAAACGCAAATGCAGTTACAGGGTTTTTGACCAGCGAATGTGTGCAAATGTGCATTTTGTCCATCCTTAAAACGGCGGCATCACATTACGTTTTCATCAACAGGTTACAAAGTTTTTTGTAGCTATATGGGCACTCAGTTTTTCCTGTTGTAAAATACATTTGGCCAAAATCTCATTTTATAAAAGATGAAATGCTACTGTATGCACAGGCTATTTAAGTGTAGGCTATTGGCTATGACTGGATGGCAAATGCTAGCCCTCTCTCTCCGGTCCCACGTCTCAGACCCCAAATACATAAAATATGAGCCTTTATATAGTGTTTCTTGCGTAAAGAAAACGCTGTACTTATTCAAACAACAAGATCTTTATTTACCATTCCAAGACTTCCTTCAGCTGCTGTGGAACTTCATTTCATTCAGTAAAGATAGGGGGCGGAGTTATGAGGTTTTACTGACAGTTTGAGCGGATCCAACAAGATTTAGTCACAAGCTCTTTTTAATACTTTTCATTGGCTAAATATTTCTAAAACAGACAGACAGACGTAAAGGGTGACCAATAGCCTTGATTTGTTGAAGAAAAAAAACAAAAACACCACCACCAGAAAACGGCACTATGGAGTGTAAGGGCAAAAAGGGCATGTGCTCTGCACAGATTGAGCCCTACCTGTGCACGTGCCAGGTCACAGTATGATGACACCCTAGATAGTTCTCCATTTCTAGTAATTATAAAGTAAACAAATGCACACAAAGCAGTAGCAATAACTGAGAAGACAGCAGAGGTGTTTCCTGGTAGTTCTGTAGATGCACCAGAACTTACATGTACATAAAACATCTCCAATGGAACACGCTTCTCTAAAATGTCTAATCATGCAAATACAACCACACTGTCAAATACAGTCCCATCTTGCCTGCCCACAGGAGAAATAGCATTCCTCTGCTTTTCCTGAGAAAGCACTATCCTATTATACTTTGGTACACTGGGGCAACTGAATTCCCTGCTGTCCTCTCCGAGAGGGGCCGGCTGCCCACGTGTGTGTCCTGCCACATGCATGCATTCCTGCCCCGTGAATCACACTGTAGCAGCCTGGTGTGACACGTTAGAGAACAAACTTATTGAGTTAGGGCAGGGATTGTCAAGTGGTGGGTCACTACTCAAAATGGGGTCTCAGGTTATAGGAATAAACAATGCAAAATGAAAATAAGTAAAAAATCAAATCAAATAAAATAAGAACAAATAAAATCAAATAAATACTGCATATTTAGGTTAAATAATTAGGCTTATCACACATCAATATACATATGTCAACATATGTAACTGAAAATATATACAAAGTAAGAGAAATATTATCCAGACTACGCATAAGTTTTGTATAGTTAGTGATTTTAGTTTTCTTTAATTATTAAAATTCTTAATTTAATAAGCAATATTAACACCTTTAAAGTCATTTTTGTTTACGTTTGTACAATTTATGTATTTTAGTGGGTCATCACTTATGTCAAATGTAAAATCTGGGTCCTGAAGCAAAACCTGGCCACAGGCTGATGCAGACAGACATAAATAAACTGTTGCGAATATACAACGACAAGGCAAGTATTTTGGGACATGGAAGAGAGAGGAAAACTGGAGAAGACATAATAAAAAAAACACAAAAAACACACTGTCCTACCGCAGTGACCGAAGTGAAGTAGTCAGCTAATCAGAGGCATGCCGCAAAGTGACCCCTTCTGTCCCCACTGGGATAAACTGTTTCTATTTTTAAAGTTTTGTTCCTCAGTCTTGCATATGTTGCTTATTTCCCTGTGTTGTCTGTTTCCGTGCCTAATGAGGACAAACAAGTCTTCGCATTTGCCAGGCAGTCACGAATGCGGTGCTGTCATGCGGTCAGCTTTGTGTATATGACAGTATGGGGTGGTGGGCAGAGAGATGGAGAAAGAGAGACCCCTTTTGGAGTCTAAAAATAGACTGACGAGAGAGTTTTTGACACAGTGGCTGACGCTGCACATTCTGAGCTTTGGAGTGGGATCAGGTGTGTGAATCCACAGAGGACTGAAACACCACAGAGACTCTCAGCAGCAAGCAAGCAAAACATCTTCCCTCTCCTGTCCGAATCCTCCAATATTCATTTTTTTAAACAGACATTCATTAAGTAGAAGCTTCAGTTTAAGAAGCCTATTTTAAAAAGAAATTATTCAATTGTAATTAAATTGTGTGTTAAATATTGCTGAATAATAAAAAACGCAACATTTCCTTATTTAAGCAATAAGGTACAAGAGGCCATGCTATACAGAAGTGACTTATTGTGTTTAATAAAATGGTTAGTAGATAATCAAAATAATAAAGGTATATATATATATATATATATATATATATATATATATATGTATTTTTATGTATTTTTATTTATTCTACATTTTTAATGTGTGAAAAAACACTTATTTATATACGTAAAACAAAACCCTTACAAAACACAAAACAAAACAATATAAATGAAATAACTCAAAATAAAAGGACATTAACAAAACAAATAAATTAATAAAGTAAAATAAAATGAAATAATATAAAATAAAATAAAAAATAAAATAACATAAAAGAGCTGATGTTCTAACTAGTTTGGTAATGTTTTCTTACTTTTATTTTTTAGTTTTGCACTCCTAAAAACCGCTAAATCGAAGTAAAATATATCAAACGTCTCTCAAGAGATAATAAAATAAAATTAATTACAATTAAAATAAATTAAAATGAAATAAAATACTGAATAAAACAAAAATGTAATACCTAAAATGGCCCATTAACTGAATAAAGGTCATGAAGCAGGGAAATATGGACAATAAAGGAATTAAGAAACAAACACATTGAGTACAAACACACATATTGGTACCTCTATGAGCTCTGGCCGGAGGTTGATGGTGTACAGCCAGTCTGTGAGTTGTGGGTAAGAGTCCAGCGCCAGTGGTTTGTCTCTCTCTGGAACGCTCTGCTTCCACTCTAACTGTTTACTGATGTACTTCACCAGCTTCACCTGTAGATGGCGACTGGTGTAACAACTGCTGTGAGAGACAACTCATTGAGCCATCTGTTTGCTTTTTAAATTATCCTCTATTTTTATTTATATCCTCTATTTATACCATTTATCCTCTAATGAGTTTTTATACCTTTGAAGGAAGAGAAATTAACCTTTCTTATTAACTTAACGTGATGTTCTTTGTAGATTAAAATCCTTTGAGGCAAAAACAGGATGACGTGAGTCACCAAAAAGGCACAAAAAAAAAAAACCTTCAGAGAAAAAGAGCTGTTCAAAGTGCCTAGTCAGATGCCACAGTAGTTTGAGTATGTACAGCAATGAGGGACAAGCGTGTTGATAATACAGTGCAAGCATTTTTCTCTAAACCTTCATGTCCGCAAGCGAGCGTTGCACGCAGAATGCAAAGTGAGAACAGAGCAAAGGAAATCCCCATGTGTGACTTCATTGTAAACGGTGGGTGATCAAAGTGTGTGCTGTTTGTGTGTGGTGTCAGTAAAACAACTGAATACAGTGCAAACAAACACTGTACACAAACACTCTCTTTTTCAGTTCCAATACCAGCCAGTGCATCCACCCATCATTATCTTACCATCACTAGAATGATATTGAATTAAAAATAACAAGCCAATAATGTTCAACGCTCACAGGACAAAGACATTTCAGACGTACCCTCTCTTTATTGCCGTAACGCTCCCACTGCAATAAACAGTGCTGTCTATAAATAGACACTGATTATCATGGCAAGGGAGTCTGGACTCTTTCTCACGGGGCGTCTGTTCCGCCACTATGGCAACCCTGGCTGGAACACACTTGGAGGCTGCAGCCAGAGTCCCATGTGACATCATGGAGCAGCGAGACACTGCGGTTCACAGGTTAACAGAAACCACAGCACACCTGCCTCTATAGGTACAAGTTCAAACACCTCAGAGACAACCACAGCTGCAACTGTGCTCATAAAGAAGAGGCCGTTTTCACTGACTCAAAACTATAAAGATCACTCAGAAATTTACTTTAAGTAAAATTGGTTCCATAGGAGGTTTGGTGTTTAAGTAAATTCATTTCATTTACTACTGCATGAAGTGGAAACAATAGTGATAATCACCTTGTTTGAATATATATAGATATAGCTATATTTATAAATATAGCTGTAGATATAGATTTAGCTAAAGCTGTAGATATGGATATTAGTTATAGATATAGCTGTAGATATAGACTTAGCTAAAGTTGTAGATATAGATGTTAGTTATAGATAGCTGTAGATATAGATTTAGCTAAAGCTGTAGATATATAAATATTAGTTATAGATATAGCTGTAGATATAGATTTAGCTAAAGCTGTATATATATATATATATATATATATATATATATATATATATATGTGTGTGTGTGTGTGTGTGTGCGTTTTAGATATAGCTGTAGTAAACACTACCGTGCAAAGTTTGTCAGTAAATTAAATTTTTTTGAAAGAAAAAAAACGAATGCTTTTATTTAGGATGCATTAAATTGTTTCGAAGTGGCAGTAAAGATATTTATAATGGTAAAAAATATTTCTATTTCAAATTAATTTATTTTGTTCTTTCGAACTTACTATTCATCAAAGAATCCTCAAAAAAAGTATTCTGAGTATAAACACACTCTCAGCATGTATGGTAAGCCTTTAAATGTAATTACACAATGTGCTAATTAACCAAATTAATACATAATATATCAAATACATAATTATTTGCTCAGGAAGGACCCCATGTAAAGAACATTCTAAGACATTACACTATAGCAAATGAAAACACTATATATACACACACTACAAAACTGGGCAGTCATGCATTAAAAATCCCAGAGATATCTGCATCCTCTTCAATTCTGCTGCTTCTGAATGCAAAAACACATACTGGATGCATAATTGTGACCCTGGACCACAAAACCAGTCATAAGGGTCAATTTTTAGAAATTGAGATTTATACACCATCTGAAAACTGAACAAATAAGCTTTCCATTGATGTATGGTTTGTTAGGATAGGACAATATTTGGCCGAGATACAATTATTTGAAAATCTGGAATCTGAGGGTGCAAAAAAAATCAAAATATTGAGAAAATCGCCTTTAAAGTTGTCCAAATGAAGCAATGCATATTACTAAACAAAAATTAAGTTTAAATATATTTACAGTAGGCAATTTACAAAATATTTTCATGGAACATGATCTTTACTTAATATCCTAATGATTTTTGACATAAAAGAAAAATCAATAATTTTGGCCCAAACAATGTATTTTTGGCTATTGCTACAAATATACCCCAGTGACTTAAGACTGGTTTTGTGGTCCAGGGTCACAATTGTCTTTTTTTTTTTTAATAACCATTTGCATTTATAAAACTGAACACACTATTTATTTATCACCTAGTTAAACACATATTTTGGCAAATATTTCACACATTTCAGAAGTTTTCCGATTTACCTGACCTTTCAAATCATATAAATAGTCAAGACAGTCAAAGTGTGACAGGGCAGACTGCATTGTTGAGCAGGAACAGAAGTAGCGCCAGTCGTTTATGCAAACCACCAGCATGCAAGAGTAATTCTAACTATTTCTAGATTTCACACATTGTTACACATCATCATTTTTACCAAACTCTTGCTCTATCTAGAGATCACCACCGAGAAAGACACTCGGTTGTCTACAAAAGCTTTGGTAGGTCACAGACAGTGGCAAATTTGCCTGAACCTGTAGCCCAGCAACCAGCCACCTGTGCAGTTGATTAGCTCTCTCCATTCGTATCTCTATATAAGGTCACGGCACTCGGGAAGAACGCAGCTGCAGTATCAGTCTTACTAGCCATTAATTCCACTGAGAGACAAGACAGCAGTGGATGGCTTTATGTATGAGCATATTATCATCTCACCCAGGCAAAACTGCCAACACAGAATGTAGCGCAGTCTTCAAAAGAGAACAAGAGCAGCATATCATTAAAGTTTCAGGAGGTCTATAGCAGTCTAAGAAAGGTGTGCTGGCTCTGTTCTCTAGGTACTATCTGAGAATGCCCCCATTTGATGCTGATTTGATGCATCGGTCGGCCACGAGCGAACCTCAAACACAACAGGGTGTTAGCTTGCACCAGACACAGCCTGGCACAATGTGCAGGAGTGCGCCTGTATTCAATGACTATCTCTCCTCTCATCTGCCGTCTCTGTTACACCTCTCAAGGGGCGGCTGGAGTATGGGGCAGCGGGGACCTGCTTAACTAAAGTGTCAGAGAGAGGATAGGTTGAGAATCTTTTGTGACATTTGAAAGCACCTGGCCTCTTAGATGCAAAATGAGCTTCATTAGAGAGGTAAGAGACACAATCCATAATGGTGTCTGTTAGTACAGACCTCTGTGAAAGTTCTAAAAAGAGCATAAGTTGGCAATCAAGAGTGTAGCAAGTGTGATGCTGATTTCATAAATACGGTTCCTGGTAAAACAGTGCTACAATCATTTCAAGAACAAGAGGGTTCCTGGTATGAGTGTGCATGGAGAAATGTGATTAGATGATGTAATTTCCACATCGAATTTCTTTTGTGTAGGCATGCACTCAACATCTACAAATTCACTTGATTTCATTAAATACGACATGCATAAAAGGTTTGCAAAAAGAAGTGTCACAGTTGTACCAGATGATAAGGTAACTGTAGACTGTAGTGGAGTGGCGTGGATCCTGTTACACACTGTGTCACCAATACAAGCAAACCTGCGCCTATTGTTTCAGACAATCACATAAAAGCATATGGGATAATGCTTGCTAGGTTTAAACAATCAGACTACCTCCAAAATCATGATAGGGCTATTATTTCAGCGGTGTACATGGCAATAGATCCATTAAATGATTGGTCTCAATGATGAAATCAAAAACAGAATGTTTAATAGAAAAAAAAAACATGGATGAAAAGTTGCCAATAAAGGCAAGCACAAAATAAAAAGAATAAAATGTGCAGCACTAGACAATAAAGTGCAAGGCTTCGTGGAACATAAGACACAAGAAAAGAGAAAGGGGGAAAAAAGAATGATAAAGCTGCTGAAAAAACACATGGGGATTTCCTGATATGAACAAACATTAGCCGGTTGAGAGGCTCATGCTCCACCGCACCTAATGGGCCTCGCAATGATGTGTTAACTTTCCATCCATAGAAACTATGTGCAAATGAACCTTAAAAAGCTTTTGATGAGCATTCTCGCTACCGAGCAAAGACTGCCATTTCCCAGAAACCAAAACTGAGATGCTAGGGAGTCGTGATTCTTCAAAATGTGATTCTCCCAGATATCTTCAGTCAATTAGGGTCTATTACATGAAAGAGCATTAACTGGGAATATCACTCAAGTGCTTACGATTGCCACTGCTCTGGCGCTGAAACCAAGATTGTGTCATGACTCATGAGCAGGTTTTATCACATCCAAAAATGTGGCAATCCCTCTTCCCATCCAGTGCAAATTTAATGATTTTGAAATAAGCCACAGGTCTGTACTCAAGACAACTGAGCCAAAAAGGTTGTTGCAGGTAGTAATTTAAAAGGAAGTCAGGTTGCTGAAATATATTTGTGTCATGAGTCAGTGTACTTTCCAGGTCAAACAATTTTGGATCTTTAAAATGGACCACAGGACACAATAGGTTAATGCTATATTCTAGCCAAGAGTGCTTAAAGTTACATTGTCCCAAACCTGTATGACTTTCCTCTTTGTAACACAAATGAAGACATTTGAAAAGTCTCAGAAAGTGAGTGGGATCTAAATGTTGTTGCAATCCCACTGACCTTGATTACAAGGAACAAAAGGTGAAGGTGAAACCTTCTTAGAAATAATGTCATACAGGTTTGGAACAATGTAACAGTAAATTGAGTTAATGATGACAAGATTTTCATTTTTGGGAGAACAATCGCTTATAATGTGTTCTGATTGGTAGAGGATTACAGTTCACAGAAAGACGGAGAAGATGATGTTGCTGTAATTGTTCTCCTAGTTTGACACTTTAAACCAGGGGTGCCCAAACTCGGTCCTGGAGGGCCGGTGTCCTGCAGAGTTTAGCTCCAACTTGCCTCAACACCCAATTAAACACACCTGAACCAGCTAATCAAGCTCTTACTAGGCATACTAGAAACTTGAAGGCAGGTGTGTTGAGGCAAGTTGGAGCTAAACTCTGCAGGACACCGGCCCTCCAGGACCGAGTTTGGGCACCCCTGCTTTAAACATTCCCACGCCACCCATCTACCACTTTGCCTTCAGGGGGAGACCCTTTCATCAAGAGTGACGTCACTGCAGCATGCAGGGACAGCACCAAATACCCAGCAACGTCTAGTGCACATCGGTAAAACTTGTGTTACTGTAAACCACAAATTAAAAGGTTTTTAACCATCATACTACTCAAATCCTGGTAAATAATTTAACAAAGATGACCCTAGAGACATCATTAACAGACAAAAAGTTCTAAGACTACCGATCTTGAAAGTTACTTAGAATTTGTGCATGAACCTCCCAAAACTTGCACGCAATTATTAATCAAACTGGTGGATTTTTGGTGAGCTGTCAGTAGATACTACGTTTTTGTGCAGACCACCTATGCCCATCCACAGGAAATCCCAAAACACAACTCGGACAGTTTTTTTGCTAGCACAAAACAAGTAGGAAATGTGACTTCAATGCACAGCACTTCCTGAGCAATAAAAAAAACTTGCATCTACACATTTTAAACAGATGCATGATTTGCTTCTGAGAACACACAGTCTTGCAAACTAACAGACTCAGGCCACAGAGTGGTTGTGGCCAGATCTGTACTGAGCCTGTGGAGAACAGTTAGTGATAGCCAGATGGCGTCACTGAAAGACAAAGAAGATGCGACTCCAACACAAATGTCATCAAAGGGACTTACACTTTTCACAAGATGAAGAAATAATATGCAAGATTTAGCAGTTTAGTTTCACACTTGATTGCAGACTGACCGACATTTCGTTCTGAAAATAAACTGCATGAAACAGATGACACACTTCTGTGCTAAAATAGTTTTAAACAGTCCCACAACTCACCAAATGAGGGCACATATAATACAACAGAGAAGATTTACATCTCTGTTGCAAAAAACAAACAAAAAAACAATTTAAATACATGAAATAGTCAAAAAGAACTAAAGCTGAGTATGTTTCACATGAACCATACATGATACTGAATTATTAGATCTAATGCCACTGAAATTTTTTAATAAATCCTAAAGGGTCCTTCACAATTTGCCCCACAAAGTTGTGCATTTTCAATGAAAGTTGGCAACTACCAATGGGAGGTCCACCTGAGATGATCCACTTCCTAAAACAATTGATTACAGCAGGTAAGCAGCACCACTACTAGTACAATGACTTGGTGACCTCCAGACTAAATCGCTGTCAATATGAATGCCTGACATCTTTACAAGAAGAGAGTGTGGGTAACACCCATTGGTCAAGTAATTATGTAACACATGGTTGTTGGACATCTGCTAGTGTCCAGGTCTGCATCTGTTCCCCTCACTAAATCAAACAAAAACCTAAGGATTTTCTTTTGTTCCCCCATTGAGACAGATAAAAGACATGTCATTTTGGAAACTGCTTGTCTTCTCCAATATCCATAAACACACAGTCTACACAGTTTATTCTGAGTGCTTGATGTAACCCTACTCCTAATGCAATTCGGCCTGCCTCTCACATGCAGGCTTATTGTTCAAGCAGAGAGAGGGAGGAACACATTGCCTGGACTTTCCATCACTTTTGTTCCTCAGCCTTTTGATGGATGCCCTCTGTCTACACAAAAGTGTTTAGTGGAGTTGCGGCATTACGGGATTGTAGCATGCAGAGTCAGATTCACTTTCACAAACCCTCCCTCGGACTGAGGAATCTTGCTCACTAATCACATGCATGTGAAGGGAACACACTTGCTAAATATAGGAACAGCCACAATAGCACAAACACACAGCGATCTTTCCAATGGCCAGAGAAGACAAGCCACTAACCAGAGATTCTCAGCTGCCAACCGCACATAGAGACAGCCTGTTCATCCACAGGAATTCTGTGAGATTTACTGACAGGAATCTAAACGATAATTGCCATTTAGCACCATCTCTCTGTGTTTCGCTTTGAGTGCCGGGAAAACAGGTCACCTAGTAATTCAAGTGTGTCCGGAGGTAGCAAACAAAGTCCTGCTCAACTGTTTTTGTGGCACTGATTGGGATATTTTCAATGAGGTTAAGTTTAATGAAGATTAAATGGAGGAATATGTATCAGTCATTGCTTACATCAACAAGTGCGTTGATCACCACACCACCCAATATAAGACCTTGGATAAACGCTGAGATCCAATGTGTGACCGAATGACCGCTTCTCCTTATATCAGGGGTGCCCAATCCTGCTCCTGGAGGGTTCATTTCTTACAAAGTTACTGGAAACCTTTGAGCAGGGGCTGCTGGAGAAAGTTGTCCAACAGAGATTAGCTCAAACCTAGTCAAACACACCAGCCTGTAACTTTCAGGTAACCCTGAAGACTTTGGTTAGATTTTTCATGCGTGTTAGATTGAAGCTAAACTGGACGATGGACAGGTGTACTCTACAGAAAAGTGGCTCTCCAGGATTAGGACTTTACAATCAGTATGGGCTGTGTTTGCTCTCTCTGGGAACATTTTGATAACCTCAGGGGATTGGTCTCTGGTCCCTGGGTATGCAAAGTGTATCCTTGTAGGTCCAGGAAGTGAGCAGGTAGGGAATCCCGTGCCACCACCCGGATGCTGCAGCCAGGGACTCAGGTTGCCAGGCCACCATGTCCCTCATTCTGAGCCAGCCCTTGGGATGTCAAGCCACTCTCTGAGGCCTGACACCATTTTCACTGTATCCGTCTTCTCTCATCCTACCACAACAGGCTTTTGATGGCCACAGCTCTTCAGCTGAACCTACATCTCCACAGGTATTAAAAGAGCCAAGGCCACCTGCTGTTCCTTGACTTCAAAGGCAACCTTTCTTAACACTGGTGTCACCAGGGTAGTGTACCGAGTCCACTGCAATACCTACCTCGCTGACCCGAGACTGTCGTGGAACATCAAAGCAATTACATAAGTTGATTATATCAACAAGACGGCATACAGGGAAAAGGTAAGACAGCTCAAAGTCTGGTAAAAAGAAAACAATCATAAAATGACACGATTAGAGAGTTCAGACAAAGATGTCACCTTAACAATGACCTTAACACATGAACCCTGAACACCTCATCCTTAAGCTGAAAGTACCTTTCTTCCATAAGAGACTTAGGCTAGCCAGTGAAAATGTAACAGCTTCTTCAGGTGTGTCATAGAGAGTACCTGTGTTACCTGCTGGATCACTGTCTGGTATGTTAACTGCTCTGCTTTAGACAAAAGAGCTCTGCTGTGGGTAGTAGAAATAGCTCAGTTCATCACTGGAACCACACTTACAGCTAACAAGGATTGAACAGAAAGGCTAACAGCAACATTATCAGTCCATCTCTTGTTAGTTTCATCTGGAGGAAGCTTGAAGAATCCAAAACCACTAGACTTCCAAGTTGTTAGACTATCCAATAGCTCTGACAATCAACAAATGGACTGTCCACCCCCACCCAATGCAGAAATGCAACCCATACTCCTGACTCTGCTTGTTATTGTTCTACCTCAGCACAATCCTTGCCACATTACAGTCATTTTATGAGTACTAGACTCTGCGTTTACATCTTGCAATTCAAGTCTCTCTGACACTGCCTGCACTATACTTAACACCATTTTTTAAGCTTTTATATAGCACGCTGGGTACATATTGCTTTATATTTATTGCAAATTTCTTGTAATTACAGTTCACCATGTGGCCTTGGGAAATCACACATTATCATACTGTTATATAAATATTACTGTTTCAAAGGACATGCATTTTATTCTTTTTCTTGCACTTGGCTGATAATAAGTGATAAAAAAAAAACTTAACGACTTGAACGAGAGTTATTTTTGAATTTTATCATGAGAAACAATGAAGTGCCTCCCTAGACGTACAAAACCTGTAGATAAGTTTCACCAAAGCAGGAACAGACACACCACAATGCCACAATTACCTGTGTCCATGACAAATAGCATCATTAACATTTCAAAGAATAACGGTTTATTTAACAAAGCCTCAAGCCCATCTTGATTATTTAAAAGTGAGAGTTTGTGAGCTGTCAACATGAAAGCCATGTTTTGATTCAGAGAAGAAGGTGCTTGACCTTAATAAGTAGTAGATAATTTCATCTTCAGAGAAAAGCCCTAATTTATGGTGTTTTATTACATACAATCATAATAATATTAAAAGTGATGCTGTTCCACATGTTTGACCAACTTGGCATTTCAATTCACTTTTGTGGGAGGGTTAACCACTGTTGAAAAATACCTGTGTATGGTTAAAAATAGCACTAATACACCTCTGACATATGCTCCTCTTGTTTCCAGAACTAAACTGAGATAACAGGCTGTTTGACATGGAACATGTAGTTTTAAAACAGCTACAGACTTTGACTAGTTTACTCATCCACGATACACGAAAGTATTCCGTTGCAGTGATTATCATAAGGTTGAGTATGAAAATTACTCAATATGAAAGCATTTACACTTTTGTTTAAAAAAGGAAATAAAAGTTCATTGCACTACTGCAATAACTTTATGTAAAATAATTACAGAAAATGTTTGTTGTATGGCTTAAATGTCTGTTTATGGCTGAAAGCACCATATAAAGTAAACATATTATTATTTTCATGACACAGCTGGTCATGTGATCTCAACAAGGTGGTGCATATAAAGGCGCAACCTGCTCCATGATATTTCTTAAAGTGCTGTTCATTTCTTCAAGTGAAAATTTTTTCTACAACATTAGGCTACACAAGTAAAACTTTACATCAGGAGGGGGTAGGCAGATGCACCCTAAACAACTACTTTAATATCCAGGAAGTAATGTCAGCCAAGAGGGGGTTTCCATGACCCCTATCATTTATGAATTTGCTGTCAATATATTAATAGGCAATAACATGAATATTGACTTGAAGGTGCAACTACAAAGCAAACCTCATTATTTAGGCATATCAAGAACTATCATACACCGTCTAATACTGGATCGCACCAATGTCATGGCACTTACTTGATTTAACAACCTGCAACCTGGCATGCACTGTAACTTATTAGCCTACTTAAAATACACATAGGCAAAAACATTACCTCCAAAGCGCGTATCTCGTGTTGGGTCAGGTCGTTAGATGCGGCGCACTTGGTCCGAAGCCCCTTCAGACTAGAGATGGAGATCTCGATCAGGTTCTGGATGAGTTCGCACTGGTGAAGCGCGTCCATCCCTGCGTTACTGCCATCGCTCGCGTCCAAATGCTCCTCATCACTTGCGACCATGTTTCCAACTTTGCCAGAGACACTAGTATCCATTCCTCGGCATTGGCACGGCTTTAGGGGCATGGGCTCGGGCTCGGGCTCGGGCTCGAACTACAGCAAACGCTAGTCCAAAGACATGTTTGTAAACGCATGTAGAGTAAACGGAGGTGCCAGTCCTACTCCAAGCGAGTTATGTACTAGTTCAGAGCGCAAGCATACTCCTCAAACATACTCTTGGACTGGTTTGACAGCCAGACAGGACGCGTAGTCAGCTTGTTCCGCCTCAGACGTTGTATGTACATCCCGTGAAGCCCTCTGAGAACCGCTCGCATAGGTCTCACCCTCAGTCAGCTGTTTGAAGAAGCGTTTGATGCTTTGCAGTGTGGGAAATGAAGTTTTGTTTACACGCGCATCGGACCGTTTGAGGAACACTTACGTAATTGAGTTTTTGTTCAATTTTTGACTTAAAAGAAAAGTTGTTGATATGTTTCTATGTTTTTGCTATTGTGTATAGGGACCTTGAACTTGTTAAAAGCGCTTTATAAATAAAACATTATTATTATTAGACTATTATTATTATTATTATTAGTTGGGTAGAATAATTGAAATAAAATTGAATACACTTTATTGTCCCCAAGGGGAAATTTGTCCTTGACTCAAGTTGTGTTTACGCTGACAATATGTTGAATGCACAATCAATCAATCGATCGATCGATCAATCAATAAATAAAAACTAATTAAAAACAGTAAACCATAAAAATGTGGAAAAAGTTCCATGTAAAGACCAAAAAAAATTACATGTAGGCTATTATTCAGATTTTTTATTTCTTCTATTATTTTTTCTCAGAGACCATTTATGCTTGTAAGTTAATTAGTATAAGTATAATTTATATTGTACAGTACTGAATATGGTTAACTAGCTCTCTCACAGCAGGTTTTAGATAAATGTTTAATCAAACAAGGTGGAAAAGAGTGAATAACTTAATAAGAGTCCATAAATTAATATCTAGCAGCACTGCTAACATCAACTGATCCTGATAAATACAAAATCACTAAAATGATCCAATAATCTGGCCCCTGTAAATTAGAAATTAGCATGTTAGGGCACTCAAACCAAATACTATTTTTATTTGTCCCGCCCACCACCAAATTTTAACAAATCAAATTAACTGTTACATTTTGAGTATTGTACAATTTGCACCGAGTGGAATCTTTAGAAATATAATACTTCATTTTACCCGATGGCCCATTTTTTTTTTTTACCTGAAATCACCTTAAATTTGAAGCAACGTTAGATAAAATATTTTATTTTTCCAAAAACAAAAAAATGTATGTTCAATTTCAATATGTTCAAAATTTTTAAAAACCCTTTGGTGGAACTTGTCTTGTCATATAACTGCTCTTGTTGGGTCAGTAATACAGTTCCCATTATGTCATCAGAGGCAGAGAGCTGGAAAAACACGTCGAGTGTGTATGTGTGTGCGCATGCTTGACTGTTCACAGGTACTGCTCTCTGCCCACTCAGATGAGAAAAGACTGTTTTTACGCTTTCCATTGAGTTACGACTTGCTGGGTACCCTTGATGTTTAAGTAATGTTATGGTAATTCAATTATTATATATGATTGTGTAAATGAACACCACTTTGGCTGTTCAGAGTTCATGAAAGTGTTTGTGGCGAAGTGTTGCTTTATGTTACATATGCACTAATATAATGCATGTGCTACGACTGCAGATTAGGAAATGTAACAAAAAGACATGGAGAAATGTTACAGCACCAACTCGCTGTATCAGGCACACACTTTCCCATGGGAAAAATCTCTTCTCCTCTGCAGCGTGCCAAGAAGGAGACATCATTTCAAAATGAACAGTAAAGAGGGCTGAAGCCAAAGAAGAGCCACTGCAAATTGTCTTTCCCCATGAGGCAGTCAAGCCAAGACATTGTTAACCAACTGAATTAAAAGGAAAAACAGTAACCAGTTTTTGTTTTGGCTCACAACACTAAGAAAAATGTTTATGTCCACGTCAGCTGTATGACAGGAGCTTGAGGGTTCTGCGGCCGGTTGAAATGCTGCTTAGTCAGTCTAAATCTAAACCTATAGCCATCCACACCCGGTATCCTCAGAGTAATGACACTGCAGAACAGGGTAGGCTAAATCGAGAAATAATAGATGGAAAAACTTAAATAGACCCCCCCCCCCCATCCCAGGAAGGCATTGGCTGCGTCCTCTAGGTTTTCTTGCCATGCTGCGGACGCAAGCTTCAGACGAAGAAGTGAATGATGTGTGCTCCCGGCGCCTATTTATTCTATAGTCGCACCGGTAGTTACGTCATGGCTGTCGCCGGCCAACGAGTTGGTGTTTTTTCAATGTATGCTTCAGACACGGGTCACGACGAGGCGTTCCCCATAGCGACCCCTAGAGGACGCAGTGTCTCGTTCCCTACTCAGGGAACCATGGTTACATAAGTAACCTGAGATGTTTTTCTCTGTATCAGTCAACACATTCACACACATAAACTGCATAGGTAGAGGCAGGCAGTTGTTTAAATATGGTGCTGTATATTATTAGCAGGTTATATAAACTAGGCCTATAGCAGATTGCAAATTCTGTTATCAGGCTGTGAACTGATTACCATCTGTTTAATAACTTGGATAGCAGTGTGTTTAAGGAAATATGTTCACAAGACGTGAAGTGGGAAAAGTAAATAAGCATATCCTACTTTTAAACAGATAATGGCTTTTAAACATATTATTTTAAATAAACCAAGATAGAAAAGAAAAAAGACAAATGCTGTTGTTTAAAATCACTTTCACTTCCATTTTGATGGTAATCATGCATACGAATGAGTAAATAAAAACATAAGCATATAGTGCCTCCTGCTGGAAACATAGGGTAAGTTGTAGATTTATAATAAATAAAAACTCCCTCTCAATCACTTGTTATTGTCATTAAACTGGTATTTTGTTGATGTCACTGTTGAGGTTTCAGATCTGTGTTCCAGAAAGTTCGGTTTCACCTCCTTTCACATTTCACACGATCTAGGCTACGCAGAATGTGTCCTGTGTGGTATTGCAGCGTTAGATGCAGCATCAGGGCAGGAAGTGATTCACAATCAGAAAAGTATTTGGTTCACAGGAAGTTGGGACAATTGAAGGAAGGCCCAAAAAAAGTGCACAGCACTTATTTCTCAATTGCAAACAGCATAATTTCTACAGAAATCATCTTAAATGTATTAGGTTCTTTCTTTCCAATAATTATTTCTAAGATACACACACATTGTAATCCGTCACTGATTCCAAATTACATGACAAAAATTGTAGTTAGTAACCTAATCCATTACATTACACATTTTAGGTAATATAATCAGACTACTTTTAGATTACTTTGGATCTATCTTGTTTTTCACATTGATTTAAATAGGATAATCTTGTACCATATTGATATAAAAATACAAAGAGTACGAAAATATATTCCATTTGTTGTTATCAACAACGTGAAGTACATTAAGCATGATATTATGTCAAGGTTTCCCAAACTGGGTTTGTAAAGGAACTGCAGGCGGTTTATGAGTTTAAAATATTTGTTTTAAAATTTCAAGGGTATGTCAAATAAAAATATATTAGGTGAAAGAGGATCAGATGACAAAAAAATAAAAAAATAGTTGGTGAATTTGTGAATTTAAAATGTGTTTGAAAGACAAAAGTCTTCCAAAGTAATACTCAAATAAAAAGTTGTGTGTTCATCAGTAGTTGATGCAATGTTGAAACACAAAATGATTTTTGTAAATCCAGTGGTCAAATGCTGTGTAACCACCTGACTAGTGACTGATCTTTGTGTGAACGTCCACAAAACTGGAAGACTTTCAGAGTGTATACAACTGGTAGGCTGTTTTAGAAAGGAACTTTAAAATATGAAAAAGAGGAATTAAGGAGAATCAATCAATTATGAATTAATTATTGTTATTGTGTAAATAATATGCAATCATGTAATCCATACAAAGTAACTGTAGTCTGATCACGTGTATTTTAAAATGCAATACAAGATAATTACAAGTAATTTTTGGAATCTGATTGTGTAATCCAGATTATATGTAATCAGTTACTACCCAGCTCTGGGTACACACACACACACACACACACACACACACAGACACACACACACACAC
>NW_015555712.1:213396-221476 GCF_001515605.1 Sinocyclocheilus anshuiensis
TGGAGTTAAGAAAAGACTGACTAAATGAAATGTGTATAAACTATATTAAATGTTTAATTCAGTGATGGTTTTTATCATATATATCACAAATACAAGTATGTGTGTGTACACACACACACACACACACACACACACACACACACCTCACGACAATTTATCACTAGGAAAAAATGTATAAATACTAAATATAGCCTATTTAATATATTTATAGGCTACATTTTTATTTTAAATACTTTTTACAGGTTTACATACAATATGTTTGGCTTAAAAGCGATCCAGAAAAAAAATTAGCTGCATGCTGTCTTGAATGGAAATTCATTTATTCAAGGCGTACAGTATGACTACAGCAGCTGCAGCTAGATAGCGCGCGCTCACTGTCCTTTCACTCACACTAGTCAGAGCCTGAGCCTGAGCCGCTGAAGCAATCAGAGTGGGAATACACGCACAGCCGGAAATGGATACGGTCACGCTGCTCTCCCTGACCGTCGTGTCAGATTCTAGTGAACCTTGGCAGCATTTACGGAATGGATGAATGGATTCCCATACTGGTTGCTTTTAGGCAGAAAAGAACTCGCTGAAAAATAATAAAATAAAAATAAATGTGAGAAACAGGCTTTTAAAGAATAAAGATCCTTTGGGACTATAATAATAGCCTACTGTAATATAATTGTATTTTAATTCACATATTTAAACCTATACTAATGAAAGCAATATTTAAAAATAAAAATAAAAACTTGCTTGATGAGCAAAAAATACTAATAAAATGAACATCTTGACCACAAAAAAATAACTAAAGATAGGCCATCGTGTGATTTCCTTAAAAAATAATTAATGTATGTAGATATTAGATGACTAACTGAGCACAGCCTGTATGGCATTGGAATGTTGCTTGTAAAGTTCACTTCCATGGCAATGTTACATAAGACAGACAGGATTTATTATCTGCTCACATCTGATAGCTGCACACAGTACCCCTTAACAGATCAGATAGGGTGAGCATAATATATCAAAAATAAATAAATAAAAGGGACAGTCATGTGAAAATTGTATATAACAACAATAATAACTAAATAGGCGTACATTTATCTATATTTGTCTATACTATATATATAAAAGTCATGTGAAAATTGTATCTAACAACAATAATAACTAGATAGGCGTATATTTATATATATTTGTCTATACAAGGAAGCACATATCTGTTTAATGTATCATACTGGTGTGGTATGTTTTGGCCTAATGATCCACAGGCCCAGCTCTGCAGACCAGCGCTATGTCAGATCAGATGTAGTTTCGTAACCCTGGATCCATCTGCTCTTTTTACACTTTAAGGTTAGAAATAGCAATCCAGACCAGTGCAGCTGACCTTTTCGTAGATTGCAGGATATAAGTGACTGAATCTGTCCGCACTGTGCTTTCATTGAACTGCTTTATTTTAAATTGCATGGACTCAGTATCTATAACTCATTCTGTGGCATCAATCACTTATTTCTTAATCTTGTAAACCTCTAACACACAAATTTTGCAACATTTTTTCCTTCTCAAGGCCATTGAAAAGACCATTGTGACCTTAATATATCTCGCTTAACCGGTCTTTGTCTCCTGTATGCTTCGGGCTGTAGAAACATCTGGAAGTTGAGTCACTCTAGAGAGGTCACGACGTATACAGAACAAGCTGAAAAACACAAGGAAGATTTCAGATGGATCCAGATTCATATTCCAGGCCGTAATGACTCGAGTGTGAAACGTGCGGTGGTTTATACCTCCCGCAGTAATGATTTAGTCTCTTTGAAGCTTCAGTTTTATTGGCAGTAGGTCTTAATATTTAACCCGATAGCATTACCGCTGCTAGTCAATAATAAACCCGATAATGACCTTTCATGCCTTTTGGACAGAGTCTAAAACACTCAGGCTGTTCAGTAAGTTTCCACACTCTGTGGAATGTAAGCTCAAGAAAACATTGACAAATTATTTCTGAAAGAAATTATTTGAATGAATATGAAATCAGTGATCAGTACGTATCTAACTCTAGCAGTTTTAAGTTGCGATAGGGCTGAAGGTTGGAATGCTGTTTTCTGTAAGTTAAATTATTTCTGAAAGAAATGATTTGAATGAATATGAAATCAAAGTGATCAGTACGTATCTAACTCTAGCAGTTTTAAGTTGCGATAGGGCTGAAGGTTGGAATGCTGTTTTCTGTAAGGGTTCTTGAGGAGTGACTTGTTTGTTATGTGGAGCCTGGGAAGATTAGCACAGCTGTGAAATCTCACAGTGATTCTTGTTTTTACAGTCATCGATGGGTCAATAACCCACTGAACTGAGAGCTACCAAGCCCTTGCTGCTTTTTGCTCATGGATATAGAAAATGAAAGGTTTTTATATTTATGTAGGCCTATTTTTTGCACATTTTCATTATAATACCAATATATAAATATTTCAATACAAGTAAATAATTTGTAAAATCTATCTATCTATCTTCAGCAAGGATGTATTAAATTGGTTAAAAAAGCAACAAAGACATTTGTTACAAAAGTAAATGTATATTTGAACTTTTAATCATAAAAAATATCAGATTCATCACAAATATTAAGTATTGATAAATGTTTCTTAAGCAGCAAAATAGCATATTAGAATGATTTCAGAAGACTGGAATAATGGCTGAATAAAATTCAGTTTGTCATTACACAAATGTAAAATATATATATATATTAAAAAAACTTCAAGACAACAAAATGATTTAAAATACTTTATTTCGACAACAATCATAAAACAAACAAACCCCCACAACATTCTCATAAAATGACTTTTTGTTGACAAATTCACTTGCTCCTGTTGAGCATTAAGTAGACCTATTTGTCTGAAAGTTGGACAAATTAACTAGTTTCCAAGCATCTCTATATTCATTGTTTGAAAACTACCACCCTATTCTAAAAAACTGCAACTACTAGCATTTTGGTTTGAACACTGAAGTGCATCTATGTATCCTTTCTACATCTACTTTATAGGAATCCGTCTATAGCAGTGGTTCTCAAACCTGTCCTGGCGTACCCCCAGCCCTGCATATTTTGTATGTCTCCCTCATCTATCACACCTGATTCAACTCATCAGCTCATTAGTGGAGACTGCAAGACCTGAAGTGGGTTTGTCAGATATAGGGAGACATACAAAATGTGCAGTGCTGGGGGTACTTCATGGAGAGGTTTGAGAACCACTGGTCTACAGAAAACCCAATCTGTTGAACATCAGCATTCTTCATACACCCAAGCAGAAAAACAGACATACATATAAAGATGCCAATCATATCAATAAGAACCCAAGGGGATCTTTGGCGTCAGCTTTTTCCAACACATTTTTATTGCCAAGACCATGACCAGATGTATTTGCCACATTCTTAATTGATACCATTCAATTGCTTTAAATGACAGGCAGTTTCACATGCGTTATACAATCAATAAACAGAACCATGCCTTTTTGTTCCAGGACATCCAATAAACCAGTTCCTCAAAATGAGAGGTAGATGAGACATGCCCAAACAAAACCTCACTTTGGCTCGTTGTTAAAACGCACAAGGCAAATGTCAAAGTGTTAACAGAATGAGGTTCGATTGTGAGTTAAGTGGTGAGAATGTGTAAGGCCAGGTGAAAGTGCCATATTTCATAGCAGATACAGCAAGTGGAAGTCAGTGGCAATTTATTTGGAACGAGAAATCAAAGATGTGGCATCAATTTCGCTGCTGGTTAGTTAAAATCTCATCAAACTAGTTTGCAGCTTCTCCTCGAAGCAAACTTTTGTGTCATTCCCCTACAAAAGAAGACCATGTACAGAACATACTTTCAATACAAGCATTATAAAGTGATGTGTATGAGAAGCATGGAAAAAAATTTAAGCTATATATATATATATTTATACAAACATATGTATATACACGTGCCTTTACAAATCTCTGTACAGATAAAAAATATACAATTTGTGGAGGAAACAAATTAACCCATGTGTTACTGAAGTGTTAAGATTTGTGATGATGAAAGCTGTTACTGAAGCAGCATAAGCGTGTGGATGTTTATTTTCTCTAAATAGGCACGTCAAGGGGAGGCACTGCCTGTCCCTGAACTACCCAACTATATTTCATCACATGCACATACACATTTTCACCTTGTCACTTCCCTTCAATCCCTCTCACAGCCAGCAAGGAAAAAGAAAACACTGCAGAACATTCGGGAGACAATCCCCCGTAACATCACTTTAAACTCAGTTTAGGAATACCTTAAACTGAGCTAGAGAAAGCACCACTTTCACCCATCATTTACCAACTCTAAGGTGCTGTACAAATTGTGCCAGAAAAAAAAAAAAAAAGATAACATGGTCCGCTGATATATTAAGGCTGTTTGAAGGCCACTACCTAACATGGGCTAAAAAAAACAAAAAAGGACAAATTTGAACAAAGCATTGAAATACACTTGCAACTAGGAAAACTAAACTTTCAAAAAAATTAGAAAAATAAATAAATACAAAAAGAACCAACCTCACCTTCATTAGGAATAGGTTTGAGCAGAATTTTTTTTTTTTTTAAGAAAAAAACAAAAACCACACATTTCATTGGTTTCACAGAGTGCCGTGTTTTGCGTTCCAACTTAAAGCGTCTTGTATGCCAGGTAGTCGTGCATGGAGAAAGGAATGGGCAGCGTATAAACCTGCTGGGTGGGCATGACTCGCCGCAGGGTCAAGCGGCACAAGTGCTGGAGGCTCGCAATGCTGCGTGGAGAAGCCCAGAAATGCACGCTGCCGTCACGAGACCTGTGAAAAGACAATTGGCTGCCATTTAGTTTATTTAACTTGGCACTGACACATGATCAAATGTCATCTTGAACAAGGTCTGGTTGTGTTTATACAGTACAACTTGCCAATTCAGCTTTGCGAGACTGCTATCATGCAGAAAAGTATGAGTGTATGTGGGACAGCCAACTCATCTAAATAATTTCATATACAAAGCAGGCTGCAGAACCGGTTTGGTGCACTTCTTTTATAATAGATCGTTCAGGATACTTTTGAACAAAGTGATGAAAGTTATTTTTGGCTTCATCTCAAAACAGAAGAACAGTTAGAAGCCAAGATACAGATGTAGTAACACTACAAATCAAACAATGGAGTAACAAATTCGTACCCGGCAACTAAGACGCTTCCGTCAGTAGAAAAGGCACAACAGAGGCCGTTAGTGAGAGGGGCGATGGCTTGAGGACTCTTCTTATCGATGCTCCAGAAACGCACCAGCCTGAAAAATGAAAATACAAGTTGATTGCGGTTTCCAGTGTCTTGCATAACTTTTAAAGCAAATAAACATGAAACTAAAAGTATGAAATTTGCCTAAAATAACTTTTAAATAATGATTTTATACAGTACTGTTCAAAATTTGAGGTCAGTAAGATTTTAATACTTTTTTTCGGCAAGGACACACTAAAACCGATAAACAAAATTGACAGTAGAGCCATTTATAAGGTTACAAAATTCAGCTTTGCCATCACAGGAATAAATTACATTATATTAAAATTTAAAATGGGTCTTTTAAATGACTGTATTTTTGATCAAGTAAACAGCCTTGGCGAACAAAAGAATGGTCCTATCATTTGCACCTAACCTCAAAACAAATCATATGCACAGTAAGTGCATTTTGTAGAGCACAAATGGTTTCATTCTCTCAATACGAGAGAGAGGCGCCTCCACACAGAATCAGCAGGAGGCACGGTGAAGGCAAACTGGGAGCCTCATAGTGATTAATGGACGTCATATGAGAGGCATGTGATCTTTCCCAGAAAGAGGCCATGCAACAAATCACACACTCCTTCCAGAGCCCCTATCGCCCTAATGCTTAATGCAGGCTACTATCTGCAACACAAACGATCAATGTTGAGTTTTCAAAAGCAAATAACCGAGTGTTTGCATTATCTTACCTGTCATCAGTGACGCTGGCAATGTGCCGACCGTCATGACAAAAGGCGACAGAGTGAACCCATCGATCATTTGCTCCTCCTGCAAATATGGGTGAGGGAGGAGGGAAGAGATGCCTGAAGGAAAGATAAGAGATCAGTTAAACAACATGAGCTTGAGAAAGAAATCACACAGAGCTAGAAGAGGAAAAGGGGGTGGAAAAACAAGTCACGTACCCCAGCTCGAGCAGAGCGGTGGCTGTATGAGGGTCCCACATGATGACACGGGTGTCGTAGGACGCTGTGGCCAGCAAGGCCCCGTCAGGAGAGAACTCGCAGGACACCACGTCGTTATGATGGCCCTCCAGCTTACGGATCAGAGTGTACTTATCCATGTCCCACAGGAAGACCTGCAATGCAAAAGACAGATGTTATAGCCTACTGTGTTTTCCACACAATTCAGAGACAAAGAATTCAATTATTTCAAATTAAACAGCAAGATCAAAATGTGCTCAGTGTCATTTTTTAGGTAAAATCTTAAGCGCTACAACCAAACCCAAAAAAAGTAGCACATGCCAATGAAACATCAAGGCTTAGTTGCACAAAACTGCACAATGTCAAACTCTACAGAGCAGCTAGCAGTTGCGAGTCTTTAAATTACATCAATGCTCACATTTTTTTAATTAAAATCTACAGTGATACAGAAATACTACAGTGTACATATAAAATTACAGTTACATATATAAAATTACATTATTCCAAGAATTACTACATAATGAGTAAATTAAAAAAAATACAAACAAGTAGTAACTTAAGGTAACATTATGTTACTCCACTGGTATCCCCTTTCAGTTTTAGTTCACTTGAGTTTACAATAGGCTTGCACCGCGCCGGTGGAGGCCTATGAAGAGACAGAGATACTGCAAGAGAAGAGAACATTTGATGGCCAAAATGTTGACGCCTTTGGCAAACACAGAATACAGACATGTCACAACTGCAATCTCGGCTAATGAATCAACCATGAGACTTTCTAGTGCTTTATTTGCTCCAGCACAATTTTTACATTTAAGAAAGTGCAAAGGTGCGGTCACAATTACTGCTGTTCGGCAAATTTTCATGGGTGAAATCTATCGATTTCAATATGAATCCATGCAATTGGGAATCATGTGAGGGCAAAAGATTTCCCCACATAGATTACGAAATGGTTTCAGAATGATTGGGAACCGAAATCCGCTTGGTTCGAAAGTTACTTAAGTGTGAGCTATGCTTCATCGCTACACTTTTAACAAATGATAACATAAAATTTCTGAAATGTGAACACACCTTAAGAGCGTATTTTTGAGTACCAAGAAAACAAGGTCCCTGCATGGTCTTTATATTAAGAAAACATTGTTTATTCCTTATAAGCTACAGACATTGCACTTGAGCAAAATTATACATATTTATTTATTCAATAGCTAATTGCCGTTTAAACATTCTGGTATTGTTGGAGAAACTACAACGGTGCGTTATACAAGGCTAATTTACCATTTTCTCTAACTTGGCAATGTGAGTTGAAAGGGCTTCAGGGTACACAACTACTGCCAACATTCAATGATAAGCTAAGCCAGATATCTTGCACTTGGAAGAAACATTACAACCATTTTTGGAAGTTGAACTAGTGCGATTTTATCGACCTTTAGGAGAAACAAGTGCTACTATTAATTAGTGGTTCCTTACAAATTAGGAAAAACAAGTTGGTGTTTGCTGAAGTTCTCGGGCAGGCGTT
Source organism: Sinocyclocheilus anshuiensis (assembly GCF_001515605.1). Classification (NCBI taxonomy): domain Eukaryota; kingdom Metazoa; phylum Chordata; class Actinopteri; order Cypriniformes; family Cyprinidae; genus Sinocyclocheilus; species Sinocyclocheilus anshuiensis. The sequence continues at coordinate 221,085 of NW_015555712.1, forward strand.
GCTAAAACAGACTGCTTTCAGAACAAGACAAATTAGATTATTCACAAATGGAAAACAAAATGCGCTTTCACTTAGTAAATGCAACCAGCATGGGAAGTACCCACAGGTCTTGCTTCTGGTGGCTTCATGTATGATGCAACATGGAATGATAAATTTGCATAACCCGTTTTCCCGATCCGAGTAATTCCACATTAGACTGACATTATCGGTCTGCAGGCGGTCTTTTGAGACACAAGGAGCCCTTTCATTGCTCACACATGCCAACAATGCTCCCAATCCCCCCTTAACTACTAACCCCATTACAAAGGAGTCTGACTAGGGCGTTTAGTACAGAAAAATCGACCAGCGGCCGAGCGTTGCGTATCAGAGGTGTCGTGAGTTTGGTTACAGAC
>NW_015555712.1:221499-253142 GCF_001515605.1 Sinocyclocheilus anshuiensis
GGGCACTAATGGCTGACTCATGTACACGTACAGCAGACACAATGTCTAGAGCTTCTCTTTTAGGGTAAATGTGTAGATGATGGGAATGCTACCGAATATAGAGATGGAAAAGGAGTTAAGGAAGGGAAGGGGATCTCACTGTCAACTCTGCTGAGAAATAAGGTAAAAGTGAGAACTGCGACAGCGGGAGGTAGACAGACATGGAGCAGATTAGAACCTACGTACAGGAAGCCCTTGTGGGCAGGAGCATGGAAGCCCCTGGGGCGTGGGCACGGGCACATGAGCGTCCAATGGGGGCCGCGATGGCAGCCGTGCCCCGCGTGGTCTGCACCGGCTGCTCTATATGTCAGCGCGGCGCTTCCCTCAAAATCACTCAAACACAGAGCTCTGCCACCACCTGGGACAGGGAAAGCAAGACACTTATGGACACACACAACCGTACAGTTCAACCACTGCTGCCTGTTCATGGGAGGGGAGTTGGCTATGAGTCGGAAAGGCTCGAGAGCTGGTTTCAGGGATGACTTACTGACTGGAATACTTTCTTTGTTGTGCCATAAGGGCTTTCACACACAAGCCAGCATGACAGCTACATACAATACACTACTGTTCAAAAGTTTGAAGTCAGTAAGTTCATTTTAACACAATTTAAAATATACATTTTCTTTTTGAATATATTTTGAAATAATTTAATTTAATCCTGTGATGGCAAAGCTGAAATTCCAGCAGCTATAACTCCAGATTTCAGCATCACATGATCCTTCAGAAATTATTCTAATATGCTATTTTGGTGCTCATGAAACATTTATTATGAATGCTGAAATCAACTGTGCTGATTCTTTAACAAATAGAACAAACAGCATTTGAAACTGAAATATTTTGTAAGAAATGTCTTATCTGTCACTTTTTTTTAATCCAATGTGTCCTTGTTTTTTTTTTTTTTTAAAGAAAAGTATAGGCTACTTTTTGATCTTACTGACCCCAAACGTTCTTGATACCAGTTTTGATATCAGATTTAATACCACTATGTGTGTGGGAAAGATCCTAGGGACATCATGTTTTATTCAAATTATATTTATGAAAAGATATTGTCTATTATTGAAGTCTCTTAAAATGTTATTAATAGTAATATCAAGAACAGCTTTATGGGTGAAGAAGATTCATAAGCTATTTGCATTTCTATATACATGCGCATAATAACCAGGCACTCATTTGTATGAACAATAAAGCAAAAACCAAAACTACAGGCAGGGTTTATAGAAGCAGATTATGGCACTGAGCATTATGATGATATATAAAGATTTATTTAGCACTCATTGATTGGTCATAGCAGAACTACTAACAGTGAGAAACACACCAAACAGGTAATAAAGAGCAAGAAAGAACTGCAAAACGTACCGCTTTGCCTGCACCTACGGAACAAAGGACTGATGAATCCGGTGAGAATGCGCTGCAGTATACCCAGTTTTGATGGCCACGGAGTACTTTCACCATGTTACCTATTAAGACAAAGAATTTAGATTGCTTAATGTATAGTAATACTTTTAGTTTGTTTTCTGTTATAACATTTATAGTTGGTTATTAAATTTCCTAAAATTCAAAGTAGAATTATGTTACAATTTACGATAAACATTATGCAAACAGTTCACAATAAAAAAGACTTTTCCCAATACAATATTTAACCTTTGAAAGCAATGTTGATGCCTTAGAACAACAAAATAAATATACTTTAGGCAGTAGCTAAATTTCACATTCCAATGGTGTCCACTTTGAGACTGGGGACAATTTAGCTGAACTCTGGCCAACTTATATTCATGATTAGTCTAAAAAAAATAAAAAACCTGTTTGCAAATACAGTAAACTCCATTTTATCTTCAAATTCCCAGCATATAAATAAGATTCATGTGATCTTATTAAAACAGCAAGCCTATCCCAGGATCTTGCAAGAAAAGGAGAAAATATCAGCAAACATTCTTTCGGACTTGGCATCCAATTATTTTCCAACTATTTCCCCCCCCGTCAAACGCCCAAATCTCTGAGTGGGTGTGCATGTGCATGCTTGAGCGAGTGTGTGTGTGTTGAACTCCATGGAGATGAAATGAAAATAAATGGGCTGCAAAAAACAAAGCAGGCTCCTGTGAAGGAAACGTCCACTCCAGAGACTTTTCAGCTTGGGGTTACACAATATTTAGCTCTAGCATGTTAATATTAATATGTAAAGCTAACAGTAGTGGTACCAAATACAAAATCAACATTTGGTCCTCACCGTCATCTTTGAGGTCCCATACGCGTAGAGTCTTGTCTCTTGAGGCAGAAACCAGCACTAAACTCCCATCTGGGGCAAACGTTAGGTCTCGCACAATGTCTGTGTGGTCCATCAGGTTCAGCAAAAGTTTTCCTGTACAGAGGAAAACAAAATTGACGACAAAGGTAGAAAAAAAAGCCTTCAGCAAAATCATTCCAGATAAACCACTGTTTATACCACAAAGTCCACGTTAATCGATGCAAACTGCGTCAATGTTGCATCAGTATCAACATCTTGTCACTGTATCTTGGGAGCTGCATTTAACACAGTTTACTTTAGAAACTTTTTTGACTTCTTAGGAATCAAAGAGAGGAAGATTAAGGTTCCAATAAGTTTAATACTTATTAAAGCAGATGTCAAAAAGGGACTTCCCAAGGCGTTTCAGAAAAACAGAGCAGTTATACATCTAAGCCCTTTCTTTATGAAAGGTGCTGAATTGCCTAGAGGCATATGGAAGCACAATCACTGACACCTGCCAGGCTAATCCGCATTAAATCCCTATAATTAGCTGCATCTACAGTGACAAAACAAAAATCTTTAACATACGTTTCTAAAATTTGATTGAGGCTTAGTAACAGGGCCTATTTGTATCCTGTCAAGCATGAAAACATACATTCACTTAGCATGTGCATGGCGCAAATCCTGTCGAGATACTGTACAATACACTGCTATCAGATTTCCAGAATGTTTTCAGAAGGGAGAAAAATAAAGGCAGCTGGAGGAGGAGTCTCACACCCTGAAGAGAGCAAGTCTGCTGGGTTAATTTATTGCATTGCAGTTTTAGTTAGAAGGGAGGTGGAGTCATCCACTGAAGAAAACATCTCTTACCCCTCAGAACAGCCAATGGCAGTGTCTTTACAGGACCTGCCCACCAATTAATATATTTTACAGCTGGGCAAAAATGAATTATATAACTTGGAAGAGTCACTATTTTTTCTGCAGTCAACAACCACCTCTCTGTTTCGCAAAAACAGCGATTCGTTCTCTGATAGCAGATTTACGCATGCTGTTATGACCATTAAAATGTGAAACTTGAACAGAGACACAGAAGCAGAACTTAAGTGGCCAAGAAACCAATGGCAAAGTGGTACAAAGGTTCATAAAGTGGAGAAATGTATTGTGCAAGGGAGAGTGTACTTGTAAGGTTGAGTAAATATGTAATAAAAATAATTTAGCACTGACTGATGACTGCATAAAAATGCTAAAACTCAATAGGTGTATACAGGACATACATTTGTAAAATATGAAGAATGTATGATTAAGTGATAGAAATGGGTCAAAATGACAAAAAGGTAGATCATGTCAACATCTTATATAACCACCACCTCCCCTCTCTCTTACACACACATGCGAGCGCACACGCATCCGTTGAGAAATAGAAAAACAGGAAGCTGGCATGCGGAAGTGTTGAGAGAAGATGGCATGGGTGGACTGTGACTTTTAAAACACATTTACTCTAGTGCGGAATCATCAGAAAAAAAATGATTACTTGATTCAGCGAGAGGACCCTCACCTGTATAGACGTCCCAGATTTTGATGCGGCCATTGTTGAGGCCCGTGGCCAGCAGCAGCTGGTCCTGGCCGAACTTGAACCTGTGCCATTCGATATTAACGCAGCGACTCTGTTTTTCAGGAACAGAAGAGCCAAAGGCCAGGCCCCAAACGATGTCACCGCAGTCGATGGTGTGCTCTCTAGGCTCGCCTGGCAGCAGACTGCCCTCACTGTTCTGCCGGGACAGTCGTCGAGAACCTGCACCGCTTGACCGATCTTCCTTTCTTACAGAACTAGGGCGAGGGAAAGAGAAAAAATTATTGTGTTGTGTTGGTATGAGAATCATGTCTGTGCTTCGTGGAAAACAGATAACAAATTCTCTTAAAGGGGTCATATGATGCGATTTCAAGTTTTCCTTTCTCTTTAGAGTGTTACAAGCGAATTGTACACAAAATAATGATCTTTAAAAAAGCATCATATGACCCCTTTAAAGTTGATAAACTGTCAACAGCAAGAGGACATTTAATTTTTTTTTGAATGTTATCTAGCACGTCTGTTGAAATAAGCTGCACAATTTAACTCTAAGGAATATCTGAACACCGAGTAAACTCCCAGCCTTAGAGATTACTTAAGTGTTGCATCAACTTGGACCCATTTAACATCACTTGGCCAGTTCCTGAAGCTCATCAAATAAGGTTCTGGAATCATTACAAGAGGTTATTGCATGAATACAGAGCAGGCGCTGCAGAACTGAAACAGCCTGCCACGTGTCAGCTGAAGCTTTTAATGGCACAGTGGCTTCTGCTTGAGCATTAAAGGAATAGTAAAGAAAAAGACGTAAGTCTTTTGTAGCCTTCAAAACACAAATGAAGATATTTTTAACTAAAACTTTGATGCTTCAAAAAGTTCATAAAGAGACTGTAAAAGTAATCAATATGAATAGAGCATTTAAATCCAGGGTTAAATTTGAGTTTTAAAGATGAATAAGTCTTATGGTTCTGGAACAACATGAGGTTGATAAAGTGATGACAATTTTTAATTTATTTAAATTTAAATTTAATATTTTTTTAATTAATTTAAAAAGAATAAAGACTCAAATAACCTGTATAAAATTGTGCCTCTGATTTTAGAGCCACTGAAATACTATCACAGCTAATTGTTCTAGTTTTTATTAAAATTTTAGTAATGTTGCTGTGTTTTGTCACTTTTATTAGTTGTTTTTAATGTCTTTATTGTTAATAACTTTTATTTCACTTTTAGTGTGTCATTTTATGGTATCAACAAACTTTTTTAATGTTTTTAGTTAACTATAACTACTCTGGTTAAGGAACTGCAAAAGTATTTTTCCCAATTATTTTAGTTCAATTGTGAACCTAAACTTAAAATTTAACTACCAAATGATGTCCTTTGGTGTGTACAACTACTAATAAAGTTACTACACTTCAATGTAGAATGACTAAAAATAGTTTTACAATACCATGGTTCTCTTTTATGGACATGTAGAAACTGTTTGTTTACTTCGAACTATCATAAATTCTGTTAAAGTTCTACTTTAAATTTTCAAGTTGTCTGCATGGTTTATGTTGCAATGATATTTCTAGTATTTTTATGAAGAACACTAGCATAAGCATGTCAATAAATCCTGCACTGAAAGCACAAGATAATTACTTAACATTTTATATAATGACTACCAAAGTAGTTGTTGGGTGGATCATTTTGTACCCAACTTTTGAGACCTACTGCATTTAACACTGGCAAAGAGCCCAAAAAGTTGCTCAGTTGGAGGCATGCAGCCAAAGGGCAATGATGTGAACCTCATAATGAGGACTCTGCATTCAGTACTGTACAATAGCTGCTTGGCAGGGCTGTGCGCTCAACGGCGGTCTCTCTATCCCAGGGGTGCCCAAACTCGGTCCTGGAGGGCCGGTGTCCTGCAGAGTTTAGCTCCAACTTGCCTCAACACACCTGCTGGGAAGTTTCTAGTATGCCTAGTAAGAGCTTGATTAGCTGGTTCAGGTGTGTCTAATTGGGGTTGGATCTAAACTCTGCAGGACATCAGCCCTCCAGGACCGAGTTTGGGCACCCCTGCTCTATCCACAGGGTAAGGTGAGATGATGACTGCTGATCTATGCCATGCCGCTAAACAAGCCCAAACACTGGGCACCACTGTGGCGTAGCCACCATGTGAAAGCCCAGAGGGCCAAACCAGACAACCAGCACACACGCAGACTGCCTTTGTCAGTCCATCAACACACAAGCTGTATTGTAACAATTCATCACAGTGAGAAACAAAGAGATAAGTGTGTATACTCACAAGCTGGCTAAGCATTTTTTCCATGGTACAAGTCTCACAATTCGATGCCCTTGAGACCAAGCGAAGTAGGAACCATCAGGTGCAAAAGCTACAGTCCAAGTCTCCCGTCCAGACTTCTGGTCAAAGGGAGCAACAGGAGGTATGAGTTCCCCGATGAACTTAGCTTTACCTGTTACAACAGAAAGCACATGTTTAAGCCTTTAAAGCATTTTATAAAACCAAACTTGTTGGCAAACTACTTTTTGTTACTGTTTTACAACAAACATGCATTTTTGCCTTCATAGCTGTCATTGAGTTACATTTTAACTATATTTCCATCTACTTTTGCAAATCAAAAAATAAATTTAAATTGATAGTTCACCCAAAAATTACAATTTGGTTATCATTTACTCACCATCACGGCGTTTCAAACTTGTATGACTTACTTTCCTTGCAGAACACAAAAGATGATATTTTGAAGAATGTTGGTTACCAAACAGTTTTGGTTACCATTGATTTCTATTGCATGGACAAAAAAACCTGAGACACTTCCCAAAATGTCTTTATGTTCCACAGAAGAAACAAAGCCAATTTAAATTACATTTAATTTTGGGGTGAACAATCCTTTAAAATTATTAACGTTTTTTTTTTTTTTTTTAATGTGACTTTTTATGCAAATAATTTTGAAAATGTTGTGGAGCATCTAATTTTGTGTTAATAGCACTTTTGTTTAGTAAACAGCAGGCAATCCAAGAGTTTTAAAATGGACTAGAAGCTATTAATTAGATAGGTACTTAATACAATAGTTAATATGTGACAGTTGGAATGTATATAATATTACACACTAGTAAATAGTTGTCTGTAAAATGTCTGTAGAATTCATTGACAAAAACGAGCCATTCTGAACAGAAACAATACTTGTCACTAACCGGTTAATGACTAGTAGCAGCTAGCACCTCACCAGTGACTAACTAAATAGTTACTAATCACTATATGAATACGTCGTCCTGGATATTAAAATTTCAAAACAAAACAAAACTTTTTTTCCTTCAACAAATGTAAAGTGTATATAATTAACACAAGGCATAACTGTGTAACGTGTAGCTGAGATGGTGAATCACTGGTGTGGTGCGAGTAATTCACGGGGGTCTGGAGAAACTGCTGCTGACGGTGGGGGAGGGTGGATGGGGCGCAATAATTATAGCACTGGCAATAACTATGAAATATTAAAATAACTGTCAATATTTAAACGTCATATTTTAACTGACATAACGTTACACGGCGTACGCATTTGTTTGAGTTCAATCTGCGTCTAAGCGATAATTGTCCTAATATGGCTGAAACAAACACGACACAGACACTGAAATTATGAGTACGTTAACTTAAGCCACATAAAGTTAAATCCATAGCTGCACAAATGTAAACACTAATTATATAGGTTAATACACACGTTTAAAACGGAACTAAACAGTAAGACCCCCCATGCAAAACAGTGACGAGAAATGGAGAAACTCACCTATTTCATTTTCGTTGACAAAATCTGGGAAGCTTGCCATCTAAATCGAAGCGAGTCTCTTAAATCTGAATGTTCTTGGTTAACGAAATGCAGGCGTTCAAATGAATGCGCTAAACAAACGGAAAAGGCTGTATGCGCGTGTATCCTGTGAGTCTAATGCCTGGGAATGCGGAGCGTCGACGCAACGCTGACTATATTTACATATACGACTGTTTGAAAAACAGACAAAAGTACAGTCTTTAAAGTTCAAATTTAGTTTAATAAAACTGAAATTTAAACAAAGAAAATGAGGCAGTAATAGTCTAGTTCCTCTAATCGCGTTGCGTACGATTTGAATACAGCGTATTGTAATGGCTGCGTGCCTCCTAACGATTCGAACACACACTGATCATGGGCGGGATACTCTAGCGACGTCATAACAGTTGCCGGGGCGATGGAGGAGCACCGATTTCTGATTCGCGGAAATCCGTTTATGCGTGGCCTCTGATTGGCTGTTCGCTCGAGAATATGAATGTAATAGATTCGTGGAACACGTGCTGATAAGGAAAAGCAACACAATATCGAATTCAGTGATGAAATTGCTTGAAAGGTGTCAGGAATTTAATGTAAAATGTATTTCGTTTTATTTTTGGTCTCTTGTGTCTATTAATGATTCATGTCGTGATATGTTCCATTGCAGTTTTAGAGAACAAAGAAAGTTTAGTTGCAATGTTTAAATATCAAAGATTTGTAGTTCAGAAACTCCTGTTGAAAATGATCTGTAAAGTTACGATGAAAATGTAGATGTATTCAAGTTTATTTTAATAACTGTATTCTTATTCAGAACTAGACCTATAAAATCCGAATATTAATCACTGATTAATGTAGGCTACCAATTGTTTAACTTGGTAGGCATTTAATTATTTGAAGAATACATAAACAAAATATATCTGTTATTTTTTATTGACAGGGTTGCACATAAATAGGGCTGTTTTTATTATAATACATCCATACATGTATATTATTTTATTATATCGTAAAAATGCTAAATTGTTCATTCATACTGACATGACCATGCTGGCCATGAAAAGAGGTAAACCTGGAGAAAGTGAGAATACTTTTCTATAACTGTGATGAACCTTTCAAACAAAATGGGTAACAAAAAAATATTCAAACAGCTCAAGCTGTTCTACTGCATTGAGCAACCAAGCAAGAAGGCCATCTGTCAGAAAAGCTACCAAGAGACAAGTGAGTTTTACAAAGTACTTGGCCAGATATTAGTCTCTTTGGCATTTCACAGCTTAGACCTCTTTAGAAGAGTGGGCTGAAACTAGCTACACCTAAGCAGAGCCAAGTCCAGCCCCATTCCTGTGGTTTGCTAGAGGACATTTGACAACCTGAAACATTTTGAAATAAAAAGTGGTCTGATAAGACTAAACTGTAGGTATATGGCCTCAAAGAAAAGACACAAACTTACATTTGTGCAATCCATAAAGTCAAAATAGTTACATGTTTTTTTTCATAATCAGAACTTGAAAATATGTATTTTCAAGTAAAATATGGCAGAATAGATGGAGCCAAAAGCAGGTGGTTCCTGTAAAACCTGCTGCAAAAAGCAGAAAAAAAGTCCCCAAAGCACACAGCAAAACTGTAGGAATCGTTCAGAAGAATTATTGGTATTCTTGGGGAAGCATAATCTGAGTGTCATGGTGAAGTGATGTGCGAAATATTTACTTGGAGGGGGTGACATAAATGTTAGACAATTTGTGTGCTGAATTTATTGCTGTGGGAGGAGGGTAAGATTGATTTTGATTAGTTAGTTTTTGATTTTGCAATACGACTCTCAAAGCCATGTTGTGAATATAGTTAAAAGTTGGCATGACACACAATAGAAAGAGAGAGACTGTATTCACAAGCAGCACAGCCTTGAGTGGCTTATTGCTTTTATACAAATCTTCTGCTAGTAGATGCTATGGTTTCATTTCTATCAATGATATGACATACATGTGCCAGAACATTCTGTTAGCACAGTTCTGATAAAACATGATGAATGTCTCTGTCTGTTCACCTTGTTTATCTTTAAATGTGGTTTCAGCTATTTGTTTTTTTCCCCCCTAAAAAGTTAGAATGCAAAACGATGATTGAAAAAGTGTTTTGAAATAATGTTTCTGGGTCAAGAGAAATGCATGTTTATTTATTGCCAGATCATTACGTGTTAAGGGGAAAAATTTTTTAGGGTTAACTTAGTGTCATACAGATAAGTGTGTTAGATACAAGAAGGTTTTGTTATCTTTGTATTTTTGCCACGGTGGCTCACTTGATGCTTGAAAGTGAAATCGTTTTATTTTGTCTTCGGCTGATAAGCGCCGTGACCGTGGAGTTGTAGCTTTGTGACCGGTTTCCTAGTAATTCCAGGAATACCAGTTCACAGATAGTTGGTGAAGGGAAGGTCATTCAACTGTAATAAAAAAGGTAAATCATTTAATATACAAATGTATGTAAACCCCCCCAAAAATGCATCAATAAGGAAAAACACATCCATTATAAAGACTTATGCCATCTAGTGGTTACATTTATATATAACAGTGGTTTTCAAACTCTTTATAGCCAATAAACCACAAATATGATCCCCTTAAGATGATTAAAAATTATAATATGATTGTTTAATATATTTTAAAATGCAGTTTATTCCTGTGATGGCAAGGCTAAATTTTCAGCAGCAATGATCCTTAAGAAAATATTCTAATATGTAGATCTGGTCCTCGGTTATTATAATTATTGGTACATATAAGCTATCTATAACTAACTTCTGTTGACTTTATTGGGGGTAAAAAAACAACATGGTCAGACAGAGTACAACAATTTTATTATTTATTCCAATAACTAATAAACACCTGGATTGTAAGAAAAGTCCAGAACTTGAAATAGTCTTAAATGAATGATGTGATGTGGAACAATCACATAGATTTTGGACAAGTAGACAAAGAGTCAACTTAATTTGTTTGAGAATCATATTTTTCAGAAGAAACTACGGGGACAGAAATAATGGCTAAAACAAATATTTCATATAGAAAATTGCCAATTTGCATGTACAGTTGCTTTCTTCTAATACAGTATAAATAGTACATTCCACTAATTGTTAAGAGCCACTCAAAGTCATGTGGCTCACACACAACACTGCCAGTGATTTCGGCTCTATCTGTCCCATACAAAAACCGAAGACAGAAAAATGGATCTTGAAGAGATTTCAGGTAAACACAAGGACACCAAGAAAAGGAACTTGGCTACATATTGAAGCAGATCAGCCACACGGTCCTTGAATTCTTCATATCAACCTCACGCCGGGTAAACAGACGGTGCTACCTTGCCTATTAAAGAAGCTTCTGCACTAACAAGTTTTCAGTTTGAGTTGTGCTTTTAGCAGAAAGTGAAATGAGAGCAAGTTCCCTGAGAGGATAACATATGTTAACAAGCAGGATGGAAGGGAAAACCTCACACAGTCGTGCCTGTGAATCACAGATGACAACGCTGTATGCGTTATTTCTCTCAACAAGGTTTGCCTCTTACAAAACCTTTGTTCTTTCAATTCACATCATTTTCAAATCAGATTACAGACTTGTTTTTTTGTGCCATCCATGAAGATTTGGAAAAAAGTAATCATGCAAATATGCATGGCATGAGCACATATTTCATAACAGCGATTACAATTTAAAGAACATGATTATGTGGTATGCATGTCATTCATGATGCCTAAGAATACCTATATAATTTGTAATAATGGCAAAAATCAATCACATATTGATGTGACATGAACATGACTTCATATACATAAAGCCCCTTAAATAAAACAAGCAAGCTCTTACAGCCACATTGGTACATTTCAGGAGCACAAAGTGTATCAGTAACATGGTGGAATCCTGCATATAATACTGAGATGAGATGGTTTCAAACGGACAGATTTATCTGTTGGACAATCTGATGTACATAAAACACAAACAAACATCAATGTCACACAGTGTTCTCCAACTGGCCACTTTACACTGAATCAATACTGGGATGCACAACACTAAAAGGAACATAATGGCACATTCTTATTGGTGGATCACAATTAGACCTCTAACCAGTCACGTGACCTACTGGAAGCACAGCGTTAGGGTAAATCATTTAGTGTGATTTGCAAAAAAACAAAAAAAGCAAAGCACACAGCAGCGTTTTGGTTGGTTCAAGGACAGCATCATTCAAATTGTTCTATGCTTGTTCTGAAAAAACAAACACGTTTAGATGACAACTATACAGGCTCAATCAATCAATCAAATAACTTTTACCAAGAAACAGTTGAAAAAAAGTATTTAAATATTTTATAAAAACAGATACGGCAGTGCAAACATGAGGAGAAGGCAAACTCTTCGGTGGATCAGTAGTTTGCCTTTCTTTTTTGTGTAAAAAAAAAAAAAAAAAGACTGAAATCGAAATGTGGAAATCGAAGATGTATTACATAGAAGGTGTGCATTGCCTTAGTCTTAAAGACGGGCATCTCATCTGAAAAAAAAAGACTGAAATCGAAATTTGGAAATCGAAGATGTATTACATAGAAGGTGTGCATTGCCTTAGTCTTAAAGACGGGCATCTCATCTGAATGAACTAGTGGTTTTAATTTAACTATGAAAAAGTTGTATGGAAACGGACTATTCAGCACCCTAAAATCACAACAGACTAAATGGCCCGAATAATGGTGTTATTTTTCCTTAATAGCAATGATAAAGAAAGGTTTATGAGTAAGTAATGGACGTGACGATCTGGGTACATTCTTTGAGGAAATGCCGTTGATGATTAATGTGCAGATTAGACTCCGAAAGTCTATTAAAAATAAAAGTGTTATATATACCAATATGCTGAAATGACTGACCATTAACTGTGGACAGTAATAAACAAATCAAATATTTGTGAGGAAATTAAATTCCTCAGGTAAATTATATATATATATATATTTAAAAAAAAACAAAGGGAATTTCGTTTCAGATGGTTTAGGATAAAAAAAGAAAAATACATAGTTGGAAATCAGTACTATAGCTGTTGAGTTTTACATATGAAACCAAATATTAACAAACAAGTTACAATACAATAATTCTAATAGTAATCAAATGTAGGTAACAATGATCTTAGGCTCACAAAAGGCTGCTACAAAATGATCACGCAGTCCTGCCTCTGCTGGTCCTCTGGTGTCTGCGATTGCCTGGCACTGAGCTAAGCACTGGAGCCACTGAGATAAGGAGCTATCACCCATGGGTCATTCTGAGGTCACCATGGAAACCCTAATTTCCCAAGAGCACAGAGGGATCTGGAATTAAATTAGCAAGAGGTTTGTTACTAGATATCATGTCAGTTATAGGACTATGGACCCTTTTTACAGACTGATGACACCACTATATTTTCATTTTTATATAACTTATATATTTTATATAAAAGTTATTTTAAAAGCCCCTCTAATGGGTTTAGAAAATACAAAAGGATACAACAGGAAAGTGGTTTATCTCACTGCATGAGACACTCACCATGATAGTGGTTCCTTATGTGGCTCCTCTTCCTGTGCAGCCAATCGTCTAAGCTGACTTTCTTCATCTAGAAAGACACACCGACATCCAAAATTAAACAGGTATTTACTCCAAAGTAGAGCTGCACAATTAACTGAATTCATAATATGGCCTTATTCAATTATTAAAGGCTGCTAAATAAATACTATAATAAAAAATAAAACAAATAAAAATGAAATAAATAAAAAATAAATTTATAAATAAATATATACCTGGGGTCAGTGTTTTTGAAAAAAGTTTGAGGAATATAATAGAAAAGAACAGTGTTTATCTGAAATAGATTTTTTTGCAACAAGTGCCACTTTTGATCCATTTAAAACATACTTGATTAATAAAAGTTATATTACTGAGTCTGACCCTTTGAAAGGATGTTTGTGTGTTTGTATATATTTACATTTGCATTTAAACATTTAGCAGATGCTTTTATCCAAATCAACTTACAAATGAGGACAATAGAAGCAATTAAAAAAAAAAAAAGCGATAATATGTAAGTGCTGTGACAAGTTAGTCTAAAGCAGTACACTTAGCAATGTTTATGTATTGATTTTTTAATAATAAATAATACGAAAGCAACTACACAGAATAGAAAAAGAATAAAGAACACTAATGTTAGAGGGTCAATTTATATATATTAAAATATTAATACTAGAATAAAATAAAATATTAATTGATTACGTTAGTAGAGTTTATCGCTGAAAATATGAATATTTCAGCATTCTCAGCAATGAACTCTACCCAAGCAAATATACGTTCAATTACCCAGAGATGTAAAGAAAAAATGGCTTGGAAAATTGGAAAAAGTCTTACCACATGGGTTTCCTTCCACATCGTCTAGGAGGTTGGCAGTGGAGTTGGCTGTGCCCAATCTGAGAAAGTGCAGTCAAAGTAAACAATCGACACTAAATTTACTCAACTGAACTAAATCAAAGTTACTGTGCCAAGCATCATAAATAACATTTGCTAGGGAATTCACAGCCTTCTGAACACAAAACAGGGGAGCCACTGAGTTTAACAGTAAAAACACAGCATCGCAACTAAACCTACATCTCTAAATATTTCACATTCCTGTAGCTTCCTCATCTGTGTCTTAACTTTTATTTCATACTTGCCCTAAAAATATTCAGATTACTTGTTACTTATACTGTACTGAATTAGGCTAATGTTTATCTGACGCGTTTTGAAAGATACGAATGATGCCGTAGCAGCGTTCTTCTTTTAGACTTCCTCCGCTTCGTCTTCTCTGAGAACCCTCTGGCAATTTCAAACAGCTTCTTCCTGGTTGCTGCAGATGAGAACGCAACAGAAATGTTAATGTCCTGTAAAATCCGTAAGTAAACTCCCGAATATGCAATTATCTTCCAGTGAACTGGGCTGTTTTAGGCAAGACCCTTACATTTCCCCATGTGCTTTAGCTTGTCTCTAAACAGAGCGTCATCGGAGACTGCTGTGCATGCCTCTACAGATCCGGAAGCATAGTGGTCACCTGTGTTTCGGGGAAAAAAGTAAAGCATCTTGATGTCTACAGTACGAAAAGTTGCAAAATGGCTTACATGTTAATTTTATATTTTAAACAGGTTTATCAAAACTTTCTAACATTAGAAAGCCTACTGTATCACCAGTGTTGGGAAGTTACTTTGGAAATGTAATAGGTTACAGATTACAAGTTACCCTATTTAAAATGTAATAGTAGTGTAACTTTTTCAATTACTTTATTAAAGTAATGTAACTGATTACATTTGATTACTTTTTGATTACTTTTCTAAATTTCTAATAAGCATCTTGATGTCTACAGTACGAAAAGTTGCAAAATGGCTTACATGTTAATTTTATATTTTAAACAGGTTTATCAAAACTTTCTACCATTAGAAAGCCTACTGTATCACCAGTGTTGGGAAGTTACTCTGGAAATGTAATAGGTTACAGATTACAAGTTACCCTATTTAAAATGTAATAGTAGTGTAACTTTATATTCACAGACACTAGTCCATATCGCGCTTTGATTCAAGTGTACTGACCTACTTTTGATTTATTCATCCAAAATGTGGCATATTCCGTCCGCGTTAGGCTATAGGACTTCCGTTTTTATGACTGGATTCTACGAACCAGTCTGTGTTTTCCGCATCGCGGAAATTATAGGGCCGTATGTCTCAGAGTAATCGGTGCAATTTGGGAAAGAAATCAATTAAATCTGTATGTGGATGTGTGTAAATATTCAAATGTAATCCCCTTTGTAATCGTTAACATTTTCACAAGTAACTGTAATTTAATTACACATTTTTTCTTAGTAACTGTAACTGATTACAGTTACATTTATTTTGTAATTAAATTACGTAACGCCGTTACATGTAACTAGTTACTCCCCAACACTGTGTATCACAGGCCTCTGAATTATCAACATGATCAAAACTGATGAAAAACCTGTTGCACACAATGTACTATATGCCTGATTGATATTACACTTTTTTGGCAAGTAAAAGGTAAAAGGCCCGGAAGTTTCCCTTCAGGTCCTGGTACGCATGTCTTTTTGCTGTGAAGTAAATGTATGAATAACTTTTATATTGTTAGCATTATAAAATGACACTTACTTAGGTTTGATTATCCATTGATCCTTTTTAAAAATCATGTTAAAATGTGATACAACAGGGTTTTGTCAAACACCACTGTATTGCATTGCATTGCATTGCATTACAAAACTACTTCTGATCATAATACTAAGCATTTAAATTTCATCTTACTATATTATTAGAAAATATATAGTGATGACTGATATTTATTTGCATTTTATGTAAGTTGTCTGCTATAATGTTATTAAGATCTCATTGATTTATATTACAAGCTATCAGAATTTTCAGGACTTTCTGGCTATACAAATATCAGCATTTGCACCAAGTTTTATATTTTTGCTCAGAAAACTGATGTTTTATTCCCCTTCAGTATGAGCTCTATATTATCCTATCTCATACTATATAAGCCATAAAAGCCTGATGTAACAAATATTATACTTAACAAAAAACATTATATGTCAGGCTTTACAGGGTTAAATAGTGAGGATTGGCAGTTTTGAAAAGAGAAAATTATGCATATGCACACAGACAGAGAGTGACGTACATACACACAAACATGCACTGACACCGTTCAGGTGAATGATATCTACCTGTGGAGTTCTCCATGCTAGCTGATGAATGACTGGATTTGGATTTCTTTGACTCGTATTTCAATCGATCTACAACACAGAAGGCAGGTGTTATGGAAGGAAAACTAGGTCTCAACATTCAACGAGGATATGAGATCGTCCAACGAGAAGCATTCAAGTGTAAAAGCACAAAATGTGTATGACAAATCATAACAAAATCTCACTGTGAGAAACAGACACTGTTAATGGCCTTGGAGAGAAACCGCAACAGTCAGCGTCAATGTTCACAGTAAATTAGCATAAGAATTGACTCTTCAGGATTTGTGTAGGTGGAACTGTGAAAGGAGGGGAAGTGGAGTATGCCAGAAACTGCTCATTGTCCCGTTTAACGTGTGGGCGAGTGTCTTCCTACCTCTTTCCAGTGCAATGAGGAACTCTCGGTTCCTTTGCAGCTCCTTCATGAACTCCTCATTCTGCAGGAAGAGTGCAATACGCTCATCCTCTAAATATTGCTTCAGTTTGCGTTCCTGCTCTGAAGTGCCGCCTGTTCCTGTGGCGGCCGCCACAGTGGGGACCTTCTGGGGTACTGAGGAGGAGGAAGAGGAAGAGGGCTTGGAGATGCTACTCAGAGAGCCCTGCAGAATATTGAAAGGTAGAGGGATATATAATAAAAATTTGACTTATTCTCATGAAAAACCCAAAAGCTAGTTTTTAAAGTAAACTTTAAAAACCAGACACAGTTCCCCATAGTCAGCATCTCAAATATGAACAGTAAATCATTAAAGAAAACTGTCTGCTTCAAAGAGGTTAATTTAGTTTTTTTTTTTTTTATCCAGTTCTCCAACTAACATTCATCCAATCATACACAAAATATTTTAATATATACATTTAAATTATTTTATATAAATATCTGAATGAATATTTAAAGAATATTTCAACTCCAAATCCAAATAAAAATGATTTTGCATATAGTAGATGAAGCCTATTTTTGAACTCTTCAGATTTTTTTTTGTTTCAATTATCATCATAAATTAAGTGTTTCCCAACAAAATCGCCATTACTATATTTCTGATTCTCGGTTTTATTACTACCATAAAAGTCATTTTATATCATTTTGTTTAATGAATATTATAAAATACTATATACTATGGAATACTATCTATAGCAAGGTTTCTCAAATCTTGCCCTGGAGGTACAATGCGCTGCAGAGTTTAGCTCTAACCCTGATCAAACTCAGCTACCTGTGATTTTCTAATGATCCTGAAGACATTGATTAGCATGCTCAGGTGTGTTTGATTAGGGTTAGAGCTAAACTCTGCAGGAAAGTGGATCTCGTGGGCCAGATTTGAGGACCCCTGATCTATAGTATACTATACTAATTTCATATTTTTTCCCCATTATGGTAATGTAGAAGAGAACTGTTCACATTATGTTAATGGATGGAAATATGCTTAAAACAGGCTTTGTTTTTATTATTTTTCTATTTCCATTTAAATTTTAGATGAAATATGATCTATACATGTTGAGAGAAGATTCGTTCTACTAAAAAAAACTCACTGTTGAAGTGAGAACCTTAATAACATGATAAATGTCATGTTGCCTTAAAATACCGATACAATGCCTTATGTATGAATGATCATCATATGCAGGATAGTTGTGTATGTACAATAGAACAAGGACGCCATTATAGTTCATTTAGCCATTCAGAAAGCATGATCTGGCTTTCTGAAAGCTTAAAAAAAGCTTAGCTTAAGAGCTTAAAGACAACTGTACACTGGCCTGCCAGCTGCACTTCTGTATTGCATTAGCATGTTTTAATTATCAAACTCCTGGAACTCACTGAACTATTAATGGATCTTTAATATTACTGATAAAGAAAAAAAGAGCTGGAGCAAAATCAAGGCCAAAATTCAAGCATGAACTAGTTTTTGACATCAAGTCCAGATGCCACGTGGTCTCAGAGTTTGAGATAGGTAACTGAGAATACAGACCCTTTTTAACCCTTAAGTGTAAAGGTGGTAAAGGGCAATGTGACACTCTAGATAAGTCTATGAGATACACCACTTAAAAAGGTTGGGATCAGTGAGATTTTTTAAAAACATTTTTGAAAGAAGTCTCTTATGCTCACCAAGGCTTAATTTTTTCGATCAAAATACAGTAAAAACAGTAATAATGTTGAAAAAAGTTGCTGCTAAATTGTTTTTTTTTGTTTTTTTAGAAACCGTGACTTTTTTTTCAGGATTGACAGTTCAAAATAACAGAACATATTTGAAATAGAAATATTCTGTAACACTATAAATGTGGTCACTTTTGATCAATTTAATACATCCTTGCTGAATAAAAGTCTTAATTTCTAAAAAAATTCTCAAAAGAATTACTTAATATCTAAAACAAATAAATAAATACAAGAAAAAGTGTAATCTTACTTATTTTAACTATTATTGCATCACATGATAAATGCTCACCTGTATACTGTCCAACTGTTGGGGCAGGATTCGCAGGAAGTCGTCAGGCAGATTGCCAAGTAATGGTGGGTTCCAGTTTTTGTAACCTTGCACTTGTCTGTGTCCAGGTGGAGGTTGGGCCTCAAATCTGAAAGATAACAGAGGCCAGTGTCACTGACACTTGTTTCAATGACAACACTCACATCAGAATTATAATTTAATTACAGATCAGATTTCAGACGACACATAAATTCAATTACAGATGTGTATAACCTTTTTAATGTTTGTGAATTCATGGGTATTACGAACCGTGGATAAATGGAATCACATGCATATGGTTTATTAAACCACACACACAAGGATCAACAAGAACTGCAGTTTGGTTAATGAACACCAGGGGGTGTTCATTTAGAGAACTGTAACTAAAATGAACAAGGGGCCTGAGACCATGATGACCCCATTACATGCTTCCAAGACTGATGTTTCAGTAATTAGTTTAAAACAGCTCTCAGACTCCTTTTTTGTGGAAATTGGAAAGAATGATAAGTAGAGAACATCAAAGCGCTATTTATAACCTGGGTGGAGGAACAGGAGGAGCATCTGGGTATTTCCTATCATATATGTGCATGTCATATGTTGGTGGTGAGTAGACAGGGGGCGGCTCTTCATCTGAGCTGTCTGGCTCGAGGGTCTGCTCAAGAATCTGATAAAAGAGAACAAATGCAATAAGCAGCAACTTGAAACTTTTATCGCGAAAATAAATACCAAATTACACTGCACAGATCCATTCATTTATTTAGTAGTGGCCAGCTACTAAAACCATTAATGGCAGAAGGATGTCAAAAATATTGGTTTCGTGGTAAGTTGATAATTACAAAAAACTAGACTAATCTTTGCTTGAAAGCTACGAGACATTGTTTTAATTTAATTTGTTCATAATTCAGATATATGCTATAAGCATTAGCTAGTGAAATTCTGGTATCATGACAAATCTAAATTATAATTATGGATCTTCTGTATCCATAATTGTATGGATTTTTTTCCTTTATTTTTGTATCTCAGATCAATGATTGCTGTGATTTTCATATAAATGGCATAAACAGCACAGCCAACACATCCAAGCTGATATTAAAATAAAACTTATAAATGAAATCAACAAAAAGAAAAAAAAAGTCTTTACTTGAAAGCCATTCTTGTAATTTGATTGTTTAGTTGTAAATTAAATAATTGTAAATTTTTTATTAATTGTTTTGATTTTCATACAAACTGCATATGCAGTAAAGCATGTGTACATATTGTTTTAAGATATTCAAATGTATATAAAATGAAAAATATAACAATGACAATGTAATGTCTTTAATTAAAAACCATTGTTTTAATTAACTGGTTAATATTTGAATTAAATTAAATATTCAGTTAAACAGAAAATTCAATTAAAAATGAAATAACTTTCATTAAATGTAGGCTATATATTAGACTGGTATCAGTTATCAGTTATTTTTATTGTACCTTAGGTCAATATTTACAGTGATTTTCATACCAACAGCATATGCAGTAGAGTACATACTGTTTCAACACATCCCCATCTAAACATAAGATTATAAATAATGCAAGAGAAAAAAATACACCAGTGGGGAATGTCCTTAAAAGCAGAGCATCACGGCAGAACATATAAACAAAATGCACTGCAGTTTATGCTTCACTTAGGATCGCATCGAAGTCTAATGGCAGAAAACTTTTCATTATCACACCCCAAGAGAGTGCAATAAAACTTAGCCTCAATTTCAGTCTGTTTCTGATGCAAAAACTATTGTATGACTTCAGGAGACTTATAAAATAAACCGTAATATAGAGCTTAAGCCGTATGGACCACTTTTTTAATATATATATATATATTAAAATGTCACTTTTTGTCTTCCACTGAAAAAATTTGATAATATAGGCAATATGGGTTACAATAGATGCTTTAAAAGACACTGACCTCTGGTGGGATGCTGTCATCCGAATCTGAACTGTCATCTGAGCCTTGTCCGTCAATGCTCATCTGCAGGAGTTGGTCGATGGTGGCATCCACAGCCCCATTATTGGAGCGCAGTACGCACTCGATCACCTCATAGTCCATGCTAGGGAACATGGTTTTAAAGTCCTCCATGGCCTGGTTGAACTCCAGCCGTCGAACTTGCCGATTGGCCCTGGAGTTGTTGAGTTCACCTGTAGACGAGCCCCCGCCACCCCGAGACCCTCCATTACTGCTGCTGCGTCGGAAAAGGCTGGTCATCCTACAGGGAGACCGGTTTTCTTACCCGACCAACGGCACCACACGGAAAATGCTAGCGCCTACTTCCGCCTGAAGTCTCCCACAAAATGTATCTGTCCGTCTCACGTGTTTCTTTGGTTTCTGGAACTATTCAAGTTCACTTTTTCATCATTCCGAATACAATCTAGTAGTCCACTGGAGCCAGAGAAATCCTTTCTTTCTCTTCTTCTGCTTGTTAAGCTGCATCCAACACGACAGTACGGAGTCGCCAACACGAGGGAAGTAGACGGTCTGGTCTTGAGCGCTCTAGCTTTGTGTCCGACTGTGCGATCTCCCCATTAGCTCTGCTCAAACTGAAAACAAATACACAGACAAGCTGTTAAAAGGACAGGGTTTGAAACTGTACAGTTCATTATAAAAATCTTTGACTGCCAAACAGCAACTGTTTAATAGTCTGAACTCGTGCTTCTTACTGGCTCATTCTGAAGACTAACCAGCCTGTATTTAGTCCACACACGTTGCTACAAAGTCATTTTTCCCTAAGAGACGGATATAATGACATCCGCAGATATAATGACATAGGCAGAAATAAAGCAGACGAAAGAGGAGGAAGCAAAAAAACAAACAAAAAACAAAGCTAGTGAGTGGAGTCGAATTCTAGGTTGGGAAATAAATACATGGGTGAGAAATCCAGGAGCTGGATGACAGAAAAAGTATCCAAATACTACATATATAAAAGCATCATCACACTAAATTCAACATTAAGGAGAATTTTTGTGGTGGGCTATTAGGTAAGATTTGTACTTGCCCAACCACAAAATTATTTTATTTTATAAAACTGCAAATGCTTTATTTTATATAAATGCAAAGCTGAATTTTCACCAGCCATTACTCCACTTTTTATTGTCACACATGACATGATACTTCAAAATCATTCTAATATGCTGATATGGTGCTGAAGAAACATTATTCTAATTATTATCAATGTTGAAAACAGTTGTGCTGCCTAACATTTGTGGAAACAGTGAGACCTTTTCCTTTCTGGATTTGATTTCCCTTGAAAGATCAAAGGATCAGCATTTATTCTAAATTAAAGTTTCATTTCTTAAAAAAATACTAACCCTACATTTTTGAATAACAGTGTATACTACAATATTCTTGCAGTTTCAACAAAACCCTTATCTCTGTTAGCCAGCAACATACTGTGACCTTATTTGCTGACATACATATTTAACAAACATTTACAACTGCAAGGCATAAAAATACACATGATCAAAAAATGTAGGATTCAGTGAGAATGCAACCCTGGTCCAGTGGGTCATGTGACCGTTCCATCATCTGGCTCAAACTCTTCCACACTGGCCCCATAGGGCATATGTTATCACACATCAGTTTAGCTTCAGTAACAGCACTAGCTTGGAGGAACTGCAGCGAGGAAAGATTAGCTAAATTATCATCATGCCAGTAAGAGACAGCTTGCACAGACACATGAGTTTAAGAAAAAGTCATGCTGAGCTCACCCCAAAACACAGTAAATCCAGGCTGGATTAGCACTAGTTTCATAGTGTCTATGAAACCGCAGAGTGAGACGATATAGTGGCTGAAATCAAGGAGGAACTGCAACTACTAGAATGATCTCTACTCAATAAATTAGATGGTTAGATGGAAGAAAATGGCTGTAGGATGTCTCTGACCACAAGGAATTTTATTTAACAGAATAAGCTCTCATTTCAACCAACATTTTGCAAAAACAGTGCTTTATAACATTTTAAGATATGATGTATGTAAATGGACTTTACAACTTACAGCAGTGACAATTTCTTATTTTACACACAAAGATATATATATACATACATACATATACACACACACACTCACACATATATATATATATATATAATTCAAGTTCACTTTTTCATCATTCCGAATACAATCTAGTAGTCCACTGGAGCCAGAGAAATCCTTTCTTTCTCTTCTTCTGCTTGTTAAGCTGCATCCAACACGACAGTACGGAGTCGCCAACACGAGGGAAGTAGACGGTCTGGTCTTGAGCGCTCTAGCTTTGTGTCCGACTGTGCGATCTCCCCATTAGCTCTGCTCAAACTGAAAACAAATACACAGACAAGCTGTTAAAAGGACAGGGTTTGAAACTGTACAGTTCATTATAAAAATCTTTGACTGCCAAACAGCAACTGTTTAATAGTCTGAACTCGTGCTTCTTACTGGCTCATTCTGAAGACTAACCAGCCTGTATTTAGTCCACACACGTTGCTACAAAGTCATTTTTCCCTAAGAGACGGATATAATGACATCCGCAGATATAATGACATAGGCAGAAATAAAGCAGACGAAAGAGGAGGAAGCAAAAAAACAAACAAAAAACAAAGCTAGTGAGTGGAGTCGAATTCTAGGTTGGGAAATAAATACATGGGTGAGAAATCCAGGAGCTGGATGACAGAAAAAGTATCCAAATACTACATATATATTTAGTTTATACTCACACTAAATTCAACATTAAGGAGAATTTTTGTGGTGGGCTATTAGGTAAGATTTGTACTTGCCCAACCACAAAATTATTTTATTTTATAAAACTGCAAATGCTTTATTTTATATAAATGCAAAGCTGAATTTTCACCAGCCATTACTCCACTTTTTATTGTCACACATGACATGATACTTCAAAATCATTCTAATATGCTGATATGGTGCTGAAGAAACATTATTCTAATTATTATCAATGTTGAAAACAGTTGTGCTGCCTAACATTTGTGGAAACAGTGAGACCTTTTCCTTTCTGGATTTGATTTCCCTTGAAAGATCAAAGGATCAGCATTTATTCTAAATGAAAGTTTAATTTCTTAAAAAAATACTAACCCTACATTTTTGAATAACAGTGTATACTACAATATTCTTGCAGTTTCAACAAAACCCTTATCTCTGTTAGCCAGCAACATACTGTGACCTTATTTGCTGACATACATATTTAACAAACATTTACAACTGCAAGGTATAAAAATACACATGATCAAAAAATGTAGGATTCAGTGAGAATGCAACCCTGGTCCAGTGGGTCATGTGACCGTTCCATCATCTGGCTCAAACTCTTCCACACTGGCCCCATAGGGCATATGTTATCACACATCAGTTTAGCTTCAGTAACAGCACTAGCTTGGAGGAACTGCAGCGAGGAAAGATTAGCTAAATTATCATCATGCCAGTAAGAGACAGCTTGCACAGACACATGAGTTTAAGAAAAAGTCATGCTGAGCTCACCCCAAAACACAGTAAATCCAGGCTGGATTAGCACTAGTTTCATAGTGTCTATGAAACCGCAGAGTGAGACGATATAGTGGCTGAAATCAAGGAGGAACTGCAACTACTAGAATGATCTCTACTCAATAAATTAGATGGTTAGATGGAAGAAAATGGCTGTAGGATGTCTTTGACCACAAGGAATTTTATTTAACAGAATAAGCTCTCATTTCAACCAACATTTTGCAAAAACAGTGCTTTATAACATTTTAAGATATGATGTATGTAAATGGACTTTACAACTTACAGCAGTGACAATTTCTTATTTTACACACAAAGATATATATATACATACATACATATACACACACACACTCACACATATATATATATATATATATATATACACACACACACACACACACACACACACACATTATATATAGTAAAATCTATTATTGACAAATAGCAAATCTTAATGTAAAACTAAAATTCATTTTATTTACCTTTTTTTTTTTTGGCTACATAATGCAAATCCTGACCACCCTCAGGCCTCAGTCCTCTCCACATCTAGTGCTCCAAAGTTTTCCATATATCTGCTTTGGGTTATGATGCGAAACAGGAATGCTAAAAATGTGCGAGTCTGCAGAGCACGGCTGCAACTTTGCTGTGATGTTCTCATATGCCTGCCTCCTTACTTGCCCCATTTCCACCCTCCCTTTCTCTCTCCTCTCAGTACAGGGCAGAGAAATCCCTGCTTCGGTGAAACAATGCACATAGCCGAGCCCAAGCCAAGCCCACATGGCACTGCCAGGACCCAGCACCCCTCACCAGCCTCTCGTTGGCATGGAGACATTTTGTGATGTAAACAGGATGCTTCGCCGTGCACTGATATGAAAGCATATGCACGCCTGCAGAGATGCCGGCAAGAGAGCGGGAAGCACTGTTTAATGCTCAAGGAAAAATTCCTCTCGTGGCCAATTTCAGTGGCTTGAGGATTGTGTTCGGAGTGAAAAGGTATTGTTTTAGTTCCCTACTGAACCAAGTGCCTATTTTGCATCTACTTAGTCATTCGGCTTAGACGCTGTGATGCCTTGACGACGCACAACAAGAAAGGTCACCGAAACAAGAGTGGTTTTCTAAGAGTATGACCTATTTGGCTGGGAGTAATGGCAACTCAGAAAAATAAGCAGAGGAGAACTGTGATTTCTGGAAAATCCTTGGTCTAGGATAAGTTTAAGAGTTTATTATAGTGCTTTCAAGGCAAAGCTGTGTTAATATTCCTTAAAACATGCTAATTCTGTGTTTCCTTAAAATTAAACTTCTGAAAATAAAATCTGCCTGAACCGCTGAACATACTTTTTTTTGGGGTTATAAATTATATAAACTTTATAAAAGAAATTTAAGAGTAAAGTCTGAAAATCTCCTTTTGACTTTCATTTTTAAAATGTTTACCAACAGCATTTAAAATGTAACCAACAGTGATGACGACATCATACTATTTACATAAATAAATACATTTAAAGTTTTTTTTTTTGAAGAAATTAGTACTGTCATTCAGTAAGGATGCATTAAATTAATCAAAAGTAACAGTTAAGACATTGCTACAAAAATTATATTTGAAATAAATGCTGTTCTTTTGAACTTTTTATTAATCAAAGAATTCTGAAAAAAAAAAAAAAAAAAAGTGACACTGAAGACTGGCTGAATATTCAGCATTGCATTACAGGAATAAATTACATTTTAAAATATAAATAAAACAGAAATCAGGGCCCGTATTCACAAAACATTTTATCTTACAACTAAGAGTTCTCCTAAATAGCAGTAAAAGTTTTTAGCTAAGAGTTTTCTCTTAAAACCTATTCACAAAGCTGCGGAGACAAACTTTTACTAAGGAATAGAGAGAAGTCTTAAGCTAAGAGTAAGGGTGGGGTTAACCTCGTTGCTATGGATGATGTCAGCATGCTTACAAACTATGCACACAGTGATTGGCTGATAGGGGAGGGGTCTCTGTCCGAGATTTATTCATAGAAATCTTGTAGAGCGCAATATTATGTTGCCATATTCAAATAAAGGTTTAAAATATTGTCATCCTCTTACACGTATGCTTCTCATAATTAGCGAATATGCATATAAACAGCCTTTTAATTAACGGAGTAGAATAATCATGGCTGATAGTAATACATGCAAATGTAAAAAAAACCAAAAAAAAACCAAAAAAAAAAAACAAAACTGGACGCAAAAACAGTTGTTACTTCTTGCCCACCTGGTTCATAAAAACAAGGATATAATCAAAGGAAAATTTGGAGTTGGGATAACCTCCAAAACCAAAGGTGATACCTTTTTAAAAGGTCATTATCATCAAATGTTTCTAAAATGTTTATGTTCCGAGGCAGATTGCAGGCAACAGCCATTTTAGGATAGTTTGTGGCTTGGTCTTAGTGACTTAGGAGTCCTCTTCACTACTCCTAACGTTTCACAGAATAATCATGGCTGATAGTAATACATGCAAATGTAAAAAAAAACAAAAAAAACCCCCCAAAAAAACAAAACTGGACGCAAAAACAGTTGTTACTTCTTGCCCACCTGGTTCATAAAAACAAGGATATAATCAAAGGAAAATTTGGAGTTGGGATAACCTCCAAAACCAAAGGTGATACCTTTTTAAAAGGTCATTATCATCAAATGTTTCTAAAATGTTTATGTTCCGAGGCAGATTGCAGGCAACAGCCATTTTAGGATAGTTTGTGGCTTGGTCTTAGTGACTTAGGAGTCCTCTTCACTACTCCTAACGTTTCACAGATTTAGGAGCTAGTTTTAGAGCTAAAACACTTTGTGAAATACTCTTAGAGCAAAAATGTAGGAGTCCTAAATTTAGGATTGACACACCCATTATTTTTAAAACTTTCTCTTAAATCGGCGTTATGAGCTACTTTTAGCCTTAAGATGTTTTGTGAATACGGGCCCAGTTTTTTAAATTGCAATAATATTTCACAATATTACTGTTTTATTGTATTCGTGATCGAATAAATGCAGCCTTGGTGAGCATAGGAGACTTCTTTCAAAATCATTAAAAAAATCTTACCAACCCCAAACTTTTGACCTGTAGTCTATTTAACTATTAAAATAAATAAATACATAAATAAATAAACTGTGTTTACACTGTAATTACGATAATTAAATAGGTAGTATTAATAATAATAAAAAACATTCCCTTTTAAATGAATTTTATGGTCTATAAAAACACTCGGCCTGAAAATAGTTCCTCCTCAAAAGCAATACTACGCCTATTAGTGCAAAGCTATTGTTGTCTGATGGAATATTTCAGTATGGAATTCTTTCTGTATAATTTCAACTCCCATCAGGGATCCCTGGAGGCAGGAAATAGGGAACAGGATGCTCCATAACAAAGCCTTTAGAAGTCCCAGAAAATTGTAGCACGTTTAGTGCAAAGACTATATTCTATAATGTAATATGAATGTCAACAACTCAGCAGTGTAAAAGATAATCTAGTAAACTATCTTGTTCACAATGAATGCAGGGATGTAAACACCTGGGGCCGTATGTATACATTTTAGTCCTAAGTGTGTCAAAATTCTAAGAATGATGTAATTTTACTCTTATTCCTAGACTTAAGAATAAGAGTGATTCATAAAGGTTCCTAAGTGTTAAGACTAGGTCCCAGCGACTAAATTATTTAAGAGAGCTGAAGAGGTCTCCTAACCTAGTTAGGAGTAACAAGATGTCAGCACAGAGGAGGAAACAAACACTTTCCAGCGTAGCAATCCTCAAAGTAGCTAAAACTGGTCACTTAATGTTGCTAGATGACCTCATAAAGGCGAGTTCACTGATCTATATTTATATTTATATAGATCAGTGAACTCGCCTTTATGACGTCATGGGAGAGTCTCGGAATGTACATAAGGTTTGTCCAAGAAACTGATTTTGTTGCTAGGCTTTTGAAAAAAAGTCTCTAAAGGGATGAGGAAGTGTAGTGACAAAAATCACTAAATTGGCAACACTGGCACACTGACTACAAAATAAGTTGTTAATATTTCATTGGTCCTCTTGTTTTTGCATTCGTTCATAATTTCTTTGTATGACAGCATGCCAAAAATTATGACCGCACAATTTGGCATGTTTCATTGCATTATCACAAATAAAACACAAAATCTTTTATTTATTTTTTTTAATTAAGGGTGAAATTTCCTAGGCCGGACCTCACTTTTGGCCACTACTATATGGCAATTAATTAACTTTCCAACTGACCGCCAAACCATATTGCAAAAACAAGCCACTTTTATGAGGATTGTGGGCTTTCATGGAGTTGTTGGAGCCACTGATTGAACTCATGTTCACATCATTGCTCCAACTGTAAATATCCTAGTAAAGAAAAAAAGTAATTCAGAAAGCATCTTAACCCTTAAAAGAAGCCTTAAGGTCGAAAATTGTTAGGAGTACAGACGAGTACATTTAAGAGGCTTAAGAGTTTCTTTAGTAGTGGAGAAAATGGACGAAACATGAAGTGAAGTGAAGTGTGGTGTGTGGTGACCCATACTCAGAATTAGTGCTCTGCGTTTAACCCATCCTAAGTGCACACACACAGCAGTGAATACACACCCGGAGCAGTGGGCAGCCATTTTTGCTGCGGCGCCCAGGGAGCAGTTGGGGTTCAGTGCCTTGCTCAAGGGCACCTCAGGAGAGAGCGCTGTACATTCACTCCCCCACCTACAATCCCTGCCGGCACGAGACTCGAACACGCAACCTTTCGGCTTCTATAAAACCTTATTTGCCATTTGTTATAAAAATATTTAGAAATGGCCATAGTTTCAAAATAAAAATGAATAAAAAATGAATTACTAATGGCTTTTGGTAACTGAAAACCAACAAATTAGCCAAAATGTTAGATAAAAGAGCATGAGGCAGGAGATTTGTAGAGATCTGTGAATAACGATCGTTCCAATTCAGTGCAAATCTGCAGCTTTCTGCAGATGCCGTGTGGGTCAGTAAATAAATAAACTTAGAAGCAGGGATATAGACGGCTAACTAATTAATAATTCAGTAATCATCAAAAAAAAAATGGCAAAAACAATTTTGAAAATAAAAAAAACTAATGTAACAAAATACAAGAATGTCTTGTTATAAGCATCTGCTAAATGAGTACAGACTAATTAATTGTAAACGTAAAATTTGCCAACGATTGCATTCCTGCTTACAAAGTAGAAATTACCCACATACAAAACAGGCACATTCTAAGGCAATGATAGGTCAAGGAAACAATGAGACATTTTGGGTGTTGACTCACATTAGTGCACCATGGCCCTGTCGCAGTGACTCCAGCCCTCCTGATTGTGAGCACTAAACTGGTTGCACTTAACTTGTTTTGACAGCCGATAAAGGCCAATTAAAGCCTGCAGGTTGTGTTTTCACAGGCCTTATCCAGGGCATTATCAAGAAGCTATTTTTTCCGAAATAGGTTTCACTTTGCATTAGTAACAGTAAATCTGACAGACCGCCAAACGCCGTAAGGCTGAAGGACTTCAAAGTAGAATAAAATGCATTACTGGCATGCAAGCTTTGATGTAATGATTCCTCAAGTGTGCGCTGTGATCAATATTTAACAAAGCTCTAATAACGTCAAAGTGTTTCAATATAAGAGTGGAAGAGTACAGTTTAAAACCACTCAGAAAATGCAGAAGACGTCCAAAGAGACCAAGACACTTTTCAGATGGGAAACTATCTGGCGAAATCAGCACAAGCTAAAAAAGATAACAAACAGGCTAGCAAATCAGGAAAAAAACAGAAGCGAGAGAAATGCTCTTTCACCAAGACTGAAGAGAGGAAGGAAAAAAACATGGGTTTGTTGACAGCAGATCTTTTCCAAGCAGTGTTTGCCATGATCAAAAGAATGCTAAATCTAGATGCTCAAATATCAGGCCATTTCGTTCCTTCAACACCGCCTGGCTTCAAACTGTCAAACACAGATTAAAGACAACGCTTGCTCTGTTGGGTACAAAATCAATCTGGCATAAACAGACAAAAATGAAGTTAACAAATAGACAATAACAATATTAGGTCTAGGGTTGGGTACCGAACTCGGTACTTTTAAGGGTACCGACCGAATTGCGTCAGTACTACCGAGTACCAATTCACGTTAAATCAATCGGTGCCAAATTTCGGTACCTGAGAACGCATCGCGCATACGCTTCAGAGAGAGAAAGAGAGACCCTGTGACATGAGGTCAACCCTGCAACTCGTTCAAACAACACACAGGGAAGCCGAAATGTTGTGAAGTGTGGTTACATTTCTAGGGCCATATGGTTTCTGCGAAAACGCGGACAGGATCGCTGAGTCCATTCATAAAAACGTAGTTAAAAAAAGTTATTTTAAAAATAAAATAAAAAGTTTGTAGGGCCCTATTGTTCAAAATGTTGAAACTGAGACTTTTGGACTTATTTTTTCACTGAAATAAATGTATTTGTAATTACACAGAGAGTAAAGTACCGAAAAAAGGAACCGTTGGGTACCGGCACCGAAATTCAGGTACCGATACCGGTACAGTACCGGTTAAAACGTGAACAGTACCCAACCCTAATTAGGTCTTGTGATTATATTCCGAATCAAAAAAGGCAAATGGAGCAGTCAGAAGCAAAAATATGGCTGTTCTGCTAGCAGATGAACAGAACGGACCCACGGGGGGAGAAACTGGAAAGCCTCCACGCATTCTCAAGTGAGCCAGTCAGCTTTAACACCTTGGCAGATGGACAAGAGCAAAACTAATTGCAAAACAGACCTTAGACAGAGGCACAATCAATTACGCCGTCTGTGACGTCTGGCTGCTTCTGCTCGTATGTGTTTCTGAATGAAGGAAGTGTGAAGTCTGCAAAGTAGAATAATTCATGGTTGAAAGGGAGTAGCTCACTGCTATCTGTAATGGGAAGTGCGTCTATCTGAATGCATCACTCACTGGATGGATGCCACAGAGCCACTCATTGGCGAAATCACTTGAATAGGGACACAAAACAGTTTGGGTTTGATTCATGGCTGTTTCTGCATTCATTCTGGAAGCACAACCATAAAAGGCTTGTGTGTGGAGTTAATATCCACAGTATTTCTGTGGAAAAGCACTGTTATTTGTGACTGTCATCAGATGAATGAGCAGGAATCAGTCAGGCAGCCACTGAACCAAACAGTGCAAGGCTTGACAATCTCCCTCCTCCTCCTCCTCCTCCTCCTCCTCCTCTTTCTTCTGACCTGGTTCCAAAGCCACAGTAAACATGATGGAACTGGGAGGTGAAACAGGAAGGTGGAAAGAAAAAGGCTGACTTGACTATGACACCCCCAGCATGTCCACTGTCCCGCTGCTGGATGGTCTTCAGAGTGT
>NW_015555712.1:254353-266757 GCF_001515605.1 Sinocyclocheilus anshuiensis
ATTCCTGCTTACAAAGTAGAAATTACCCACATACAAAACAGGCACATTCTAAGGCAATGATAGGTCAAGGAAACAATGAGACATTTTGGGTGTTGACCCACATTAGTGCACCATGGCCCTGTCGCAGTGACTCCAGCCCTCCTGATTGTGAGCACTAAACTGGTTGCACTTAACTTGTTTTGACAGCCGATAAAGGCCAATTAAAGCCTGCAGGTTGTGTTTTCACAGGCCTTATCCAGGGCATTATCAAGAAGCTATTTTTTCCGAAATAGGTTTCACTTTGCATTAATAACAGTAAATCTGACAGACCGCCAAACGCCGTAAGGCTGAAGGACTTCAAAGTAGAATAAAATGCATTACTGGCATGCAAGCTTTGATGTAATGATTCCTCAAGTGTGCGCTGTGATCAATATTTAACAAAGCTCTAATAACGTCAAAGTGTTTCAATATAAGAGTGGAAGAGTACAGTTTAAAACCACTCAGAAAATGCAGAAGACGTCCAAAGAGACCAAGACACTTTTCAGATGGGAAACTATCTGGCGAAATCAGCACAAGCTAAAAAAGATAACAAACAGGCTAGCAAATCAGGAAAAAAAAAGAAGCGAGAGAAATGCTCTTTCACCAAGACTGAAGAGAGGAAGGAAAAAAACATGGGTTTGTTGACAGCAGATCTTTTCCAAGCAGTGTTTGCCATGATCAAAAGAATGCTAAATCTAGATGCTCAAATATCAGGCCATTTCGTTCCTTCAACACCGCCTGGCTTCAAACTGTCAAACACAGATTAAAGACAACGCTTGCTCTGTTGGGTACAAAATCAATCTGGCATAAACAGACAAAAATGAAGTTAACAAATAGACAATAACAATATTAGGTCTAGGGTTGGGTACCGAACTCGGTACTTTTAAGGGTACCGACCGAATTGCGTCAGTACTACTGAGTACCGATTCACGTTAAATCAATCAGTGCCAAATTTCGGTACCTGAGAACGCATCTGGGCGCATACGCTACAGAGAGAGAAAGAGAGACCCTGTGACGTGAGGTCACCCCTGCAACTCGTTCAAACAACACACAGGGCAAGCCGAAATGTTCTGAAGTGTGGTTACATTTCTAGGGCCATATGGTTTCTGCGAAAACGCGGACAGGATCGCTGAGTCCATTCATAAAAACGTAGTTAAAAAAAGTTATTTTAAAAATAAAATAAAAAGTTTGTAGGGCCCTATTGTTCAAAATGTTGAAACTGAGACTTTTGGACTTATTTTTTCACTGAAATAAATGTATTTGTAATTACACAGAGAGTAAAGTACCGAAAAAAGGAACCGTTGGGTACCGGCACCGAAATTCAGGTACCGATACCGGTACAGTACCGGTTAAAACGTGAACAGTACCCAACCCTAATTAGGTCTTGTGATTATATTCCGAATCAAAAAAGGCAAATGGAGCAGTCAGAAGCAAAAATATGGCTGTTCTGCTAGCAGATGAACAGAACGGACCCACGGGGGGAGAAACTGGAAAGCCTCCACGCATTCTCAAGTGAGCCAGTCAGCTTTAACACCTTGGCAGATGGACAAGAGCAAAACTAATTGCAAAACAGACCTTAGACAGAGGCACAATCAATTACGCCGTCTGTGACGTCTGGCTGCTTCTGCTCGTATGTGTTTCTGAATGAAGGAAGTGTGAAGTCTGCAAAGTAGAATAATTCATGGTTGAAAGGGAGTAGCTCACTGCTATCTGTAATGGGAAGTGCGTCTATCTGAATGCATCACTCACTGGATGGATGCCACAGAGCCACTCATTGGCGAAATCACTTGAATAGGGACACAAAACAGTTTGGGTTTGATTCATGGCTGTTTCTGCATTCATTCTGGAAGCACAACCATAAAAGGCTTGTGTGTGGAGTTAATATCCACAGTATTTCTGTGGAAAAGCACTGTTATTTGTGACTGTCATCAGATGAATGAGCAGGAATCAGTCAGGCAGGCACTGAACCAAACAGTGCAAGGCTTGACAATCTCCCTCCTCCTCCTCCTCCTCCTCCTCTTTCTTCTGACCTGGTTCCAAAGCCACAGTCAACATGATGGAACTGGGAGGTGAAACAGGAAGGTGGAAAGAAAAAGGCTGACTTGACTATGACACCCCCAGCATGTCCACTGTCCCGCTGCTGGATGGTCTTCAGAGTGTTGCCCCCCCCAGTGCATCTGTTGAGGTTCGACGCCATAAACCCAATAACGATAGTAATGATCTTAACAGACCTTTTCTGGGCCATCTGTCACAGAAGGAACAAAAGTCCGCCACTGTCCCCTGGGAGCCCAACACACAAAACATTTGCTAGGAGCAGCCTCTAAAAGTACAGTACACTCTTAAAAATAAAGGTGTTTCACGATGCCATAGAAGAACCTTTTTGTCTAAATGGTTCCATAAAGAACCTTTAACATCTGAAGAACCTTTCAGTTTCACAAAAGGTTCTTTGTGGCGAAAGATGGTTCTTCAGATTATAAAAAGGTAAGAAAGAGATGGTTCTTTAAAGAACCTTTGACTGAATGGTTCTTTGTGGAACCAAAAATGGTTCTTCTATGGCATCGCTTGAAGAACCTTTTGAAGCACCTTTATTTTTAAGAGTGCAGCACTTTTTAGCTACACTACCACTATCCACTCAAATACATAAATGTATTGTTAATGCGGTGATGTAATAGGTCTATAAAAGTTTAGTCCATCTAAACAAGTCTGATTTTAAAGCAAGGATGCATTAAACTGATTAAAAGTGACAGTAAAGACTTACCTAATGTTTCTATTTTCTAATATATTTCTATTTCAAATAAATGTTCTGTTCTTTTGAACTTCTGAAATACATGTATAATGGTTTCCACAAAAATATTAAGCAGCACAACTGTTTTCAACACTGATCATAATAAGAAATGTTTCTTGAGCACCAAATCAGCATATTAGAATGATTTCTGAAGGATCATGTGTGTTACGTTCCGTAGTGTGTTGGAAGGGTTCTTTCCCATCCTTTTTGGATTTTTCCCTGTCTTTAACTCTCAGGTACTGTGATTGGAGGAGTTCTCTGTCATTCTTCATTGTTGACGTGACGAAGCTTCTTTTAAGGAACCAATCGGAGTCTAATGGGGGGTATAAGGAGTCGGAAGTGACGCTGGACGGGAGCGGCGTTTTTCCTCGGGCTCACGTTAGTTTGTTGGCTCTGCTGTCCACATGTTAAGTCCGCCAGTTGTGATTGCTGCTGCGAGTTTTTCCAATTACTCTGCTGTTCTTAGTGTTGCGTTGTTGACGACTGTGTTGTGACTTGACTATGTATTCTTCAAAGAGTTTTCTTTTGGAAGTTTCCCCGACTCAAGAGTTGAGACTAGGTTAGTATGTCACGTGACGTACACAAGCAACACGTAGCATTTCAGATTGTATAAAAACACTAGATTAGGAGTGGGAGCTAACATTTGTAATTTTAGTTTTGATAGATAGCGTAGAGTATGGCATTGATATGCTGAAGAATTTCTTTTCTTTTCTGATTAGATTAGAATTGAGGCTGGTTTAAGTTAGTTGGTGTTTTGTTTTATTAATTTCTTTGATTTAGGCTCCGCTCTTGTCTCACTCTTAAGTTGATTATTTTGGTGTTTGAGTATATTATTTGTAAATGAGTTTTCTTATCTTTTGAACTTCTGTTTTCACTGTAAATTTTTGTAGAGCAATTGGGGGTTTGGCGAAAATCTCTTATTTTCAATCATTCCTTTTATTAATTTATTACTGTGTTACTTTCCTATACTTCTGGACGCCAATGACATTAACAACTATTAAGGAGACGTAACAATGTGACACTGAAGACTGAAGTAATGGCTGCTGAAAATTCAGCATTGCCATCACAAGAATAAAAATGATAAGAAAACAGTTATTTGAAATTGTAATAATATTAGTGTTTTTATTGTACTTTTAATCAAATAAATGCAGCCCTGGTGAGCACAAGAGACTTCTTTAAAAATGTTTAAAAACTAATCCTAAACTTTTCAATAGCAGTGTACATAAACCCCCCCACCAAGAAACACCAAATTTTACGCATAAGTTGTTAGTAAATTAAAAGTACTCTGTAATTAAAACACTCTTTCCACAACGGCGGTGCACTGCTGCAGACAGGATAAGGAGGAGAAGAATTGTTTAATAAAGTCATTATTTTTGTTTTCTTTGCACACAAAAAGTATTCTCGTAGCTTCGTAAAATTACGGTTGAACCCCTGATGTCACATTGATGGGGCATGTTAGAACGAGCCGTTTTTAGGTAGGTGTGGCTGACTCTTAACTTTTATAAAGAATATCTCTTTGGATTTGAGACTTTAGTCTTTGCAACTTTACAGATCTTCTTTATGCACCAAGAGCTTGTAACACTCCAAAGAGAAAGGAAAAATTTAAATCGCATCATATGACCCCTTTAACATTATATCAGTTAATGAAATTACGGTATTTAACTGTAAATTGAAGTTAAAACTGTAAAACCTAAAACGTTGCTACCGTATTTTTTACGGTAAAATTCCGGCAACCACAGCTGCCGGTTTTTTACAGTAAATTTTA
Source organism: Sinocyclocheilus anshuiensis (assembly GCF_001515605.1). Lineage (NCBI taxonomy): Eukaryota > Metazoa > Chordata > Actinopteri > Cypriniformes > Cyprinidae > Sinocyclocheilus > Sinocyclocheilus anshuiensis. Next base: position 258,922 of record NW_015555712.1, read on the forward strand.
CGGAATTTTTTTTTACAATGTACGTTTCTGGACCTGGGAACATTGCAGTTGTGTTGCTGTCTATGGAGGGTCTGAGAGCTCTCGGATTCTATCAAAAATATTTTAATTTGTGTTCCGAAGATGAACGAAGGTCTTACGGGTTTGGAACAACATGAGGGTGAGTAATTAATGACAGAATTTTAATTTTTGGGTGAACTATCCCTTTAAGATATGTTCGACTGGTTCTGATTCAATTTTGATTTGCTGCATATTTTTATTACAAACATGCTGCCTAAAAAAAAGTAAAAAAAAAAGTGGAAAAGAGATTTAAAATGTCCTTCCTCAGTTTTAATAACTACAGACCAATACCCTTGAAGCATTAAAATGCTAATTTATTGATATTTGTATGTTCAGTTTATCAAAACTAATCTGTTCATGAGAGTTGTTTAATAAGAAAGCCACTTCTGAGTTTGTTGTCCTAAGGACATATTTAAAAAATACTGAAGCTTAAACACATTGGACAGTGATGAGCTATTTTTGGGACTAAACACATTTAGGAAAAAATCTTTCTGAATATACACAACATCCCAAAGCAATACTGGCTGCTCTGCCTGCACTTTATTCTCACAAATTTGACCAAAATCACTGACTGCAGTGCAAACTATTTACATGCTAACAAAAGAGTAATTTATATACAACCACGCCATTTAACATAAGTAACCTGAGTGTTGACATCACTAATAAGGAAGGGTAAATCTACATCCTGAGGTCCTGGGGTGGATCATGAGACATCTTATAAGCTTTCAACAGGATAATGCCATACAAAATGGGAGGTGTGCAAGTGGATACAATGAGTCCATCATCCACTTCAGCATCTTCAAGAAGGGCAAAAACAGGGTCAGTGGCCATATGCAAATCCAGGCTCTGTTAAGGGGAGAGGAGTGGCACCAGCTGTCCGACAGACTGACCTTCACCACCTCCTTCATCATATATAGCATTGCGAGAATATGGCAGCCTGACACTACAACTTTGAACTCAGAAACTCAGTTTTGTGTCTTAAAATGTGACGGTAGGGTTCCTTGTAAGGTACATATGCACAAGCTAGACTTCAGAAAATAACAAGAAAATATATACTACATTGGTTGATTAAAAATCAAATTCCAGCTGTGAAAAAGCAATAAAAAAACAAGAAATATTACTTTAACTTCTTGAACGCTATGCCTTGTGCTACATGAAGCTGTGCAGTGATTACGCACTGGAATGGGCCTCTGGTTTGTCAGATCTGAAATCTAAGGGGGAAAAACTAAGGGCCTTGAACAAAATGGATATTTTGCTGGTTGGAACAGCATGTCAGCCTCAGCCAAGAAAGCACATCTAATCTCTGAAGTTTTTTAACTGAGCACTATCCTGGGATTTTATTAAATGAGCTAAAACTCGTTCCTTAGTGTAAAGTTGTAAGGAAGCTGTCAAAAGTGTAATGAGTAAAAAATTTGCAATTAAAATCTACTGTTGCGCTCACTGAGCCATTATGTGTCTGGTTTACACACTGAGAAGAAATATTCAAACAAGCCTATGAAGCCCAAAAAATTCTATTTGAATGGGCAAATTGTGCTCAGACAGTCTGATTTCCGTGAATCGGTTCTTTCGAACAGCTCGTTTCAATTAACTGGTTCACAAAATGATTCAGCGGTTCGTTATCATGTGGCATCGAACAGTATATTATTAATCATTATTATTTCATATTATAAATAATTATTATTCCATATGATAAATAAGGAAGTTTATTGTAAATGCGTGTGTCCATGTTCCGTTTAAATTAATTATAAGGTACCTTTGCATGAAACATTACTAAACTGTATTTACATATCTCTAATGAAAGATTTCGCTTGTTTTAATAGAACTGAATGCATTTCAATATCCGAAAGAGGGGATTCTTGCGAGTTTTGACATTTTTATAGAAGTCATTACGAAATGAACAAGTCCGCAATGGCGTTCGGTCAAATGACTTGGCATGTTGTCCAATTCGCAGTGACCCTGAAGCCCTGTTCACACCGCCAGCGACACACAGCGACAGAGTGACATAATCCCATTCATTTTCAATGGAGAGCTGGCGACTTCCGGCGACACGAGCGACGGGACAAAAGTTCAGAATTCTTCAACTTTATGCAAATAAGCAGCGAATTTCGTGAGCGATAACCAATGGGAAGTCCCGTTCACACCACCAGCGACTTTTTCGCTGTTTGTCGCTTGTAGCTGGCAATTGATGTCGCTAGTGGGCGTTCCCACTACTGGTTGCCTAGTTAGCCCCGTAACACTCCACTACAGCAGATGAATCACGTGCTCTCCACTGACTTCACTCCCATTGGTTGTCGCTCACGAAATTCGCTGCTTATTTGCATAAAGTTGAAGAATTCTGAACTTTTGTCGCTTGACACGCCCACATTCCGTCGCCAACGGTCACTTTCGCTCGTGTCGCCGGAAGTCGCCAGCTCTCCATTGAAAATGAATGGGATTATGTCACTCTGTCGCTGTGTGTCGCTGGCGGTGTGACCGGGGCTGGAGTGAAAAACAGTTCACACCGCCAGCGACACACAGCGACATAATCCCATTCATTTTCAAAAAGTCGCTGGCGGTGTGAACGGGGCTTTAGATGAGTCGTTGACTCAAGAACCGCTTGAACCGATTAGTTGAAGGAATTGCTCAGACCAGTTTTGCGAACAGGTTCAACCGATTCACTGAAAGGATCCGACTTAAAATAACAATTCATTCACGAATCGGATATCGATGTCGAACGTGCCGATGAAGACCAAAAATTCCATTCACTCGCGTCTATGATGCCCAAAAATGCTGTCTGGGTAGACAGCTAGCTAGCTCTTAAAGGGGTCATATGATGCGATTTCAATTTTTCCTTTCTCACACAACCAACCAGATTAATGGCAGAAGGACAGCGCTTCTCAGATCCAAGATGTGTACTTCACAGTTTTCATTTTAACACGAGTACAGCATAATTACACTTCACATACGTTAAACTCATACAATTTACGTGTAAATAAGACGCGAGGCCGCACGCACAGCCCTTAACAACAGCAACCAAACAGCCATACTCTAAACAAAGACGTGTAAAACAACCATAAAACGTCGACATAGTGATTTTATCAGTGTAGTAACTACCTAGCTAACATATCGTGCAATCCGTGGAGTTCAATGTTTCAGTTTAAAAAAACAAAGCTACTTACTCTAGGTGAACGGAAGCAGAACGCCACAGCGCACGTTCCCAATCCGTCCCGTCTTCCTCTTTAATCTTTAAAGAGACACTATTTGCGCATTTTCTTGGGCTTTAAAAGACTATTCACATCGGCATGCATCATCTCTATCGACACAGACTGGGTCCTGATCGGTGCGTTCACGCCGCAGCGCCTGAAATCCCGCAGAAAGGCAACTAGCAGTGTGTTGTTGTGTATTGGGATGAATCAGAGATGGGAAAAAATCTGTCACAGCCAGAATCTGTGTGTGAGGGAACAAAGAGCCACACAGCCGCCTAGTGGACAGAGAGCGGAATTACACCTGCTGAGTCCAAATGAAAGACGTCCAGGTGGCTGGGAAATGTTTGAGAAAATGAATATGAATATAATTATTTATTTATAAGGAAGAAAAATATAAGAATGAAATAAGAATGAATACGTCTGCGTGACAGTTTACGTGTAATTCAATTAAAGGGATATTTCATCCCAAAATTAAAATTCTGTCATAATTTACCCACCCTCATGTTGTATAAAACCTTAATCCTTCTGCTGAACACAGTTGCTGGTACTCAGTGACTTGTGTATTTTTTTATACTATGGAAGCCAATGGCTACCAGCAGTCTTTAAAATATCTTACAGAAAATATTCATACAGGGTTTAAACAACATGAGGGTGAGAACAATGACAGAAATGTCATGTTTGGGTCCCTTTAAATCTACAAATTAATTACCTGTACATTTCATGAAAGTATATTATTTATTACAAAAAGTGTGTATGTATTGCCTACATATCTGTTTGAAAATGAAAATATTTTGTAAATGCCAATTTATAAAAAAAATAAAACTATTACATTAAGACTAATACATATTTTTACGCGTTTTTATTGTACTTAGGCGTTCAGTCCTCAAAAGCATATAATTTCCAAACAATAAGTATACTTAAAATGTTATATATGTTATACCGTATTTACAAATAAGTAGGGCTGCACGATAAATCGCATGCGATATTTAACGCGCAATTTATCGTGCAGCCCTACAAATAAGCCATTATCTGCATTATAATTCTTAAAAAAAAGACAAGGATATAGAGCATTTAATTGTAGATTATAACTTGCCCTTTTCCTGAATTTCCCAACATGATCTTAGTATAATTTACCTTTAGTAAAACTGTTTAAAATTGATATCTATCAAGAATAATATCTAAGAATAATTCTAAAAACATTTTGCAAAATGGCATTTTGCAAAATGGAACCTGGATTTACATTAACTGCAAGTGAAAACCCAGTTTATACACCACCACCACCATCATTGCTCATGGCATTAGCAGACACGATATGAGAATTATATTTTGTCATTGTGTATAGTAACATCCACAAATACTCAACGAGTTGATGGATAGATTTAAATCTGTATGACATTCACTCAAGATAAACAAGACACATGAAAGGTCATATATGCATCAATCATTGCTTATACAGTCAGATGCCTAATGTATGCCCTTATGTATTCATTTTCATGAACTTTTAAGACTGGAAAGAAGTCCAGTCTTCAGTGTCACATGATCCTTCAGAAATCAAACTACTGTGCTTTTTTGTTACTCAAGAAACATTTCTTACTACGATCAATGCTGGAAACAGTTATTTGATGAATAGAAAGTCTAAAAAAGCAGCATTTATTTGAAATCTATCATTTGACAAAAGCAAAATTCCCTGCAAAGCATTGAGAGAATGAGGTGAATCATACTTGACAGTTTTCTTTTATTTAGACAACCCAAATAAAAGGCACATAAAACATTGCACAATGTGTTTACATAATTATTCTTGACATACATAAAAAAAAAAAAAAAAAATGTAGGAATGTTTTTACCTTTCTGCTAACCAAAAAAAGCCTAGTCTTCATATATATACAAAATTACCAATGTTAATGTTCTAATACAAAAAGTCTTATAAAAGGTTATTTTACTTGTGTTTTTCCTTGCATGTGTCTATCGTAACTACCACATTCTCTAAATGTTTTTGTACAAAGATATACATTCATTGGCCTTCACATGGGTTTGCCAATTTAATCAAAAGGACATGAAAGGACTGGACTCATTTTAAACTCTCCAATCCAAAACCGAACACCAAGTCTTTTCTTGTTTTTGCCCCATTAATGTTCTTTAAAAGATACTGATGCATAAGGAGTAACTTCATGAGCAGTACTTTATAGGATATTAAAAAAAATAACAAATTCCTCAAACATGGCAACTTGATATTTCATATGCAAAATAGATTCTAAATCTCCACACCCATTTGGTAAACAGTTAAACTGCAGTTGGCCGCCCAGGCAGTTTCCATCGCTGAGCACTGCTCGTCTTATCAGAGAGAAGACTGATGTGTTTCACGGTGGCATTTTCAGACATGCAGTTCAGGCACGGAAGTGACGCCATTGTGGAAGGACAAACATTTAAATCACAAGCACAATTAAAAACCCTTTCGTTTGTTTTTTCTTTTGTTGTAGTGTTTTTTTCAGTCACATTCCTCGAATTCCAGTTCTCAGTCGTAATAATCCGCCTCTACCGAAGGCAACATTTAAAAACAAACAAAACGAAAACGTAAAACAGGCCATTAAACGATTTTTGCTTTCACATGCCTACATGTAAGTACATGTAATACTAACTTAAGACCACAAATGCTTTGCTACCAGGTCAACGCTGGTTGGGAAACACTGGGGGTGCGAGTTAACACAAACGAAACCTTCTTCCAGCGATTTACGCCGAGGTGGTGGTAGCTATGACATCATCATTTAAAGTACGATCACATTCAGCTGGTTGTACTCTTTGTTTGAGACTCATTCACATCACACAAGCGCACACAACCCTGGTTTAGAGGGCCACATGTGACTACATACCTTGCATCGGTTTCCACATATCATAACATAAAACGGGTACGACAGCTGTCCGGCTTGGTCAAAAGGAGGACTGAAAAAAGGAATATTGCTTATTATATCCAACAGGGAAAGGAAAATCGAAGAGAATAACTAGTTTGGGGATATCTGCACAAGCCGATTTTATGTTATTTTTAAGCAGGGTTACTCCAAACAATATGACAAACCCTGAAAATTTGAAGGCAATTTTGGTTTTTACTGTGACTGGGGTAAACGAACAAGCAACAGAGGTTAACTTTATGCTCCTGTGACAGACGATCACGTCAACGGCTGAAGAGTATATGGCACCTCGACCTCTGAGGTGCGTCTGTTTTCGCCAATAAAGGGAACTATGTTTAGTGTGTTAATTGCGTAGAAAATTAGGTCTGGAAGAAAGCGTTATGCGCGATTCTGTCCATAACAGCAGCAGAGTAAGTTGGGACACCCTCAGCAAATGTCCTGAGCAAAAGGTCCTAACACCGTGTCTACACCGGATGCGACGGTTGTCGTGTTGAGCTAAAGTCTGTCTGCACTGGACGTGACAAAGAGACCGTTGAAAATAATTTGAAATTTGTGTCAGTACGTCATAAATAGAACGCAGCAGCAGTTTACTGTTGGGAATTTGTCGCGCCGCATCCAGTGTAGACAGCATAATACAGGTGCATCTCAATAAATTAGAATGTCGTGGAAAAGTTCATTTATTTCAGTAATTCAACTCAAATTGTGAAACTCGTGTATTAAATAAATTCAATGCACACAGACTGAAGTAGTTTAAGTCTTTGGTTCTTTTAATTGTGATGATTTTGGCTCACATTTAACAAAAACCCACCAATTCACTATCTCAACAAATTAGAATACTTCATAAGACCAATAAAAAAAACATTTTTAGTGAATTGTTGGCCTTCTGGAAAGTATGTTCATTTACTGTACATGTACTCAATACTTAGTAGGGGCTCCTTTTGCTTTAATTACTGCCTCAATTCGGCGTGGCATGGAGGTGATCAGTTTGTGGCACTGCTGAGGTGAATGAAAATCAGCATCTTCAAAAAGCTGGTCAGCAGAAGGAAGCATGAAGTGCTCCAAAATTTCTTGGTAAACGGGTGCAGTGACGTTGGTTTTCAAAAAACACAATGGACCAACACCAGCAGATGACATTGCACCCCAAATCATCACAGACTGTGGAAACTTAACACTGGACTTCAAGCAACTTGGGCTATGAGCTTCTCCACCCTTCCTCAAGACTCTAGGACCTTGGTTTCCAAATGAAACACAAAACTCATCTGAAAAGAGGACTTTGGACCACTGGACAACAGTCCAGTTCTTCTTCTCCTTAGCCCAGGTAAGACGCCTCTGACGTTGTATGTGGTTCAGGAGTGGCTTAACAAGAGGAATACGACAACTGTAGCCAAATTCCTAGACACGTCTGTGTGTGGTGGCTCTTGATACCTTGACCCCAGCCTCAGTCCATTCCCTGTGAAGTTCACTCAAATTCTTGAATCAATTTTGCTTGACAATCCTCATAAGGCAGCGGTTCTCTCGGTTGGTTGTGCATCTTTTTATTCCACACTTTTTCCTTCCACTCAACTTTCTGCTAACATGCTTGGATACAGCACTCTGTGAACAGCCAGCTTATTTGGCAATGAATGTTTGTGGCTTACCCTCCTTGTGAAGAGTGTCAATGATTGTCTTCTGGACAACTGTCAGATCAGCAG
>NW_015555712.1:267308-278031 GCF_001515605.1 Sinocyclocheilus anshuiensis
TGTGTGGTGGCTCTTGATGCCTTGACCCCAGCCTCAGTCCATTCCTTGTGAAGTTCACTCAAATTCTTGAATCGATTTTGCTTGACAATCCTCATAAGGCTGCGGTTCTCTCGGTTGGTTGTGCATCTTTTTCTTCCACACTTTTTCCTTCCACTCAACTTTCTGTTAACATGCTTGGATACAGCACTCTGTGAACAGCCAGCTTCTTTGGCAATGAATGTTTGTGGCTTACCCTCCTTGTGAAGGGTGTCAATGATTGTCTTCTGGACAACTGTCAGATCAGCAGTCTTCCCCATGATTGTGTAGCCTAGTGAACCAAACTGAGAGACCATTTTGAAGGCTTAGGAAACCTTTGCAGGTGTTTTGAGCTGATTAGCTGATTGGCATGTCACCATATTCTAATTTGTTGAGATAGTGAATTGGTGGGTTTTTGTTAAATGTGAGCCAAAATCATCACAATTAAAAGAACCAAAGGCTTAAACTACTTTAGTCTGTGTGCACTGAATTTATTTAATACACGAGTTTCACAATTTGAGTTGAATTACTGAAATAAATGAACTTTTCCACGACATTCTAATTTATTGAGATGCACCTGTAGGTTCTATTGTATTTTGTCACGTCACATCGCGCACCGCCACTCGCGTCTGGTGTAGACACGGTGTGAGGAAAAACAGCCCTCGTCCTTTGGAAAGGAAGAGCAAAAACGTCACGGTTACAAAACTAAATGCTCTTAAGAATAATAATGGACCTTTCAGTGTTGAAGTCAGCCACTTGGTGACCAGGCATCTATGCGAACACTCAAAATATTTGATCTAAAATAATACTGCCATCAGAATAATCACCGAAGAGATATGTGTTCAGTGCAAGATTGTAACTGTTAATGTTCAACCCCACTAAGCAGAAGAATATCCCAGCTATTGAAACAGAATGTAATTATTCTACAATCAGGAATGACCAACTCCAAAGATTACCTATAAAGAATAATAATTATAATAATAATAATAATAATACAAATAAAAACACAGCTACAGATTAAAAGGCTTACAATGAAAGGAGGCCTTTTAAAAAATTATTCTAAATTTTCCTCATTTGTAGAGTATTGTCTCAAAAAAAAAAAAAACCCTCTCATCTTCCATTAATGGAAGTCACTGTCCCTTTTGTTGTACGCGACTCATTAATATGCATAAAACTATGAAATACTGATAAGCAAGCTAATGTAACAAAAATAAAATCCTCACAGTTAATATTTGCCAAAGTCCTTAAACCGTGAACACTAACAATGAAGCGCTCCGCTTCAAACAGCCGACTGGCAAGGATCTTCTGGCACTAGAAAAGTGAAATCACCAAACATACAGCATGTCAAGTCTTCCACTCCATGCAATAACTATTTTTTCTGTCCGTCACTAAACTCTAGACAATCTCTCAGCCGAGCGAAGGAGACGCAAAGTGCCAGCTAACATCCGCATGATTCCTTGCCGCTGCGGACTGTCATTTTCCTATACTCGCCATTCTTCCAGGCTCTTTTTTTCCCTCACATCTGGAGAGGAAGACTAAAACGGGAGACATGAGGTTTACTAGGAGAAGGCGGGTGGGATGTTGGGGTCTACCAGGGCGGAGTGGAAGGCAGGACCTGCGAGAGGAAAGACATGCTTTCCATTGGCCTCATGGCAATGTTGAGCGGACCGGTGATGTTCATTGACATGGGCGAGGTTATGGCGACGGGATGGGCGATGTTCATGGGCATCGTAGCTGGGATGTTGACCGAGGTGATGTTGACGGGAGCAGTGATGGTGACTGGATGCTGAAGGCTGACGGGGGAGGTGATGTTGACCGTGTTGGTGGTGATGTTCATCTGGGCGGCGATGGTGACGGGGTTGCTGGCGATGCCACGGTTCATGGCCGTAGTGTTGGATGCGGTTGAAGCAGTGACTGGTGTGACTGAGGCAGAGTTGCACATGTTGTTAGAGTCTGACCGGAAAAAGTAAAAAAGGAAAGAGTGAATAAAACACTGGGGTGATTTCTAGGGTTCATTAATAAAGATGGCCAATGGTTAGTGTGAGAGTTTCAGGCGAGTAGCTGTCTTGCCACTGAATATTTTAAATTTATTGATCTTATACATCTATTTTTACATTTGGTTTACTGCAATGTATTCCACATTGCTGTTGCAAATTTGTCACCAACATAATTTTTTGGCTAAAAATTAAAAAGTGGCTAGATTGTCAAAAATAACTTGTGATGGTCTTGAAAGTATCAGTAAAACCTACAAACCAATGTTTTGCATTACATATTACATAATTAGCTTGTTGTTAAGAAAAAAAATCTTTGTAAATAAAAAAAATATTTTTTTGTATAGATGTATTTTTATAAATACTTCTAGTAAATATAATACATTGTTAAAGACCAATGTTTCTAAAGAAAAGTGTTTACATTTTCTGTAAACACTGTAAATAAAATTGTGGATTGTTTGGCAAAAATCTAACATTTCATGAAAAATATAAATGTTTCTAGTAATTATAAATATACAGTGTTAAAGAAATATGTTCCTAAAAGAAATGTTGAATTTTTTTTTTTATTTGTAATTAACATTTTATGAAAAATATAAATATTTCTAGTAAATTAATTGTAGTAGTATTAAAATACATAATGTGGTGGGACTAGTGAAAAGTACAAATCAGAACTGAAGAAAATCCTTACAGTTAAGGCCTGAATATCTCTAATTTTTACCTAACCTCTACATAATTGAATATCCAATATTCACAGTACACAGCTGACAGTGGTGGGCTTTAAAAGGCCAGGTTGGGGAAAATACCCTTTAGCACCTAATATTATGAAAAGTGAACAAAAAAGACAATTCCATTTTGTAATGGTGGCAAACAATCAGAAAGCACTAATTTATGTGGCAGGATCGAGGGAAACCAGTGGCACCTCTCTTAGTGTGAAAGTCATCCTAGAGGACATCTGAAAATTATTGGAGAACTGACATACCTTTGTTACAGGGAGAGGTGAAGCCGGCCTGGCCGTGGGTCTTGAGGTGGCTGGTGATGTAGGCGGCACTCAGCATCTTCCCGCAAATGTTGCAGGTGACTTTGCCTTCATGCCGTATCATGTGTGAACGCAGACGGTCTTTGGTGGCGAAGGCGGACGTGCAGGCCTGCAGTGACGGAAAGACAAATCAGTGTGTGGACAGAGTGCGACAGACCAATGAAACTGTTTGAGTGTGCAGGAGAGCGAGGGGCATGCGCAGTCCTACCGTTACTTGGCATTTAAAGGGTCGTTCTGTGGAGTGTACGTGCTTGACATGACAGCTAAGATGATCAGGCCTGTTGGAGAGGAAATCACAAACAATAAAAAAATGACGTCATGGATGAGAGCAAAACTTGAACTGAACTGCATGATGGCACTATTATTAGGGCTGCACAATAATGGTTAAACTGATAATCGCGAGTAATCATGATTATTGTAAAAAGAAATGTCTAAAATGACTTCATTATTATTGCACTTTCACATAAGCACAAATCAAGAAAACAAACTTAAGTGGCTTATTTTAACTCATCTAAGTTCCTGATGCATTACATTTCTCAAATAAATGAACAGTCTTTACACTATGAAAACTGGTCCAACAAGAAGCTTTCTAAAGCTAAACCAGTGAAATTCCTAATAATAACTACAACAACTGCAAACCATGTTAATGTTTTTCTATTAAAACTACAACAAAAAAGAACTTATATTGTGGCACAGAGTTCGCACGCATTTATTGAGCAAACACAATCGTAAATAATACAGTTAAGCGCTACATAAATAAGTGAGACAAATTGGTTTCTTCTATAAAAAAATGAAACAAAAAGGTACAATTGTTTAGAATTGCTGAACATACCGAGAGAAGCCTTTCCCACAAACGGAGCAGATATACGGCTTGTGCACGCCACCGTCGTGCGAGCGCACATGGTAGGTCATGCGGTCCTTCCTCTTGAAACGCTGGTGACATATGGGGCACTCGAAGGGCTTCTCGTCCGAGTGTGAGAGCTTGTGGCGGTTGAGGTGATAGACGTCACGGAAGGCCTTGCCACACATCTCGCAGCCGTGGTTCTTCTTCACCGGTTTGGGGGGTTTCTTGGGTACGGCCGGCTGCTGCTGAGGCAGGACCGACATCACGCCCGCGGCCGTTGATGCAGATGCGGAGGTGGTGGCGGTGGTGAAGATGCCCGCCACTGTGGAGACATAGGAGGGGTTGCCATTGTTGTCGCGTGGCACAGTGGAAATGAGAGACACCATGGTGGGCGCTGTGGTTGTCTTCTTGGGCCGTGAAACCATCTTAATGCCCGTGTGACAGGACTCATGCCGCCGGAGGTGGTAACTGTCCCGAAAGGCCTTGTTACAGTAGCCGCATATGAAGGGAGTCTTTGACTTGGGCTCCTTCTTTATTACTACCTGACCACCACCTCCTCCCCCTCCGCCCGTCCCACCGCCCATGTTGTCTTTTAGGAGGTCAGTCGCACTGACTGGGGGTTTCTGGTCGAGTGGGATGGGAAGAACAGGCTTTTGATCCTGCGGCTCAGAGTTGAGCAGCGGCAGTAGGCTGTTCTGGTGCTGGTGGTGGAGGGCTTCATTGGCCTGCTGAGATAGAAAGAGAAGACATCTTAGCATGCTGAACAATTTTTTGAAGATTTTAGCCCTGAAACAAAACCAAAACTGTCATAAAGCATATTTTAACACTAGTGGTCGACCGATATTGTTTTTTTGACAGACAATGCCGATATCTTAGAGACCAGGGTGGTCGATGGCCGATATATGTATTAAATATATAAGTATATATATTTTATTTTAATTATATTTTATTATTATAATTTGTATTTATTTTAGTTAATGTTTGAGAAATTTGAAATAATTCGAAAATGAATTATATTAAAAATAAATGCGTAAAATATAAATACTTTAGATGACAACTTCCTGATTCTGTAATCCTATTACAGTATTTTTCACAAATAAATAAATATTTAAAAATATATAAATAAAAAGAAAGTAAACACTGTAACCAACAGGGCACACTGGGAATCTGGGAAGTATGTGTGCATTGGGCACGCAGTAAAAACGACATGAATATGACTCTGGGCAAATGGATAAAGCGAAGCATAACTTGAAATCACAAATCTAATGTTTGTTGGTCACGCATTCAATTCACATGGACCGACCGTCATGCAGAGAACACGCGATCATGCAGGATACAAATGCATACTTCACAAGATCCCACGACTGGACTAAGTCCGCAAGGTCTGTGGAATTAAATGTTTATTAGGCATTTGTTTAAATGATATAAATGCGTATTTGCTGTACACTGACGGTAAACGTAAAAGTATTATAATGTTTGCCTTTCTATTACTAATAATAGTTAAGCAATTGTTATAATACTTTTTTGTATACTTTTTAATTCATTTGTTCAACAGTTCTACAGCAAACAATGAAGAGGGAGAATGTGAGCGCTGTGCTGTTCTCAGCACCGTCAAAATAAAAGTATGGTGTGCGAACATATCGGCCAAACAGAAAACCTTATCGGCCGGTGCCGATATTTGAAATATGCCAGATATTGGACAATATATCGGCCTTGGCGATATATTGGTCAACTACTATTTTACACTGTCGTTGAAATGTTTTTGATAGTGGTCGACCAATATTGTTTTTTTGACAGCCGATGCTGATATCAAAAGCTTCGTTCAGACTGTCAGCTTAAATCCGATTTTGTGCATATCCGGATGGAATCTGATTTGAATAACTGACTGTCCACACAGTGTATCGCAACTGTTCATATCCGATTTGTGTGTCCATAAGCCCTCTTTTGTTTTACTGAATGTGCTTTGGTTACTATGGCAATGCCGTTGCGTTGTTATGCCTACGCTAAAAACAACAATAACAGCAATACAGTTTGCAATACATTGTCTTACGACATGACATGTTGCCGTCACACTGGATTATTTTTATTATTATGGATTTCGTTTTATGAGGCAGAATCAGAAACGCAGGAAGCTGGAATGTGCAACTTTATACCGTGCTGCCATCTCCGCTGGTTTCAACACTCAAAGAGGTGAGTATACTAGCAGTATATTGTCTTTTTCCGCTTGACTTTGACAGTTCACAACAACACACGCTTGTTTCTACAAAGACATTTATTATGTTTTCTAAAAAAAAGCTATGCTAAATCCGATCTGAGCGGTCAGACTGAAACGGATTTCCAGGAATGCGATTTGAATAGGATTCCAAACCACATACTAATGTATGTGGATTTGCACAAATCAGATTTCATGTAGTTCGTTTTCATGTAGTTCTAAATATGATCGGATTTCAATCGGGTTTGCACAAAAATCGGATTTGGGCTGACAGTCTGAACAAGGCTTTAGAGAGCAGAGTGGCCGATGGCCAATATAAAGCCTATACATCATTTTTATTTATTGTAACTAACATAAGAAATTTTAAATAATCTGAAAATGATAAATGTGAAAAATAAACATACTTATACTTTAGATGACAACTACTTGTTTCTGTAATCCTATTACAGTATTTTTCACAAATAAAGAAATATTAAAAAATATATATAAATAAAAAGGAAGTAAACACTGTAACCAACAGGTCTTTCAGTAATCTGGGAAGTTTGTGTGCATTGGTGCATAATGTCAAGGTAACACTCATTTTACATACAGCACACAGTGAAAATGACGAACATGACAGTGGGCAAATGGATAAAGTGCAGTATAGTTTGAAATTATGAGTTTAAAGTTTGTCGATTGCACGTCTCTAGTGAAGCCGAACTCTCCTGTCAGCATTCAATTCACATGGACCAACCGTCACGCAGAGATCACGCAATCATGCAGTATACAAATGCATACTTTACAAGATCTCACAGCTGGATCCAAATAAGTCTGAAAAGTTTGTGAAATTAAATGTTTATTAGACATTCTAATATTTGTTTAAATGTGTATATGCTGAATGCTGATGGTAAACGAGAAATAATTATGTTTGCCTTTCTATTACTAATAATATAAAAGCAATCGTTATAATACTTTTTTGTATACCTTTTAATTCCTTTGTTTAACATTCTATTTGATTATCAGACAGACTTCTATACCTATTAGAAAGAACTGTTAAACCGTGACAGCAAACAATGAAAAGGGAGAGCGCTGTGCTCAGGTGCTGCCGTTCTCATCACTGTCAGAAAACAGAAAAACTTATCGGCCAATATTTGGCATTTTTCAAATATCGACATCGGCCGATAAGTTTTTCTGCTTTCTGACAGCGATGAGAACGGCAGCACCTGAGCACAGCGCTCTCCCTTTTCATAGTTTTTGAAGGATGCTTATGCTCACCAAGGCTGCATTTATTTGATCCAAAATACAGTAAAACAGTAATATTGTAAAATATTTTTACAACTTTAATGCTTTCTGCTTTAATAGATTTTAACATTTTATTTATTCCTATGATGCAAAGCTGAATGTTTAGCAACCATTACTACTGTCTTTAGTGTCACATGATCCTTCAGAAATCATCCTAGTATGCTGATTTTGTGCACAAGTAACAATTCTTTTTATCATCAAAGTTTTTGATGATATCACAAAATATTTTTGTGGAGACCATGATATTTTCTTTTCAGGATTCATTGACGAAAAGAAAGTTGAAAACAGCATTTATTTGAAATTGAAATCCTGTGTAACATAAATGTCTTTCCTGTCCATTTTGATAAATTTAATGCATCCTTGCTGAATAAATATATTAATTTATTTATTGAAGGAGGAAAAATCTTACTGACCCTAAACTTTTGAACATTTAAACTTTAATCTATTTTAAAAACAACAAAGAATGCTAAGCCTAACTATGCTCACCAAGGCTGCATTTATTTGATCCAAAATACAGTAAAACAGTAATATTGTAAAATATTTTTACAACTTTAATGCTTTCTGCTTTAATAGATTTTAACATTTTATTTATTCCTATGATGCAAAGCTGAATGTTTAGCAACCATTACTACTGTCTTTAGTGTCACATGATCCTTCAGAAATCATCCTAGTATGCTGATTTTGTGCACAAGTAACAATTCTTTTTATCATCAAAGTTTTTGATGATATCACAAAATATTTTTGTGGAGACCATGATATTTTCTTTTCAGGATTCATTGACGAAAAGAAAGTTGAAAACAGCATTTATTTGAAATTGAAATCCTGTGTAACATAAATGTCTTTCCCGTCCATTTTGATAAATTTAATGCATCCTTGCTGAATAAATATATTAATTTATTTATTGAAGGAGGAAAAATCTTACTGACCCTAAACTTTTGAACATTTAAACTTTAATCTATTTTAAAAACAACAAAGAATGCTAAGCCTAACTATATTTTTTTATGGCATGGCTGATACTTGGTAAACGGCTGATATTAAAGTTTTATAACGTTTTTGACTAAATATATTAAAAATGAAAACCAGAAATGAGTAATTTTAATGCTACAAGGGAATTTAGGCATCACAATATCACAGTATGAAAAAACATTAATTTTAAGACTTCTAAATATTACATGTAACAGGATTATTAAATTATTAGTACATTTAAAAATTAAGCAAGCATTAAGTGATGATAAAGGTTTAATTTAAATACTAAATATCAGCCAATATATATTCTAGATTAAACAATAACTATAAATAACAAAATCGTCTGTAATAAAACCTGACTCTGTAGGCCTATCATTCGCTTTGAACACATGATGCACACTCATCTGTGTGAAAAGCCTGGCTGTGATATTATGGGCCAGCTTTGCTATTGGCCAGTATGAGGTAGACACGACCTCAGCTGAGAGACGGTGTTAAATGTTTAGCAAAAATAGAAACTGACTCATTTCCAGGGCATCTGCGCAACTTGGAAAACAAGAGAAGCCCTGACTGGGACTTAGCAGGGGGACAGTCAGCTGTTCAGCAAAGTGCAGGATGACTAATGAGATATTGGAGAGATTGAGAAAGCTGAACAGAAAGTGAGGGAGAGACAGAATGAGAAGGAATGTGTACTGTAATGCATTCAGATATAAGAGAACATGCCAGAAACTGTCCATAAAAGAGCAACATACTTCAAGATGAGAAAACGCAGATGCATAAAAAAGACGTAATTCTTGGCAAACATGATCCCTGTGTGACTAACTGGAATCTTTAGATCCCGTCAGGGCAAGATGCGAATGTGCAGACGTGTGCATCATATCAGAGACTTCAGTGTTTTTGCACAAGAAATTAACAGCTTCCTGCAGCCTGCAAACATAAATCTACTGCATGTAAAATGATCTGAGCTTGTAATGAAAGCGGTTCCTCATGTGACTGGCCTCACAGGCTCAGGACGTTCTGCTAAACTTACATCATGTCATACACAACAACGACTGCAAAACACACATGGAAAATTAACATTCTGCCTTCAGACTTGCTAGTCTGAAGGCAGAATGTTCACATAGCTCTTTTCTATAAGTGAAGGTGGGACATATGCGGCCAAGCACCAAAACTGCCATAAAATATATCAAATACATTTAGTAAATTCTTGCAGTTCTCAAATATCATTTGCATATTCAAACATGGCAAATCAAGATGTCAATTTTTATGTTTATGCCGCTAAATATTGTTGGTTCATGCATGTTTGAATAGGCTATGTCGAAGTGCAAATGAAATTTGAGAGCTACTGTGGAGGGGAAAACGATCCGTTCATGACATCTTTTTTTTTCTTCAAGATTTATTTTTGGCATTTTTGCCTTTATTATGATAGGACAGATCAGAGCTGGCAGGAAGCAAAGTGGGAGAGAGATAGGGGGACGGGATCGGGAAAGGTCCTCGAGTCGGGATTCGAACTTGGGATGCCCGTAGCACTAGGGCGCCGTATGTTGGTGCGCTGCCCACAAGCCTATCAGTGCTGACAACTTTATATCTTTAATAAAAAATGTGGAATATAGTGCAATACAGCTATTACAGTATTAATACAGTAATTCAATTTGTGTATGACAGCATCTGTTTCCATTCAATTTCATTGTAAAAAGTCAGTGTTAAAATTCTTCTAAATTTGTTTAGTGATCCACAAAATAAAGAATCTCATATCGGTTTAAAATGCCATGTGGGCCCGAAAACGACGAATAATATAATTTTTTTTGGAGTAAACTATTAAATACCAAAATAGATAGGAGAGGATAAAAGTTTTTTTAGTGGTGGCCAAAATCTGTTACAGGTTAAGAAATAAAAACTACACAAAAACATAACAAAACATGATTATAAATTAAAGAATGAACAACAAATTGGATTACTAGGGTTGGGTGTTTTTTACGATACCGGTGCCAAATTGATACTTTTAAAACGGTACCGGTGCCTGAACCGATACTTTAAAAAAAAGAGCCACAAAAACAAAAAAAAAACACACATAATGTTTCTACTGTATCTCTGTCAATCACTGATATTTAGTTAAAATGAGTGAATTGACTGAGTGCTGTCTGTCACTGTCTTTAAACAGTTCTGTGAATGACTGTATGGTATGCCACATGCACTGTAATATGTTTTATATTAAATATTATATTTTTAAATGAAAATAGCAACATGAACGTTTTATAAAGTATGCGTTCATATGTATTAAGGGCTAGATTTTCGCTGGAGGAAACAGCTGTGGTGTGATGAGGTGTCAGCGAAAACTTTACAGTAGATGGGAAACCGATTGCTCCCTCGTGACCTTTTGT
>NW_015555712.1:278855-280095 GCF_001515605.1 Sinocyclocheilus anshuiensis
GAGCACTTTTTTATATGTTCTACATTTCATGTATTTATGTAACACATATTCTACATTACAAATACATTTAGAATGAACAATAACTGCTGTACAAAGAGCCAAAAAAAAAAAAAAAAAACACACGTTTCTACTGTATCTCTGTCAATCACTGATATTTAGTTAAAATGAGTGAATTGACTGAGTGCTGTCTGTCACTGTCTTTAAACAGTTCTGTGAATGACTGTATGGTATGCCACATGCACTGTAATATGTTTTATATTAAATATTATATTTTTAAATGAAAATAGCAACATGAACGTTTTATAAAGTATGCGTTCATATGTATTAAGGGCTAGATTTTCGCTAACCTGCCTCTGACGACAGCCGGGGAAACGCTATGCCACATTAAAGCTTACAGGCTTACATATCCTAAAAGTATGTAAGAACAGACGTGTTCAGTTTGCATTTTCACCTAAAAACCACGTAGGAGGTCTTTGTGAGCTTGATTAGGTGACCTCGCTCTACAAAATGTGCAATTAGATGGGACACAGCTGCTTTGGGAGCTCTGAACATTGTTAACCCAGCACTATTTGCTGGTATGGGTTAGCAGTCATTCTTTGAGTATATTTGTATTTGGATGCATTCAAGTTTGCCACACATCAAGCATTCAAACAGTGACAGCGGCCTGCTCTTCATGCCGCTTGGATGATTTTGATACAAATCTGCATTGAAGGCTGGGGTCACGCCAACAGAAATAATATGGAGGTTGAGCAGTGTACATAAAAATGCAAGAACTGTAGCTACTTCAAAACACAGATCTAAATCTGACAAGCGTGACTAAACGCAAAATGAAATCTGAAGCAAACTTAATGCATTTAAAATATGCTGCTATTGTGAGCTTATATATTTGAACGGCGTATAGGTACATATGATAATTTGCATTGTGTGCACAGCCATAATTAGGCCTGTCACAATAATCAATATATCGACTTATCACGCAATATATGTACATGACCTCAATAATTTTTGGTGACGCAATATATCGCCCATTATATTTACTTAAAAATTAATGTCACAGTGTTTTTTACATTCCACTTGTGCCTGTGTCTTTTGCAGGTTCTCGTACATAACGTGGTGTAGTCATGAGGTGCTAGTTCAAATTAAAAAAATGCTTCTACAAAAAGTTTCATCTGCAGATATGATCTTGTTTAGGGATCTGTGCCTTTGTGCATACGGACATCTGACTGCTAAGTAGTGATTG
>NW_015555712.1:282172-296736 GCF_001515605.1 Sinocyclocheilus anshuiensis
GTATTATTATGCTGTTACATTATGATTATATATTCAGTGGCATAAAATGGTCTTTAAAATGACAATATCGCTTATCGCAATTATTTCTGGGGCAATATATCGCACAACAAAAAGTTGTTATCGTGACAGGCCTAGTCATAATGTGGAAAATGGACTTGGAATTTATAATATGATATAAAACTGACACACTCTGATCTGCTGCGCAAGCCTCAAAACTTTAACAGTGATCGGTGAAGACAGCAGATGCACAGTTAAATCTGTTTAAGCCTATTACAGCCATTCCTGTTGGTGAAATAAGAGAAAAACAGCTTAATAACAATGCCAAAATTAAACATCTGTGACATCAAAATCAACATATCTGCTCATGTAATCTGTCAAAAAACCAAAGGCAAGAACAAGAGAATCAGATTCAGAAGCCAGTGAATCAGATTATTGTCTGCTGCAGACAGATTAGGAGATGCCTGTTGGGAGTCGGACAATGCCTCGCTCATGAATAACCTCAGACGCCTGCAGAACAATGAGGAGTGACGCGCTAGACCGTCGTCTCATTAGATGCTTCATCACATGGGTGGAATCAAGCAGAACAATTGAGCACTTTTTTTTTTTTTACACCAGTTTTAATAAATCACTGATTTTGTGGTTTTAAAACGGATGTAAGTTTATTACAGTGTAAAGATTTCATAGCTAGAGCCATATTAGGGAGGCATTTTAGAAGAACTTTGAGGAATATTTTAGGAAACAAACATTGTGTTGTTTATCTCTTAAATGGCCAGTGAATTCTGATCGCTACTGACAATATCTAGATCAGCATTTGAGGTAAAGCTTGCACAAAATCAAACATGGATTATGAATGGTGCATGCAAGATAAGCAGCGTGCAGAAACTTCTAAGGATCCTTCAGTAGACAAACATGCATAATGTGGTCAAGAAAGTTTCAGACAGCGTCTAACAATGAATCTATGCTCACAGAAAAGGCTGAATCTGATGTTGGAGCTGATTGCAAAATTGTTTCAGTATGTGTCCAATTAAAAATAAGTGTTAAGATGATGTTGATGATGATGAAGCACACACTGAAGAACTCCCAACAACATTTTGGACATTGTCTGCTTCTATTTCCAAGTAAATGCATCTTAGGAAACTTTTCTGGAACAAAGCCTAGAGCAGTAGAGCGCTTCAAATGTTTTCTCTCCCAAGAGAAAAGTTAATAAAAAAAGATTTGAGTCACTACTTTCTTATACTCATAATAATACTAAGAACTTAACATACATATCTTGACTACATTTAATAATTGGTTTGATCATTTTTTAAAACAATACTTATACTTTTCTACTCCGTTTTTTAGCTTTCCTGTAGCTCAAACAGTAGAGCATAGTGCTAGCAACACCATGTTCTTGGGTTTAATTCCCAAGGAAAGCAAGAACTGATAAAAATGTGTACTTTGAATGCAATGCAAGTGGCTTTGTATAAAAGCATCTGCCAAATGCATAAATGTTCCACAAATGGTTCCACTGGTAAATTACATCATTCGGTGGATCTCTAAAGAATAGCACCTAGTAATTCCAATGCATTCAACAGGAAACAACAGTTTTCACAGGTAAAGTAAGTAACCTACTTATTTCATGTACTGATTCTAACTGAAAATCACATAACATTTTAATCTTAATGGTTAAATGAAGTGAAGACTGCAAAAAACAACTTTGCATAAATATAGTCTGATCATTTGTGTCAAAAATCAGAAATTCAGAAATGCATTAAAAATTGATTCCACATATCAATTATGAGACACATAAACAAATACAATCATTATCAATATCATTGTAAAAAATAACATTGGTCGATCTCTACAAAATGGCACTGAATCATTCAGCAAATGGGGAACATTAGGAATTTGCCATAAGGGTGAACAACATTTGTTACCTTTATGTTAAGTTTAAAGTATAAACTCATATCAGATCAACGGTAAAAAGAGTTGCATGCTGTCAATAACTGCAATAACCTAAGCATTCAAATTTCAGTGCAAACATGCACAGATTCCTCATGCATCAGTGCAAAAGTTACATTTGCACTTCACATACCAATGCAATGCATGCTTTAATAACATCAATCATTACATGCATAAGCTTAATAGACGTCAGCAGCATGAGCATGGGCTGACCATACAGCAATGTTAAACTGCAAAACACCTTTTTAAGGTTGGAGTAAGAAAATAAGTCCAAATTTAAGAGGTGCTTTCAAACTTAAACAACAAACGTTCTGTGAGATTTTAGAGTACCATAAGAGTGAATTTTGGGGTATCATAGTAGTGTTCTACAGTAGAGACCCTCTACAGTATTTTTGCTTTCATCATATGCACGTTCTGTTCGATTATGATGGCTAGGTAGGCAGCTGAGAAGATCTTGAAACAGCCATTATCCCCATGTTCCCTCCAATAAAAGTAAGGAGCTGCGTTAACAACAAATAAAAATAAACAGGAAATTAAGGAGAATCATGGAGATCGATTGGGAAAGAAAAATTAAGTATTAAAAAACTGTGCCAAAAATGCACATAATCATCGTATTCTATTATTACATACGCAGACATGGACGTTGCGTCTGATCAAAACATCCAAATTGTGTCATAACAAAATCAATGAGTACACAAAACTAAGGAATAAGCTGTCAGCTAAAAATGTTTAACTTAAAATAAAAAAGGCAAAAAGCACGTAAAAAGAGTGTGAATGAGAAGGAGAAGGGGAAAAAGAGGGAAAGAAATCCCTTGTACGTCTCCCTCATAGTTCACAGCTGGAAGTCTGGGAGAGATGCAGCATTAGCGGCTAATGTGAGCTAGCTTAGCTGCCATTGTTTTTACTGCCTTAAAATCCCGCTTTTAAAGCTCAAATCTCCGTGCTTCGCGCTGTTTTTAAGAGTCCCGATCGATTTTCTATTTTTCCCGCGCGGTTGGGATTTATTTCGAACGGCTGGCTTACCTGAAATAAAAATGAACTCCAGCTCGGCTCCATTGCCACACTTAAAAAAATCTGCAGGAAACCTACAAGAAATCTACAACAAAGCAGCTAAACATGGCAGCTGCTACAACTTCCTGTAACCCCGAGGGCCAAACCATTTCATCTGATATACGCGTTGCTGCTGCTGAGATTCTGCCAGCTCACTCCATCACAGCGCTGCACTCACAAACACATTTTAGAGCAACGATACCTTTTATTTTTTATCAAACCTTTATGCATTATATCATTAAACGACTTTTAACACGACAAATCGAAACTGAATTTCAAAGATGTCGAAAGTATTAATAAACAGGAAATTGTT
This sequence comes from Sinocyclocheilus anshuiensis, assembly GCF_001515605.1. NCBI lineage: Eukaryota > Metazoa > Chordata > Actinopteri > Cypriniformes > Cyprinidae > Sinocyclocheilus > Sinocyclocheilus anshuiensis. The sequence goes on from NW_015555712.1 coordinate 285,477, forward strand.
TAAATGAATATGTAGGCTACTACATAAGCAACTGACGTAAAGTAAAATTATTGAAAAATGCAAAAACATTACACATTTATTTTAAAAACGTCTTATTTATTTATTATTATTTGATTTATTTATTTATAGTTTTTAATCAAGTTAAAGCTGTTGCATTAACTAAGACAATATATTTATAATCGGCCAATATATATAAAATACAATAATAAATATTAAACATATATGTGTGTGTGTGAAATATATAAGAACATATAATAAACATACAAACAGAGAAATACACATGTACAACAAATTATAAAGTAAACAGACATCCAGTCTTGGTGTGCATTAAAGGTGCAATAGGTGATTGTCTTCAGAAACATTTTTTGTTATGCTGGTTGAAAGTCTCTTCACATCCCGATAGCAATCATTAAGTTAAGTGGTCTAAATGTATTTGTCTGTATTTATATATTCTGTGGAAGGCGTAGGATCAAGAAATGTTCGTCCAATCAAAACGCTCGGTCCGAGCGTTTTAATATGCTTTCCTACCTGCCTGTCAACGTATGTATTAGCATACCTCTGCGCACCCAGTTCGCGCAGACAGGATACGTCATCAGCGCATTCACGCATGCTTTGCAGACACAGCGAGGATGGCGGACAAACATCAACAACCCGATCTTCCTTCCTGGTATTGTAGTACATTTAAAGATTTCTCACAGGTGAATGACACATGATGTAGCCCAGCGGTTAATCTAGTCCTCGCACCAGCTCGTTAGAAGTGAGCTACGTGCATGAACTGTGTTCCGATCGATATGATCCCTACACAGTGTTCATTGCTCCCTACTCCCTGAGCGGGGGAAATCCGTTGAACTTTACTTCACTTAGGAACATGGGCTGGAATTGGGAACCTGATGTAGCCTATTGTAGTAATGTTGTCTCTGGTCTGTGAGCGTAAATGCGTTCAGGGGGCGTGGCTTTGGACGGCGATTGCAGGGAGGGTGGGACGTTCGCTTTCAGTGCTATCAGGCTAAAGTTAGCATTTTCCAAGATCTCCTATTGCACCTTTAAGTGAGAGGACCAAATGCAAAATATTAAGATTATGTATATTAACAAATAACCAGACACCACCCGATCTAAATATTCCCTCACAGTAATGACTTTATGAATTTCTTCACTGATAAAAAAGATAATATCAGAAATAAAATAGCAAATGTAGATTCTACAGCGTATAATACTTCAACAGACCCATTTCAAATCTTCCGTTTATGTCTAAAATTTTAGGAAAAGTTGTGTCTGCTCAATTCTGCTACTTCCTGCAAAAAATGATCTCTATGAAGAATTTCAGTCAGGTTTCAGGCCCCACCATAGCACAGAAACTGCACTTGAATTATCACCAGTAAAATATGGAGTGCCACAAGGATCTGTCCTAGGTCCTCTGCTATTTTCAGTATACATGTTAGCCCTTGGTAATATTATTAGAAAATACGGGATTTGTTTCCACTGTTATGCTGATGATACTCAACTATATATCTCAACAAGACCATGTATATGGAGTAACCAAGACAGATGTCGAGGCGGTGCAAATTATGTTTTACTCTGGATATTGTGTGTCGGGGGCAGATGGTGAGGTAGCCTAGTGAAAACACTGACGATGTGCAAAATGTTAACTGTAAAATGCATCTGTCTGTCTTTTGTTTGTTTGCAGTATTTTATTTTGCTTAATTGCATATGACATATTTTCATTCTTTAGCACAGCAGATGCAACTGTAACTTTAAAGTTATCAACCTTTTATTACTATGATTTTGAATTGCTGTATTGCACTTGAAAACTATATTTTAAAGCATATTTATATTCTTAATTCAAAAGATTTCACAGAATTAAATTTTTACCAAAGCTCTAATTATGATTTTCATGATTTAATTATTATTATATTAAAAGACTGTTGTTTTGCTTGTTTTTACCCAAAGGATGACATTTTGTGTTGCGTTTATAATATATTTCAACATTAGGAAGCCTGAGTTACCTGACAATAATTCAATAAGAAAAAGATGAGTGTAATGGGTCAGTACAGATTAAAAGTTTATTTTCATATTGTGTTTAACTATTTATCATGCAGAAAATAATTTCATTAGCTTTCACACGCTCAGAGCAGGTATAGGACAAAATCTCTCATGAATTAGCATTGTTTCTCCATTCCAGCAGGTTCTTTTGAACAATTTGTTTGACTGTTCAGGGACATTCAGAGATGTTGCATCCCACTGTATTTTTTAAATCTTTGTGACATTGTACATTGGGACTCTTTGTCTGAATACTGTACAATGAGGGTTTGGATAGATGCCTGTGGTCAGCCCATTTCCCCCAGCTCACACACTGAGGTCTTTTCCTGATGACAAACAGACCTTTTTTTCAAATGCAAATTTTATTTTTTGCACATTTTGTCATTTTTGTAGACAAATTATCCAGAGGTAAGTGTTTTTTCTTGTCTGTTTTATTATATTAATCAATGTATTGGTCATGATGTTGTACAATTTCATTAAATGAGTGAGCCATTTTATTGTCCTACCAAATTAAAAAACGACTGTAAGGAGGATATAAGGATAATTCAGGATAATTGAGATATTTTTCCCCAGTCACCTAAATGGCAAAAAGTGTCCAAATTTACCTAAATTCACCTCAATGTAGATGACACAAATAATCAAGCAATTAGATTAACCTTAAATACATTTAAAGCATGAAACATGCATGATGAAGAACTTAAATGAACATAAATCAACATATTGGCATCAGAAATGGAAATTTTCTAAAATATTGTTTTTAATTTGGCTAAAGTGTAGATTATTTAACTTTCTTAAAGGAATAGTTCACACAAAAATGGAAATTTGCTGAAAATTATAGCCTTAGGACATTCAAGATGTAGGTGAGTTTCTTCATCGGAACAGATTTGGAGAAAATACTTACGGTTTAAAGTGGATTTGTTTCTTACAAACAGTTTTTCACTTCACAAAATATTGATTGATGAACTGGAGTCATGTTGTAGACTATATTGTTTTTATCAACTATTTGAACTCTTATTCTGACAGCACCCATTCACTGCAGAGGATCCGTTAGTTAGCAAGTGATGTAATGATGATGCAGTGATGTTAAATTTCTCCAAGTCTGTTCAGATAAAGAAATACACTCATCTACATCTTGGATGACCTGAGGGTGAGTAAATTTTCTGCAAATTGTAATTTTTGGGTAAACTATTCTTTCAAGAAATAAAATGTTATATAATATACTAGATAACAACATAACAGAAAATCTTTGCCTTTCCACTATTTCCGTATTTCTCCAGATTAAAAAATGGGGGACTGGTCAATTCTGGGCCGCTTTCTAAAAGAGGTTCAGAATCATTCGACAGTCATCGGTAAGATCTGGCTGACGGTGCTTCTGATCTTTCGCATCCTGCTGGTGATCCTTGTTGGAGACGCCGTGTACAGCGACGAGCAGTCCAAGTTTACCTGCAATACACTGCAGCCGGGCTGCAACAACGTCTGCTACGACACTTTTGCCCCTGTCTCACATTTGCGCTTCTGGGTCTTCCAGATTGTGCTGGTCTCAACACCTTCCATCTTCTACATCATCTACGTGCTGCACAAAATCACCAAAGATGAGAAACTGGAGACAGAGAGGGTCCAGGCAGCGGCTAAGCACTCCGTGGGAGACTATTCTGGGCAGCTGGAAGGGGACGGTGTCAGACTGGGATATGGACACCAGGGAGAAGAATGGAGTGGTCAGGATGAAGAAAGCGTGGAGCAAAGTCTCCTGCAGGATGATTTTGGTGAGGTCAGCAAGGATCCAACCACACTCTCCAGTCAGGTTCTCCTCATCTATATTGTTCACATCTTGATCCGCTCCGTCCTAGAGATCATGTTTCTTGTCGGTCAGTACTACCTGTTTGGATTTGAGGTGCCTCATTTGTTTAGATGCGAAACGTACCCTTGTCCGACACGGACTGATTGTTTTGTGTCGCGGGCCACTGAAAAGACCATTTTCCTTAATTTTATGTTTAGCATTAGCCTGGGTTGTTTTCTCCTGAACATAGTGGAGCTTCACTACCTCGGATGGATCTACATTTTCCGCATGTTGTGTGCTGCCTGCTTCCTGTGCATCAGGCCAGAGAGGGAGCTGTATTCTCAACGCAACCCTTTGCTGCTACGCCTCAGACACTCAATGCGGAGCAGGCTGGTCCTGCAGTCCCCCACAACCACCTTGTCTGAGGAAAAGACGAGAATGGCTTTGCTTTCACATGGCCCAGCCATTTCCTTTGAGACTGACTCTACTCTTGAATGCACCTCAAAGAGGAATCCAAAGAGGGAACGCATGAGGCTGAAATTAGCCAACATGGCTAGATTTACTGGCAAAAAGTCCTAGTTGTAATGTCTATTGATGGTTTTTATTTTCTCTTGTTATATAAGCTCATTGTAAATTTCAGTTTGAGGCCCGTTTCACACACCCTGACCATATTAACAAGTAACAGCTTTCACAATGCATTTGGCAGTTCTGCGTCCAAGAAGAAGCACTGAAAGTCAACTTTTGGAACACTACATGCTGAAATCAGCAGAAAACAGAATAACTTCTTATCAACATAATCTTTTGAAATAGAAGCTTTTGAATTAGAGCAACATAAAATGATGGCGCGACCTATTTGTTTGAAAAAAGACACTTGTTTTTAAAGGAAATACTTAATGTAAACTGACTTAATGTAAAAAATTCTGTAAAAATTCAGCCCAGTGTACTGTGTTAATATGAGGGAATTTTCTGTATTGATTTTTGATAGGTGTTTCACTTGTATTTTGAATTAAGCATCGCATTGTGTTTTAGAGTCTTTCTCCTACATTGTAGTAACCCAATAAATAATTTTGAGTGTTTAGCTCAAAATGAGCCCACAGGATATGTGAAACAGGCCTAAAACCTTTAGTGATTGAATATTATGTTGTGATCTTGTCAGCTGAGCTTGTTTTGAGTTGAGTTGTTTTGTTGTGTGGTAACGTTCAGTGCCATTTTTTGATTGATTCAAATGCTTGCAATGCTTGACCTAAAAAAGTTGAACCCTTTTAGAGCTTTTATTATAAATCAAAATGCGCACCTTTCAAAAAATTTGAAATGTCATAAAAATGAATATTATATATTCAGCTAAATGTCCAAATATGACCATCACATTATGTATATTACATCCTTAATTGTATTATTACTTGCCTTTTTTTTTTTCCACTAATGAGATCCATGAGATAATGACCATGATTATTTATTTCTTCGTGACACTGAGACATAATGTAATGTCATGCACAACAACTCTTGGGCCAGTGCTTTATCTGCGCATGTAATACTTACACATTAGGTTGATCTGAGTGTTTATTTAGATTCGTATGCAGTGCAAATGCTTCTATATATGCAATGCACAGTGAGAGATTGCTTGACATTCAGAAAAAGCTTACTTTTTATTGTATATACATTTTTATTTTTTGAGAAATTGAAAAGTAAATATATTTTAAGCTGAACTTCTCTTAGATTTCATAGTATTGATTCTTTTAAGAATAGGACATTTGACCAACCCCTAACTTTTAAACGGTTGTGTATGCTAATAGGTTTTGTCCATCACCAAAAAGAGAAAAGAGCACTTAACATAGAACAATGCATGCTTGATCAGAAAATGATTTACAGAAAAGGCATGTACCACTTTCATTAGCTCATTAGAACATGGAAACATTAAATCAATGGCTTATTTTACATTTAGAAAGAAAAAGGAAAAAGAGAAACACATAAAATGATAAACAAATATTACCTTATATTACCCTGAATTTAAAAGATACTGAGCACTAACAACAAGAGCTGACCTCCTCAGCCACTGACTTCTCTCCACCAGGCCATAAGGGGGCACTGTTTATTTTGGATCCCATTTTAACAGCTTCATTCTGGACGCTGTCCGTCCCGATCCTCTTCTGGATTTCAGAGGCCATTGTTAAAAATGCCTTCTCTACGTTGTTTGCGTTCTTGGCACTTGTCTCCAGGAATGGGATTTTGAGTGACTCAGCAAATTCCTGTAAACAGTGCAAATGAAAGTTAAAATATTTGCTTGGATCTGCCATTTCTGTAGAACAGACTTTACCATAAGTTTGCATTAGCAGAGGGCTTACCTTTGCTGTGGTAAAGTCTACCACCTTTTTTGAAGCAAGGTCACTCTTATTACCGACTAACAACTTGGAGACATTTTCACAGGCGTAGCGATCAATTTCTTCTAACCATTGCTTCACATTGTTGAAAGACTCCTGTAAAAGCAAAGTACTTTAAACATTCTCTATACCCAAAATGTTATAACATTTTGCAATATTTAAAAGTTTTACCTGCTCTGTGACATCATAGACAATTATAATCCCATGTGCCCCTCGATAATAGCTGGATGTTATTGTTCTAAATCGCTCTTGCCCTGCTGTATCCCACTTCAGGACAGAGAAACATGAAAAAATGTTACAAAAAAGCATAACACGTGTTGTTTGCAAAAAATGAGTATATAATTCTTCCGCCAAGCATTTAGGGCCTTTTTGCCAACACTTAAGTGACTGGTGGTTAGTCAGTTAATCAGCAAATTATCAGTTTTTGTCACTTTACAAAAATAATTAGATTTTAAACATCTTGTTCCACAAGCGTTTGTTTAAAACCGATCTAACAAGTAGATGAAACAAAAAAAAGCAACATGCCTGACACAAACCAGCTAACTAAGTCTGAATATAAATGTATATAAATGTGTGTAATCCTATCTATACTCACAATCTGCAGTTTAACAGTCTTCCCCTCCATTTCGATAGTTCTGATTTTAAAATCTACTCCAATAGTGCTGATGTAGCTCTCTGTATAGGTGTCATCCTGTTAGAATAATTGTGTCATCAACAGAATTATCAACTCGTTTCTTCCATAACAGATTCTTAAAAAAAGAAATAAATCCATTTTGTTTTACATTGATAAAAACAACCGGCACATAGATTTGAAACATCATGATAGTGAGTAAATAATAGAAAGAATTTACATTTTTTGGGTCAACTACTTGAAATGATTCACTGAAGAACTTTTAAACAGAAAATTTTATGGGTAAAATATTTAGCTTACAGCAAACCGTAGAAGTAAACATGACTTTCCCACACCAGAGTCCCCAATCAGGAGCAACTTGAACAGGTAGTCACTGAGAAAAACATTATAATATTACTAACATGTTACTGTACTGGCATTCATGCTCAATTTAAGCTGCATTTTTATTTACCTATTATTTTTGGGCAAAATTGATAATACTAATATTAATGGCACAAATTAGAGGCCTCCTCTATTCATTGCAACTTAAAAAAGTCTGTCGACGGTTAGCAACACAATTTACTGTAAACAAAAAAACTAGCACCGCAATAATGTAGACAAGCAATCTTGATAGCCAAAACTACTTACTACTCAGGATTCATCCTTAGGTTTATTAATAGCAGGATGCTGTTTAAACGTCTTTCAGCTTGATTATCTTTGTTCAGCTGGTTTCTGCCCTTGGAAATGCAAACAGCAACAACCGTGGCAATAGTGAACCCAGATACTGCTCCATAATTTATTCAAGCCTTGCTCAGATTACAACGTGGCCATTACCTGTTTCTTAAAGTTGCAGGCCTGTAGTAGTGACAACAAGGGTGATAGGCATGGCATACAGAAGCATATATTGATTTCTGCTAAATTCTGAAGACACAAAGCTGTCCATGAATTATGTAAATGTACCAACCACCCAACATGATGTTATTGTAGTGTCAGAACAAGCTAATCACTAAAAAAGTAAAAACAAAAACAAAAAAGTTATAAACTTCATGAAATTCATATTAACAGGCAAGAAAAAAAAAAAGAGTGAACCCAAGACAATCACCAGTAACCTGACCAAAAACTAACTTGTAATAGCAAACTACTGCCGCTAGAGGACGCTGAAGAATGAGATAATACTCACCTCATTATTGTTGAATATTAATCAATGCAAGATATTCCATTCCACAATATTACATTACAAAAGGGTTTTAAAATTGTATAAATGTCGTAATTTTTAATATTTTAATAAGCAAAAGATTGTCAAAATAATAATCTGAACTAAATAGGCGTATGTTTTGTTGAGAAAATGTGACTGAAGATTAGACGTTTGACAATGATTGAAAACATCACCACAAATGATGAATTAATGTACAACCCAAAATACTTTTTTTTTGTATTTTTATATTTTATGATTCGCCCTTTATGACTGTTAGGCTGAACATTTGAATTGTTTTAATAATTTGAATGTTTGAATAGTTTGAGGCACACATTTTCAAGTCAAGTGATGATGTTACACAGTGTTGTTGCTAGTTTATATTATTAAATGGTTTTATTTTCATACTTTTGTTTGTACATTGCAATTTTTTGTATGTTAGAAATGCCATACAGTCATACGGAACAGTTATGGCAATAATCTTGCTGCAAACAGATACAGTAACAACAAAACAATGCAGGCCAAGAGATCCAAGAGGGCCAATTATTGTGTTCCCTGGACTCTAATTCACTCAAGAGGTTTACTGAAAATACTGCAGAAAATGACTTAATGAAGTCATGTATTGCTTTTCCTTGTAAAACGATCCTCCCTACAATACTTGAAATGATCCAAATGTTCATTATTTTTTTTCAGAAATTCCATAAAATAAGACTTTTTACAAGCCTACATGCAGCACTTACTGTATAAATGCACATGACTTTAACATTTAGAAACAATTAGTTCCACTCACAGAGGTCTAATGTACTTCGACAGGGCAATTTGTTTGCATTCCTATTCAACTCAGTTGCAGACATGGTCTGGTAAATGTCTTGAATGCTTTACTTCATAATCACTAACATCTTTTGAGTCAATCATGTGACTGATCCCTCTGTATGACTCCTTGCAGCAGACAGGAAACACCGTTTGTTTTACACTGTTACTAAGAAGCCACTCCAAAAGTCAGTTATGAATAAAACAAAGCATTTCATCAAAGCACATGGCAATTTTTAATTGTTGTAGGGGTAGGTGTAGTTACAGACTCCACCAGTAGGGGCAACCTGGGCTATGCTACCAGTAACTCTACAGCATTTAAAGTGACCTGAGGCTTAATTCACTTAATTCAGGCCCTTGGTCTCTACAGTCTTAATCAACTCACCGCAGCTTTCCCTTGACCAATGTTTCACAGACTTAATTAATATGTTTCCTCTCTGGTCTCTAGTCCCAGTAGGGTCAGTGTTTTCATGGTACATTGACATAAGTCTAGAGCAGTGGTTCTCAAACCTGTCCTGGCGTACCCCCAGCCCTGCATATTTCGTATGTCTCCCTCATCTATCACACCTGATTCAACTCATCAGCTCATTAGTGGAGACTGCAAGACCTGAAGTGGGTTTGTCAGATATAGGGAGACACAAAATGTGCAGTGCTGGGGGTACTTTATGGAGAGGTTTGAGAACCACTGGTCTAGAGAATTCTGGATTCCTATAGACCTGTGTTTCACATTATGGCACATTTAATGTGTCTAACTAATTTGACACTCCCAAATCAAGGTCAGGGAGCTCTATGCTAATGTACTAAAAAAAATATTAATTGAATCAGTCTGTTATAGAAAGGAGATGTCCAAAATGTGCAGTAAAATGGGGTTATTGATACAGAATTATAGATATGTAACCGAGATAGTTCAGTGACTCTCACTAAATTTGTTCATGCTCTGCATTCTCATTACAACCAAATTTGTTAACTGAAGGTCTGACAATGACATGTCTTTGTTCATGATAGAAATATTTAATAAAATCTAAACTGTAAAAAAAGTGTTCTCTAGGTAAGAAAGCCTCAGTTGTTTAAGAAGTTTTGGTTACACTCTTAAAAATAAAGGTGCTTCAAAAGGTTCTTGAAGCGATGCTATAGAAGATCCATTCAGTCAAAAGGTTCTTTAAAGAACCATCTCTTTCTTAATTTTTTGTTATCTGAAGAACCTTCTTTCGCCACAAAGAACCTTTTGTGAAACAGAAAGGTTCTTCAGATGTTAAAGGTTCTTTATGGAACCATTTAGACAAAAAGGTTCTTCTATGGCATCGTGAAGCACCTTTATTTTTAAGAGTGTATGATTAAAAAATGATTGAGATTGAGAACACTTGCAAGAATAGGCTGTGAGACATAAATCCCCAAGGTTTTATTAGCAACAGTGTTTGTAGTTAGGCTGTTGGATAACTGGTGAATTTTCTTGAAGCACTAGAGGTTTATTATCAAAGGGTTTATTATAAGTGACAAAACAAAACTAGAGGCCATTAATAGTCTCTCCCATAGGTCTCATCAATCAGACATTTTAAGGTGATGAAATGGTCTGGCGTTCGTAAAAAAAAAAAAGTCTCAATGGCCTAGCAAATATATGCCAGGGTAAGTATTTCATATTATTAATATTTGCAGTAGCCTCAAATTTAATGTACTGATTGAGTTAAAGTATGTAGATCTTTTTCTATTTTCTATAGTCACACAGGTTCTCAAATGTAAACGCCAATCTGTAAAAGATTATGGGAATGCTAATTTTTCTAGTGCCCCCACTTCTGAATCCAATAGTTTATGGATTGAACAGTCATGAATTACAAAATAATCTGCTAAAAATTATATGCAGGAAAATCACTAAAATGTAAAATATATTTTTGTCACTGCTTATGCCAAGAGATTCGACAACCATTTTTATAGTAGTGTTATGATTAATTACAAAAGTGTAGCAAGATAAAATAACTATAGCCATTTAGGCATTTTTAAGAACAAGAAACTGCACTTAAAATACATTTCTGTCAGGACCACTATCGTCAAAATGATAGATACTTAGCATAAAGTTTGGTTTGGCGGTATGGTTCTGTTCTGGGCAAAAACCTCCCTACCCATCCATGCAGCCTGTCATGAATAACCCCCCTAGGATTAACAGAACAGAACAAGGCAGATATCATTAATGTACTTAATATTTAAGTGTAACACTTTATTCAAGATAAAGGAGTCCGATTAGCAAGGAATATCAGAAAGCCAAGTCCTGACTGTGGCGAAAGGAGGAGCTGGGGATGGAGGAGGGTAATTTGCTCCTGAGCAAGCTGAAAAGCTGCAGAATAATACTGAATAGAGCTTATATAGGAATGCTGCGATAGGTGTCGTATTCCTATAGGTAGATGTGATCAGCTGAGAATCAGCTGATGCAAGCTTGACTCACGTGACCTGCCAGAACTAACGCT
>NW_015555712.1:297770-312818 GCF_001515605.1 Sinocyclocheilus anshuiensis
GATGGCATTCTGAAAGAAGCATATCCTTCTGGAATAACAGAGACTGGGGCAGCAGCAACTTACAGGAGAAGGCAGCGAAGGGGTGCTCTTCTTTATAAGCAGCTAAGAAGAGCAGCAAGCCCCTTACCGGAGGAGAGTAGCAGCGAAGGGGTGCTCTTCTTTATAAGCAGCTAAGAAGAGCAGCAAGCCCCTTACCGGAGGAGAGTAGCAGCGAAGGGGTGCTCTTCTTTATAAGCAGCTAAGAAGAGCAGCAAGTCCCATACCGGAGGAGAGTAGAAGGCAGCGAAGGCTCTTCTTTATAAGCAGCTAAGAAGAGCAGCAAGCCCCTTACCGGAGGAGTGTAGCACCGAAGGGGTGCTTTTCTTTATAAGCAGCTAAGAAGAGCAGCAAGCCCCTTTAATGCAATACCTGAAAAAGATGCAGAAAACCCACTAGAATTGGCAGTCTAGTTTGCAGCAAACATAGGGTACTGCAGCCATAGAAGCCAGCAATGAACGGATCAGAGATCGCAGATTCTACCTGGCCTAAAACCTTCAGCATCCATTTAAAAGTCTATAACAACCGCATATAATAACTCAAATTAACTCATCCGTTTACAGGTTGGCAGTCTCCCATTGACATTTGTGCTCGTTGTGTTACGTGTCCTCGATCTGACAACCCGCGTGAGCATAGACAAAAATCCTTACCAATACACTAGATAGCTTTGCAACAAGCATGTTGCTTGCTTAATCACAGCATGTTGCAGTAGTCAGAAACTTAAGGAAATAACATTCCCAATACTAGATGAGCCATAAGCAGCAAGCATATTTCAAGAACAATCGGATGGCCTAAACAACAGCTTAAACATTAGCTTCTTGCTGTTGCAAGTTTAACTAAGTACCAGCACTTGCAGTAACAACCAATAGCTTAAAGCAACAAGCAAGTCTAGCGACAAACATGATACTGAACACTAGATAAGCCCTAACAAGCAAGCAAAATCCCAATACCCTAATAGCTTTAAAGCAAAGACCTTCTGAAATAGCATAGTGTTCATTTGAGCGCTCAGTCATAACCTTCCAATCACCACCGAAGTGATTTTTTTTTTTTTTTAAATGAACATAGCTTTATCTCAGCCAGTTTATCATGTATTTAATCAACACGTCATATCACCCTAATTTCTCATGCTCATATGCTCACATTACTCCGCGTGAGCACATATTCAAGCGGATCAGAAATTATGAATCTCTAATACAGTAAGTATTGAGTGGCAGTCCAGGAGGGGGAAGCAGAAAATTCCCTGCGGAAATACTTCGAATGACTGTCATTGATATTACATTCTTATATGTATAGAAGCCATTAGGAGCGATAAACGCGTGCTTCTGACGCAGCTGAAATCAACCGCACACTCACACAGCTAATGAAAACATCAACCTTAGAAATAAACAACCGTAACATTGAGATTATGCTGCTGAATACAGCGAACCCCAGTTGAAACGCATACACGAGAATGCATTTCATTTAAACTTGTTCTCATGGCCTTAACTATCGGCGTGTCCTCAGAGCGATTACATGCTCTAGACTACGTGCTGCTCCAGCTGTATGAACACAGATGCATAAATGCTGCTGCAAATATGCTTTTTTCAATTAGCAGACCAGGTAATATACACAGCGATATGGATTAAAACAGCATTCACTTATCTTAGATGTGGATTTCAGATGTTCTGAAACACGCTGTAACAGTTTGATTTGCGAGCAGCGATGCTTGATTTGCTCCTGAGCAAGCTGAAAAGCTGCAGAATAATACTGAATAGCGCTTATATAGGAATGCCACGATAGGTGTCGTATTCCTATAGGTAGATGTGATCAGCTGAGAATCAGCTGATGCAAGCTTGACTCACGTGACCTGCCAGAACTAACGCTAACGCTTAATTTATGTCACTTAGCATACAGTTCATTTTCACATTGAAACATCCATGAACAATGTATTACACTTTTGGAGAGTCTGAGAGACCTCAGGTATAAAACATGAATTATCATTGTAGATATGTTCCTGTACACTGTTTATGTTGATATCTTTGTGTGTTTTGTGTGCACAATTACTATAACATCTTCACATTTCTGAAAAGTGCATATGTTAAAATGCATGGTAAACATAATATTAAAGCTTTATATCCAATGGGTTTTGATTAGGTCAAAGAAACATGTTAAAACAATATGAATAAGTGGTTATTGTTATTATTTATATGTCAGCCTACATCATTGGTTTCTCTGGGACAATCCATCTGTCCATCAATCCATCAGTCCAAAACAGTCCAAAAGAGACTGTGGGTTAGATATGTTTTATTTATATAGAAATAGATATTATTCAACCTTTTAGTGGATTCTCATTAGTTAATTGTTGGAATAAAGGGTGTTGTTTCATGCTTTGGGCCTAAATACAATAAATATATTCTTGATCACTTTTAGGTATGATATCTGTATACTGTATGCACAAATGTCATGCTAATGTAATTGCAATTATTTTCAAGGCATATATGCATAATGTCTTTTATTAGACGTGTATACTCAATGCTACAGGGCTTTTTTTGACAACAAAAATTCAAAGATAAATAGACAAAAAAAAAAAGCTGCATTGTGTTATAAGGTTAGCGAAGTTAAAATGTTATAAAAATGTATTTGACTGTGTTGTACTGTAGGTCTGTTGTGTTTGCACAATGCAGAAAACAGCATGCCTTTCTCTTTTCATTGTTGTCTGCTTCCGTTTTGGTTTTTAAACTGGAAAAAGGAAATGGCTAAAAAGACAGAAAGAAAGAAAGAAAGAAAGAAAGCAAAAAACAACCATTTTCCCCCTTAATTCTGGAATATGCAACATGAATGAACATATACTGTATTTAAAACACATTGTACACATTTTGTAAACAGTTACAGAGAAAAAAATTATTCACTTAAGACTGATCGCACTCTTCCAGACTTTTAAGTCGTTCTGAACACAAACTTCAGTACAAACATGCATCTCATTGTTAGATGTTTGACAAATGAAAATGTGCTCAAACATTGGCTCAAAATATCAAATATGTTTGATCAATAACTGGGTGGAATCAAAGTCTTAAAAAAAAAAAAAAAATATGCTCATCGTACATTATACAATATTCTGTGAAATACTGTTCAACTCCTATTTCCCAAAATCTGCAGACATTTGGCAACTAGAATTGACTCCAAGAATCTGGGTAAAAATGATGTAGTGTATTACAGACTTTAGTGTTTAAAATAATGTGTGGTCTGTCATTGTTTTCAATAATGTGAAACACATCTGTTAACATCTCAAAAATGGGTTTCATGACTGTTAAAGGATTCTTAAAGAGCATTTTCATATAGGCTCCAATATTATAGAATGGCAGATTCAGCTGACATAGTGTTAAAATGTCAAAATCTCATGTCTTAAATCTCAGATCTATTTTAGACACAGACATTACATCATCTGGTGAAGACCACCAACTAAACCATGACTTAAAGTCCCACGACGTTTTTTTTTCTGCATAAAAGGTGACGCTGTACCATAGCCTATGGTGGTGCATAGCTAGTGTATTCAGGTCATACAACTTACAACAGTAAGTGAACTAAGGTAAGACTTATTGTGACTTAAACTGCATGGTTAATTATGCAGTCAGATTTACAAATCTTGTTACATGACCACTATGTAAAATTCTCTATGGTGAAAATATATTTGTTTTTGTTTTCCATCAAGGTTTTTAATGGCTGGAAACCTTTCAAATCCCACTTTCACATTTAATCTTAAAATTGCAAAAATTGATATCCATCCCAAAGCAATATATCCTGTGTTCTTGGCTGGAGCTCTGATCTACGTGTTCTCTGTGGTCTGCAATGGAATCATTCTTGGACTGATAATCACTCAGAGAAGCCTTCACAAGCCGATGTTCTACATCCTGTTCAGCCTTCCTCTAACCGATTTAATCGGAATCACAGCCGGTCTGCCCAGGCTGCTTGTGGACATTTTAACAGAAACAAATGATGTGTATTACCCTACGTGTGTTCTTCAGGCTTTTTTGCTACATTTGTATGCAGGTTCAATACCTTTTCTACTGGCAGCCATGTCAGTAGACCGGTACATAGCAATATGCAACCCGCTCAGATATAATTCTATCATGACGCCCTGCAAAATATGTGGAATCATAGTGCTGGCATGGGGCCTTGACTTTGTCTTAATAATAGTGTTGTTTTCGCTTCAGTCTAGAATGGTAAAATGCAAGTCTTTTATTACCAACGTGTACTGTGACAACCCATCTTTGCTTTTGCTTTCATGTGGAGGGGATTGGACTGTGAACAACATTTACGGTTTATTTATAACAGCCTTTATGCAGATGAGCAGTATCTCTATCCAGCTGTTCTCTTATACGCAGATTCTCATCACATGTATAAAACAAACACATGCTGATTCAAGAGTTAAGGCTCTAAATACATGTATAGCCCAGATCGCTATTTTTTTCCTCTTTGAAATAGTTTCAACCGTTGCTACATTATCATATCGGATCCCCAGCATCTCTTCCAATGCACAGAGGATTTGTGGTTTAATGATTTACACAGTCCTTCCGACTGTCAATCCAGTCATATATGGAATGAAAACTAAAGATATTAGAATAGCTTTCTTTTTGGTTTTAAAAAAGCACAAAGTTAGCCCAGGTAAAAATAAATTTGCTGTTAAAAACAGAAAATAATAATTATGGAAAAATAATAATTGAAAAACATTATTGAAAAATTCTTGATGTTGTATTCTGGATGGAAATTGACACAGGTTTAACTGTATGTTAGATTAATCATGTAAAAAAAAGTTAATGAACATTTACTAAACAACTGTATAATAAGAGAATTTAAAAATATGATTTTATTACATTACATCATATTTTGGTGTAAATAATTTCTTTGCAATTGTTGTGAAGGTATTAAATTATTTAAAAAAAATGCTGTATTATCTGTGTATGATGTACTTGTTACTTTGTACTAGGCTTTTTCATGTGTATAAATGAGCAAAAAATAAAGGAAATTAATCATTGTGGGATATATACCAGATCTGAGGATTTGTATATTTTCACTGAATGAATAGAGTGCTTCTGATTCTATATCCTCATCTAACAGTCATCAGACTTGCAGTAATATTACATTATAGTTAATAGGCATGGTGAGAGAATGAAACAAACCTTTTTTTTTGTCATGAAATAAACAGAATGACATTAACAAATAGTGAAAATAAACCCTAAACCTAACTACTATGAACAAAAATATTATTTCCCAAAAAAGACTATTGATGTTGTTGTACAAGCGTCTTTTGTTTCCATTAAACTGAGAAAACCAATTAAAGAGAATAAAAAAACTAAGGTATGATTTTGACTTGTATAATGCTGACAGACACACAATGAAGAGCAATGAAAATGAACTGAAACACAGTCCAACATTTGCATAATAAAATGTGAAAACGTTTTCATGTTTCTGAAAAGTGCATGCCTTAACATGCATGGTGAAACATAATATTAAAGTTTTATATGAAGTGGGTTTTGATTAGGTCAAAGGAACATGTTGAACAAATCTGAATGAAATAAGTGGTTAATTTAGAATTTACTATTGATATTTTTATATGTAGGCCTACACACTGGTTTCTCTGGGACAATCCATCTTAGTCCAAAACAGTACAAATGAGACTGTGGGTTAGATATGTTTTATTTATGTAGAAATAGCTATTATTCAGTCTTTTAGTGGACACTCATTAGTTGATTGTGAGTAGAAAGAGTGCTTTGGGCTTAATGCTTTGGGCCTAAATGTACAATAAATATATTCTCGATCACTTTTTGGTAGCCATGATATCTATATACTGTATGCACAAATGTCAAATGTTAAGAAAGTTGGGTTAAACATTTAAGGAAATGGCTAAAAAAAGAAAGAAAGAAAGAAAGAAAGAACAACAACCTCTTTTCCCCTTAAGTCTGGAATGTGCAACAGGAATGAACAGATGTTTAAAAAGCACTGCACGTGACGATTTTGTAAACAGTTAGAGAGAAAAAAATCATTCACTAAAGACTGATCACATGCTTCCAAAATTTTTAGTCGTTCTGAATACAAACTTCAGAAGAAACATGCACCTCATTGTTAGATGTTTGACAAATAAAAATGTGCTCAAAAATTGGCTCAAAATATCAAATATGTTTGATCTCTGACAACTGGGTGGAATCATAGTCTGAAAACAAATCTATGCTCAACGTACATGCAATATTCTGTGAAATGCTGTTCAACTCCAATTGCCCAAAATCTGCAGACATTTGGCAACTAGAATTGACTCCAAAAATCTGGGTAAAAATTATGTAGTGTATTCCAGCCTTTGCTGTTTAAAATAATGTGTGGGTCTGTCATTGTTTTCAACATTGTTTTCAACACATCTGTTAACATCTCAAAAAATGTGTTCTTGAGTGTTTCATGACTGTTTAAAGGATTTTTAAACAACATTTTCAAACAAGCTCCACTATTCTAAAATTCAGCTGAAATAGTGTTAAAATGCAGTGAACATCTCGTCTATTTTAGACATTACATCATCTGAGGCCACAAACTGAACTATGACTTCAAGTCCCACGACTGTTTTTTCTGCATAAAAGGTGACGCTGTACCATAGCCCATGGTGGTGCATAGCTAGTGTATTCAGATCATACAACTTACAACAGTAAGTGAACTAAGGTAAGACTTATTGTGACTTAAACTGCATGGTTAAGCATGCAGTCAGATTTACAAATCTTGTTACATGACCACTATGTAAAATTCTCTATGGTGAAAATATATTAATTTTTGTTCAATTTCAGGGGAACTTCCAACTTCGTCCTCTATGGGGAACGCCTTGGCGTGACCCGTGTCTGAAGCACACATACAAAACTACAACACGTTTGCCAGCGACAGCCTATGACGTCACTACCGGTTTTTCTATGAAAAAGCTCCGCTCTCGTCTGTCTGTCTTTTCGAGAAAGGAGGGGCAGCCGTCTGCTCCCCGTAGTTCAGGACTCGCCGCTGCCGAGGCACGGAGGAGAATGAACTCATGGGGATCGCAGGAGGATCTGGCCGATGAGTTTAAGGAGGGGATTTCCCTCTCACGCTCATTGGCCGTGGACGAGGGCGAGCTGCTGGATGATGATGATGCAATTTCCCTGACATCATCTGATCCAGCGGCTAGTGCTCTGCTGGGTTCTGCCCAGGAAGAGCAGGAGATGTCTGAGCAGGGTGAAGAAGTCGAGACGGAGCCCTCTCAATCCTCCTGCCCTGCGTATGATGAGCTGTTGGAGGTTATGGAACGCGCCACGGTGAGGCTCGACTTGCCATGGAAGCGGGCCAAGAAGGTGGTGCCGCGGGGTCATCTCGACGACCGTTATCTTTCTGACCATAGCCCCCCAGCTCAAGTGAGCCTTCCATTTCTTTGTTTTCCTCTCGCATGCATAAGTTCCAGCATACGAGTTATGCCAACATTGAGGGGATGTGTGAAAGCGGCTATGAGAGGATGCCCCCAATAGAAGAGATGCTAGCTAGCTATCTCTCTGTGGGTGAGACATCCTCTCTCGAGGCTTCCTCCTTGCCATCTAAGCCCCTTCAGGATACATCTCGCTTAAATGGCAGGGCATACGCAGCAGCAGGTCAGGCTGTTGCTTCGTTGCACACGATGGCGGTGCTTCAGGTGTACAAGGCTGATCTGCTGAAAGACCTGGATAAGGGTCAGGGCCTTTCCCCTGATGAGGTAGCTGAGCTGCTCCGCACCACGGATCTTGCTCTCCGTGCCACTAAGCAGGCTGCCACTGCTATGGGCAGATCTATGGCAGCCATGGTGGTAACAGAGAGACATCTGTGGGTGAACCTGGCAGATAACGGGGAGAAAGAGAAGGGCTTTCTCCTCGATGCTCCGGTTTCGCCTTCCAAACTTTTCGGTACCTCCGTCGAGATGGTGGTCGAGAAGTTTAGGGAGGCGAAGATGCGTTCAGCGGCCGTCAAAACCTTCATTCCACGAAGGTACAGGTCTGAGCCCGAACAATGCAGGGGTCCTGGCCCGTCCCGGTCTGAGGATCAGAGACGGGCACAGAAGGTTAGTGTCGTGACTCGTGCCCCTCCCCCACCTGCGGAGGAAAATGGCTATCCATTTTTCTCTGAGTGGAGCTCCTCTTGCTGAGACATTCAGTGGCTTTACTCCCTAAACTCCACTCTGCAGTCCGCTAGTTGCATCACACTGCCCTCATGATGAACCAGTGAGTCACCCCTCCATGAGTGGGCTTGAGTACACTGTTTTCCCTGAGGTATGAGTGAGGGGTTCTGCGGAAACCCTTCCTGAGTGCTCTGGCTCTGAGGAGAAACAGCTCTCCATGCATGATCTGGGCCCCGTTGTTTTCAGGCTCTGCGGGTCTGGTTAAAACGGGGCCATGCTCTCTATTGGGGTAGAGAGCACAGGACTGGATTGGGTTGACAATAGCTACCTCCCTGGTAAGCTGTCATTAATCTAGCTAGCATCACTCCCCTCACTTTAGAGGGTCATCTATGAGCATGCTGCTCCCTTCCGAGCATCCGAGTTCCCTCCCCTCCGGAGGAGTTGAATTCCCTGCTCCATGGCCTGTTCTCGTGGTGGGCTTTAGCAGTGCTCCCTTCATTCCAGAGGGTCACCTAAGAGCACGCTACCCCTCTCTGAGGGTTCTGAGTTCTCCTCTCACTTTGAGGGCTGAGTTCTCCATTTCCCAGAGCTCCTTCAACCAGCAACATCAGGCTACTAGGCCCCTTCCTCTGCCTCCCTGATACGCTGCGTTTATGGTTAAGCTTGCAGTACGCTTACCCTTCAGGATTTTCTATGTGCACGCTGGTCGTCCCGAAAGGCAAGACTTGACATTCGTAGACGTCCGGCGGGTCCCTTTGGCGCATGTTCCTCCAAATGAACCTCAGAAGGGGTCTGTCCTCGGGTAGGAGTCTCACTTGGTGGAACATGCCACGTATATCCCCACTGATGGCAACTGCTTACTGCCGGAACCGGAGAAGGACTCCTATTAGTGAGGCACCAAGGGTAGGACCTGGAAGCAACTGCTGGTTAAGAGAGACACCTTGGTATGCAAAGGAACAATTGAAGACCAACCTATATTTGCAGTTATGCTGCACGAGGTGGTGTGGTATGAACCACGACTCCTCGTCTACCTGCTGGCCTTCTGGTGGTACCCTGACGACATACCCTGACACAAGGAGCTTCTGTATTTCGGTTTCATACACCTTAGCCCTCTCGGGGTCTCTACTCAGGCACTTCTCAGTGTTCCTGAGGCTGGACAGAACGGATTCCGTAGTCCCCTTCAGCGGTGGAGCGTCGCTGCACCATCTTGAACGATAAACGTTGCGCTTCTGCCTTCACCTTCAACCAGTCAGCAAGGTCATGCAGGTTATATGGGTTGAGGCTGTCAGTGTGCAATCGGCCTCGCAACTGTAAGTGCTCTATAAAGCTGTCTCGGTAGTGTTTGGGCAATTTACTGAGTAGTCTGTCGACATGCCCCGTACAAGAGAGCTCTCGCCCCTGTGGACCCTCGAGTGACATCAGCATACCAACTAGCAAGTCAACATTGAGTGCAAAACTCTGAAAGGCCTTTGCATCCCCAACTCTGATATCAGGTGAATTCAGCAGGGCTGCGATCTCGCTTTGTGCCAGTTGATGAGGCTGGCCATACTGTCGTTGCAACGCTATCATTGCTGCCATATAGGGTGCAGGATGATGACGGCATGCTTGGGCGATCAACCTAGCTTCCTCCAGAACCAACTGCTCCATCAGTACCCTGTACTTATAGTGCTCGGTAAGCTCTGTGTGAGGATTGAGAAGATTATCCAAGGCCATCTTCAGGTCTGTGAACTCCCTCTCACTATCATTCACGAGCTTAGGCAAGGCTGGAATAGGAACTGGTTGTAGCGGGGGTGTAACGGGCATAGGCTGGTAAACCGGAAGAGGAGGTGGTGGCTGGTGAACAACTGAAGGGAGATACCAGGGCTGCACAGGAGTCTGAATGGGAGGCTGAGCAGGGTGATACCCAGTGGTCGGTAGCGGAGGGCGATACGGGTCGGACACAGCAAACGACTGCCGTGTGGATTGGCTTGGCACGTGAGCCTGTAACTGATATACAGGGGGCACTAGGGGTCTGTACGTTGTAGTGGTCAAAGGCAGCTTCACTGATGTAACGATATGTGGCAGTGATGAGGTAACCTGACATGCAGGATCTGCTGTGCTGAACAGAACCGCCTGCTGTCGTGTTACATATGGAACAAGTAAGGGGGGAACACCATGGTATAGCGAATTAGTACCATATACAGCAGGAGGGGTAGCTTGTGTCATGCTCCACAAAGCGGACTGGTGAGAAATATCGATGTGGGCCGTCTGAGCTAGACATGACTGGCCTAAATATGGAAGCGGGACAGATGAGATTGCAGTAGCCTTCGGTCTGACCACAGGTGGTGAAATAGCTCTGGCTTGTACATCCGCCTGGAACGTGGGCGATGCATCACCACTGCTGAATGAATCACACTCGGATGGGCTGTGATACCCTGGAGGAGCTACTGAAGAGCTAGGATGACTGTCAACATCCAACTGATGACTCATAGCGGAACCTTCTCCATACTGCACCAGCGATAGATCACCCATGGGCAGCTGCTCCACAGTCGAGACTGGCTCGGCCTGTCCACTGAGGTTCAACTGCGCTGCTGAAGAATCCATCCTTGGTCGGTGGTACGAACTGTATTGAGGCACATGGTCTGGTATGAGAGACTTCGGCAAGGCTACATCATAAGCTTGCAGACGTGTGGAAAGCTGGCGTGCTCTCGACTGTGTACGAACAGCGTGCGTTGTATCAGGGGAATGAAGCTGGCTCTGTTGCTCCATATCACCGCAGTGAATATAACATCCGGCTCGAAGGACCAAAATGAACGGGACTAATAGATCGGTAGGGGTGTTGATGCTAATCCACCACGGGACTCGGGTAAGAAGTGCGACAGGAGACAGGGCACTGTTCAACTCTTTATCTGAAGTATTTAACTGTTCACAGCAGATGGCACAACATTGCTCCAATTGGATTGGATATTGTACAACTTAAGGCCACAAAGTGTTAAATGTGGTCTTTATTCAATCACGCACATTAACACCTGAAGAAATGGCGGATCAAGCGGCTAGTGAAAGTGAAAGTAAATCGGAATAGCGGAAACTCACGTCAACTAGCGGCACACATTCATAATAAAAGTCCTTCCCCTATAAACATACATAGGGAATTTAGAACACATAGGGTCTCTAGGCCTGTCTAGTAAACAGCCTCTATGACCCTTTAGTAACGGTATCCCTAAAATCCATGTTATGGTAAGTGCGCACGCTAAGTCTCTGTGAACTTTTTAAAATCCATGCTGTGGTAAGGACGCACATCAAGCTTTTTGCGTTCTTTCTAAAATCCTGTATGGTAGGGGTTACGCGCTGCAGCTTCGTGCCCTTTCTTTGAGTCGGTCAGGCCCCGGTTTCACCTTGGGCACCACTCTACCTATATAGCCCAAGTGATACCTACTTGAACAGGGTGTTGCTACCAAGGGTCTGTCGAGACAGTTCCTTCAGCGAGCTCACGCAGAGCAAGCGGTAGCCCCTGGGTGACAGGCCAAGACCTAGTTACTATCCTAGGCGCTTGGTCGTATCCCATTAAAGGAATCTCTTCTTCTGATTCCAAGCCTTTGAGCTCTACATTGGGTCCAGGAGGCCCGGCCCCTAACAGGTAAGTTTCTGGGGTATGTAGCTCAGGCCTTTGGCCGAAGGGGATAATGTCACTGACAGCCGTCGAACAGTCCCAGGGGCAACTCCCTTAAGCTTTGGTAGAGTTGGTTCTTAGTGCTCGCCTTTGTGCTTGGCATGCACTCCCCTCAGCATGGTGGCTTGAATATACCATTCTCCATAGCGACCCCTAGAGGACGCAGTTCGAAGTTCCCTCGAAAGGGAATGTCTCAGGTTACGTATGTACCCATGGCTCCCTGAGAAGGGAACGAGACACTGCGTCCTCTAGTTTCCTTGCCATGCTTCGGACGCAAGCTTCAGACGAAGAAGCGAATGACGTATTCTCCCGGCGCCCCTTTATACTGTGGTCGCACCGGTAGTGACGTCATAGGCTATCGCCAGCCAACGTGTTGTAGTTTTGTATGTATGCTTCAGACACTTTATGTATGCTTTAGCGACCCCTAGAGGACGCAGTGTCTCGTTCCCTTCTCAGGGATCCATGGTTACATACGTAACCTGAGACGTTTTCCATTAAGGTTTTTAATGGCTGGAAACCTTTCAAATCCCACTTTCACATTTCATCTTAAAATTGCTAAATTTGATATCCATCCCAAAGCAATATATCCTGTGTTCTTGGCTGGAGCTCTGATCTACGTGTTCTCTGTGGTCTGTAATGGAATCATTCTTGGACTGATAATCACTCAGAGAAGCCTTCACAAGCCAATGTTCTACATCCTGTTCAGCCTTCCTCTAACCGATTTAATCGGAATCACAGGCGGTCTGCCCAGGGTTCTTGTGGGCATTTTAACAGAAACAAATTATGTGTACTACCCTACGTGTGTTCTTCAGGCTTTTTTGCTACATTTGTATGCAGATTCAATACCTTTTCTGCTGGCAGCCATGTCAGTAGACTGGTACATAGCAATATGCAACCCGCTTAGATATAATTCTATCATGACTCCCTGCAAAATATGTGGAATCATAGTGCTGGCATGGGGCCTTGACTTTGTCTTAATACTAGTGTTGTTTTCACTTCAGTCTAGAATGGTAAAATGCAAGTCTTTTATTACCAACGTGTACTGTGACAACCCATCTTTGCTTTTGCTTTCATGTGGAGGGGATTGGACCGTGAACAACATTTACGGTTTATTTATAACAGCCTTTATGCAGATGAGCAGTATCTCTATCCAGCTGTTCTCTTATACGCAGATTCTCATCACATGTATAAAAGAAACACATGCTGATTCAAAAGTTAAGGCTCTAAATAATACGTAGATTCTCATCACATGTATAAAAGAAACACATGCTGATTCAAAAGTTAAGGCTCTAAATACATGTATAGCCCAGATTGCTACATTTTTCCTCTTTGAAACAGTGACAACCATTGCTATAATGTCATTTCAGATCCCCAGCATCTCTTCCAATGCACAGAAGATTTGTGGTTTGATGATTTACACAGTCCTTCCGACTGTCAATCCAGTCCAGGGCCGTGCACAGACCTTTTGAGGGGCATGTGCTGAAACTGAAAAAGGGCACCGCCCCCCCCAATGACAAATGAAATAACACAAAATAATAGTCTCAAAAGCTTTATATTTATTCACTATTAATAACAACCATTATGTATGTATATATATATATATATATATAGGGTTTCTTAGGTCTATAGGTCTACATGTTATACACTATTATAATGACATATGATATGGCTTTTAAAGACTGCTTAATTTCTAAATCTCAAAGGTGGAAGTCAGGACTAATAGACTTGGCCTGGAAAAAGGACATGGTATGATAGCTTGGCATTATACAGTGCAAAGGATATCTGGCCTTCTAGATGTAAAGTAGGCTATAACAATGGGCCTCGCAAATGTGCATGTTGTCCGTCATTAAAACGGCGGCGTTACGTTTTCATCACCTGGGCTGCGTTCAGCCCCGACAAAAACGGTGCAAAACGTTTTATAAATGGAAACAGAGGTGCGTTGAACACCCTGTTCTAATGACGCAAGAGTTGCAACTATGGCAGCTGAGAAGGCCATTCTTTGTGTTCTTTTTGAAGAATTTTCGGAATTTTCACAATACAATAGCAAAATATATAAATATGTATAGTATTTTTATGTTACAGTAATCAGTGTCTAGCACACCTTCCTAAGGAAAGGATGGACCAGACGACATTGCAATTACTAAATGATATTTATATGGAATGAAAACTAAAGATATTAGAATAGCTTTCTTTTTGGATTTGAAAAAGCACAAAGTTAATCCAGGTAAAAATACGTCTGCTAAAAACAGAAAATAATAATTATTGCATGTAATAAATGAAAAAAGTTTCTTGATGTATTCTGGATGAACTAAACAACTATATGTGACTGTGGACTACAAAACCAGTCATAAGGGTCAATTTTTCGAAATTGAGATTTATACATTATCTGTATAAAGCTGAATTAATAAGCTTTCCATTGATGTGTGGTTTGTTAGGATAGGACAATATTTGGCAGGTATACAACTATTTGAAAATCTGGAATCTGAGGGTGCAAAAAAATCTAAATATTGAGAAAATCGCCTTTAAAGTTGTCCAAATGAAGTTCTTAGCAATGCATATTAATCAAAAATTAATTTTGATATATTTACAGGTAGGAAATTTACAAAATATCTTCTCCCCAACCTAGTTACTATCCTAGGCGCTTGGTCATATCCCCTTAAAGGAATCTCTTCTTCTGATTCCAAGCCTTTGAGCTATACATTGGGTACAGGAGGCCCGGCCCCTAACAGGTAAGTTTCTGGGGTATGTAGCTCCGGCCTTTGGCCGAAGGGGATAATGTCACTGACAGCCGTCGAACCATCCCAGGGGCAACTCCCTTAAGCTTTGGTAGAGTTGGTACTAATTTACAAAATATCTTCATGGAACATGATCTTTACTTAATATCCTAATTATATTTGACATAAAAAAAATCGATACTTTTGACCCATACAATGTATTTTTGGCTATTACTACAAATTTACCCGTGCTACGTAAGACTAGTTTTGTGGTCCAGGGTCACATATCATAAGAGAATTAAAAAATATGATTTTATTACATAATCTTTCGGTGTAAATAATTTCTTTGTAATTGTTGTGAAGGCATTAAAAACATTTAAAAAAATGTTGTATTATCTGTGTATAATGCAGGGTACAACGGCATTAAAGGCACACATTAAAGGGGTCATATGACGTTGTTAAAAAAGAACATTATTTTGTGTATTTGGTGTAATGAAATGTGTTTATGCGGTTTAAGGTTCAAAAAACAC
>NW_015555712.1:313059-316189 GCF_001515605.1 Sinocyclocheilus anshuiensis
TTATGCCCCTTACCATACTGTGATGCTGTGTCCCGGCGCGACGAGACAAAACCAATAAAACCCATTACAAACGAGGCATTTGTTGCATCCGGGGACATAATTACTGATTATAATTACTTATACTGTCTTTTTACACGTTGCATCGTGCCGCGTAAACATAAAACCATGTCTGCATTTGTGATCGGAGAAACGACAAACAACAAGCGCTACTCTACACTGCTCAAAACTCGCGTTTGAATCGTCGGTGGCAAATCCTTTAAATATGAAAACGTACTTACAAGCTGTGAGTCAGCATTATTTGTCAGCATCATAGACTGTATAGGGTCAGCATGCGCGCCTAAGGGGAAACAGGGAAACTGAATTCACCGGAACACCGGCATTGAAAGCTACTCTCCCAGGAAACAGTCCTCGTCCTCCGTAAAATGCGTTACACACATCTGAATATTTAGTTGTGTCCTCTTTTGGAAGACCAATACAAAGTAGTTTCGCTTTCACAACGAAACACACAGCGTCTCCAAGACATGGCTACATACTACAGCGAGAATCAAAGTTACGCCTTCTTTCTTTTCGTGAACATTTTCGGCGGTGTTATGCAAATCTTCCCACACAGTGACGTAGACATGTGGGGGCATGTTCAAACGAGGCGTTTTAGGAGGGCGTGGACGAGTCTTAACTTTTATAAAGAATATCTCTTTGGGTTTGAGACTTTAGTCTTTGCAACTTTAGAGATCTTATCTATTAACGAACAGCTTGTAACACTCCAAAGAGAAAGGAAAACTTGAAATCGCCTGACCCCTTTAAAACATGGTTTAGAGTTACACCTTTTACTTTTATGCATATGAAATTTACCATATAAAATTAAAAGATTCACCATAAAGTTAACAGAAATAATTTTTGATTCATAATATATGAACACATCTTTACATGTTAAATCTAAATTGTATCCAGATTTTTGTTGAAAATACCTAGATAGATCTTCCCAAAGTTTTTTTTGAATAGCAACAGTAAAAAAAAAGATGTAACAATTGTTCTGGTTGATCTGAACAATATGAACAGCTCTGATCAATATCCACAAATTTTGCTAAAGTATAATTACACGGACATATATTGTGAAGTATTTTTAACGACTTCAACTCCTCACCCACAAAGTCAACAGTCTTCGACAAATTAACTATCGTGATCGAATTCTGAGCGATTTTTTGTTCCATCGACGTAAAGCGGTCAGTGAGAGCGTTAACAACACAGAGAATATCAGCGTTAGAAACTTTGGGGTCTTTATCCTGGCATCATTTTTTTGAAAGAGTGCTACTTGTTGGAGTTTCCAAGGGCATATCACAATCGACCGATGACCTCTCAAAAAGCGAGTAAAGGGATTTCCTGTCCTTATTTTTTGGCATTATCGTAAATTAGCACACAAGCTGAACATTACACTTTTGAAAATTGGCCAATCCACAATTTTTCTCTTTGTTCACTCTTTTTTTTTTTTAAAAATATGCATTGTAACTTTAAAGGGAAATTTCACTCTCTACCTGTTAATTAAATCATACATTCGGTCAGAGGATGCGAACTCGATGGAAAAAAATCTCAGAGCTCGGACCAACAAGACTGTTCAGGTTGCCATCTTGCGCTGCCCCCTGGCTGGTAGGGACTACAACGAGCTTCTTCCCGGGTTGGTGACATCACAAACCCAGAAATTTACATAAACCCCGCCCCCGGGAACATGCAACAAAGGGGCGAGGCCATGCTGCGCTGCTTTAGAGAAGAGGAAGGGTTGTTGCCATGCCGTCAAAACTAGGGCTGCACAGAAAAAATCTATTCAAATATGAATCAAGATTCTGTCTTCTAATGATTCTAATGGATTCACAAGTTTCAAAATCAATGTTCTAAAGCAGCGGTTCTCAATCCTGTTCCTCACGTCCCCCTGCCCTGCATCTCTCTCTCTCTCTCTCTCTCTCTCTCTTATTCAGATCATCAGCTCGCCAGCTCCATCAATGAACTGTATTCCAATTATACACTTTGTGTATAGACAGGCAGATATTTTTCACAAAGCCACGAGAAGCGTTAAACATGGATGTGCACGCGATTGCCGTGGTAGAGAGCAATACTTGCTGGCAAACACTTCTTTCTGTTACAAATTATACAATTACTTTACAAAAATGCTACAACACAATCATGTATTCTGCTGTATTAAAGCTTTAATCAGGATAAAACTGTATATTAAAAGTTAACATAAGCAGTAGCTTTTACAAATAACATCGTATCTACAAGTATGAGACAACAACAAACAAAAAAAAAAACATACCATTCTGAAATGTCCTGTAAGAGCCGTGTTTGCACTAATGTTCTCTGGGTGTCATTCGGGCTCAAACTGATAAGCAATATTGACAACGCTATTGTTTACAATACAACATCAGAGCAAATGCCACTGAGGTGAGGGGCGTGAAGTTTCTGGACATGCACTAGGCAGTTTAGCGAATCACAACACACCAATCTGAGCCCAATGAGATTGAGGTTTCTGCAGAGCAAAAGTGGGCGTTTCTGAATTTGTGGGTGTTTTCAAACTGCAGGGTGTTTCTCAATCATGCAATCAAAATGATCCCCCTTATCTAACACCACCCCTGTACCTACCGTCACTATGACGTCAGTCAATCAGGAAACATGGTCTAAAAACGCCCCGATCTGGTAACTCCCATTACTTTCCTGCAGAGACCTAGGGTTCATCTCAATCAGCTCCCTTGTTCAGTAGTCAGGGCACTGATCAGGGAGTCGGCCATTTTAGGGGCTGTCTCAATCCTCCTTCCAGTGCACTGGAACGTTCGCTCCCTGAAAAATCCCACAATGCACCGCAAAAACTAGGGAGCATCAGAGCTCACTATGCTCCCTTACCGGAAATAACGTCACATTTCTGAAGCGTAAAACATAAATCACACGAGCCAACTCGATAAATATAATGACACGCTATAGAAGATTTGAAAAGACAAACCGTTTTTTTTCAATATAATTCATATATTTCAACATAAACGCACATTGCTAGACAGGTTATGAACACATTTATTTAAAGGTCCCATGACATGCTGCTTTTTGGATGCTTTTATATAGGCCTAAGTGGTCCCTAGTACTGTATCTGAAG
>NW_015555712.1:316213-317115 GCF_001515605.1 Sinocyclocheilus anshuiensis
GGGCGGGCCAAATTCTCTGGGCGGGCAAAGCAGAGAAAGGGGAGGTAACCTTTCCCCGTATGACGACATAAAGGGAAGATTCCGGATTGGGCCATCTGAGCTTTCATTTTCTCAAAGGCAAAGCAGGATACCCAGGGCTCGGTTTACACCTATCGCCATTTCTAGCCACTGGGGGACCATAGGCAGGCTAGGGGAACTCATATTAATGTTAAAAAACCTCATAAAGTGAAATTTTCATGCCATGGGACCTTTAAAGGTCACATATTTTACATCTTTCTGGAGCTTTATTTTAAGTCTTGATGTCTTTAAGAATATATATCTGCGGTATAAGTACCAAAAACCATCTCAATATATTTTTACAGCTCCTCTCTCAGGAGCTCTGCAAAGAACAGGTCGATTTTGGCCTGTCTAATTAATATTCATGAGCCTCTCTTCTGATTGGCCTGTTGTTTTCTGAGTGACGCACGGCCAGGCCAACCACAGGCAACTAGGGTCATGTATGCTGTAGCCTGCTGTGGATTGGTGATACTCACAAGTAAGGTCAATAGAAACACATGATGGTCACTGCTGAGGGAAATGTTGTCCGGCCTTACGTTTGAGCCAAACTCAGACCCCGAATCGGCGAAGACCGGAGACAACCAACCACCTCCTCAAACGCTCTTACAACAGGATGTTTCAGAATGGTAATTCATGTTTTTTTTTTCAAACACCGAATGCAGTAAATACAAACCTGACCAGCTGAGCGTTTGCGATCACGTGAACTTGAAGACACTTGTACAAATGCGGATGGGTGATATGAATGGAAATTATTCCAGACTGGCGATACAGTATTTGGATTCTGTATTCTGTACTGTATTTTCCTGCGCTCAAACCTGCCAATCTAAAGGATCAAACGCCGTGTA
>NW_015555712.1:317298-348039 GCF_001515605.1 Sinocyclocheilus anshuiensis
AGACTTATAGTCTCAATAAAACAATTTGCAACTGTTGCTTTTATTACGCTTGTATACAAAACTTTGTATTATGCTTATTATAGAGTGTGTGATGTCACGTGCACTACCGCCGGTGGCAATAGACAACGGTTGATGCGGTTGTCACGGCGACCGTCACAGCCCTACTGTGCAATGATGTAGTTTCCTGACATCCAGACTGAACAGCGTTTTCTCAACATGGTTCCGTGTTGTTGTTGCTCAGCAATGGCATGGACGCGATGTTGTCTGGGGGTTTGGCAAAAGGAGAGTGGGACTGTGGGCAGTGCTCGGGGTGGTGACTGAAGGCGGTGACTGTGTAGTTCTGAGGTCACCTTTTTACGGAATTCACAACGGTTCGTGAAATATCACAGCTACTTTATGCAGGCTGTGTGCTTTTGACTGTGGATTGACTGTTTTGAACCTTATATGGTAGTTACATAGCACCTAGACCTCAGTTATCATGAAAAAAGCCAGGAAATTTCAGTTTTGACAATATGGGAGCTTTAACATTTATAATTAATATTCGGCTGAAAGTTGTAAGAACATGTAACAAAATGATGTGTTTAAAGAGAATAAAAAATAATATCAAAAAGAGATCGGTCCTCTCTGTTGTTTATTAATGCAAGCGGTGACGTTCTACTATGTTGTCTGTTGACGCTGTACATAATCATCGTCACTGGAATTCGAGTGATCACTGTCCCAACGTGCAGTGAGTCAGGGAACTTACCAGTGACTGAATTCATGTACACGAGCTCAGGAGCTAGGGTGCTGATTGAGACGCACCCCTATACTTAAGCCCATTGTGTATTTCTGAGGGAGGGGCTTCATAAAACCAGGAAATCATCAGAGATCAGATCACTTACTGTGAAATCTGTTTTCTCTCAGGTAAATTACCAGTGTAAGCTTCATGGTGAACACTTCTACATCACACTTGTCAACACAGTCCATAGCAATAACAAAAATGTATCTTTTACAAAAAGATATCTCAATTACAATGTATCTTGACTATCTAGTGGTTATTTTGGGAAAAACACACAAGGAGCCATTTACATCAGAAACTGTATATCTTGTTTTTGAAACTGGTGAAAATTTTCTGTCTGATCTCTTTTGTTTTAAAACCATACACAAGTGGATTCACAAAAGGAGGAAAGATAAAATTGAAAATAGAAAACACTCTGCGTCGGAAAGCAGGAACAAACTCAGATCGATGTGAAAGAAAAATATTGTAGAAACTTAATTTGCTGTAAAGTTGCTTTGCAGCGATTTGTATCGTGAAAAGCGCAATACAAATAAACTTGAATTGAATTGTATACTCATGGAGTTGGTTGGAAAAAAAATCCAGTTTGTGTTGGATTAGTCATGGGAACAGGTGTTGTTTTGTAGCATGTGCACAGCCCTGCTGGTAGATAGCGTAGCTACACCATCTGATTTAAAAAGCATCTTTCTGCTTTGTCATTCAAAAGTTGCTAAAAATACTAAACTATCACATTGTACCTTGGTTGTTGACAAATAAAATGTCAGGTAATCCTTTTGGTTGATGAAAACCTTTCACTTAGATTAATAAATATATGCTATGTTATGACTTCCCACACAGCAGACGATTTTGGTGTCAATATGGTCTCTGGAATGCACCTCGTCAGCCAAAGGAGGGCCATGGATAGCAATGATGGCATGACAACAAATCATAAGACTGACTCCTGGTAGGAGGTCTGTGGCCCAGATCAATCCTGGGATTGATGTCTAATTGATAGTGAACTGCAAGTCATTTCTAAACTTGTATAAACAGGTTTATTCTTAAGCCAATTTCCAATAATTTCCATATTTTGTTACTTATTGAACATGTGTGTATGTTATTGGGTTAGTATTTTACGATTTGGATGTCATGTTTCTTTCCCTTTGACCCTCCTACGCATGGAGCTTAGGGGAATGAATAAAAGTGCATGCAATACAATCCCATGCTGAAATTCCACCCATCCATGTCTTGATACAGTATCGTATGGCAAAATATCAGGCAAAATATTTGTTGTGTGGCAATAAAATAACTATGATTTTACACAGTTTTTTATTTAATCTGTTGTGTTGAACATTGTAAACGAACAATGTCATGTACACTGCAATGCAATCCTTTTCCTGTAGCTCTTTTGTGAAGTTTCAAACAATTGCATTTTCTTTATTTTTAAGATGGAAAAAATGTACACCTACAAACATTAATAGTACAAATATGTTTAAAATTAAGTAGGCTACACTTACATAAAGATTTGTGTCATCAGTGGCCTAGAAAAATTGATTCCATAAGGAGGGTCGTCCCTTCATGGTGGCTGTCATGTTGAGATCCCATGACCAGCTGAGTACTATTCATTTAATTTCAGTAATCTGCCTATTTTTTTAGACACTTTCAGAAAATCTTCAAAGGGAATTTTTATAAGGGCGTCTGTCAAACAAACTGACTGCTTCTAGATTACAATATGATAAACAGGTTATGCAAAATGATGAATTTGCACCCAAGGCACTTGTGTGATAAATAAAAGTTAAATATATTATCAGTTCATGATAATTTCACAGACAGATCTAATTACATCAGAAAATGCTTATCTTCTTGTTTTTAAAACAGGTGAAAATTTTCTGTCTGATCTCTTTAGTTTTAAAACCATAAACAAGTGGATTCACAAGAGGAGGAAAGATAAAATTGGAAATAGAAAACACTCTGCGTAGGAAAGCGGGAACAAACTCAGATCGATGTGAAATAAGAGGAAAAAGAGTATTAAACTCTAACAACAGGAAGACGACCAAATGAGTACCACATGTCTGAAGTGCCTTAATCTTTGCATCAGACTGCTTATTAGTAACACAAGTGATTAATATATGAATGTATGTAAATGCCACAACAGAAAATGAAAGGCCGTGATAAAAAATTATGCAACTCAACCCAAAGATATTGTTCACCTCTGTGCCGTCACATAAGAGTTTCATTAATGCTGTCTTATAGCAGACTAGATCTGTCATGTGTGTCTGGCAAATCCTGTAAGGTAATAGAAGAGAGAAAACTACTATTATAAGAAAAAAATTTAAAAGCCACATCCCAGTAATGATTTTCCCCAAGTTATTGGTAGTCATAATGGCTCCATATCTCAGCGGGCAGCAGATAGCGATATACCTGTCATAGGCCATAGCAGTAAGAATAAGATAAGATGCTCCACCATTCAGGTGTGCGAAAAAGCCTTGAAGAAAACATGCAGGATAGGATATTGATCTGTCCTGAGACCATATACTATACAGCAGGTGAGGAAAAAGGCTTGTAGCATTCATTGCATCATTGATTGGCAGGTTAAGCAACAGTATGTACATTGGTTTGTGAAGATTTCTGTTCATGCAAATTGTAATAATAATTGTGAGATTGCAGAGTAAGATAAACAAGTATGTTGTTAATCCAAATATGAATGCAGGATAAATGGTCGTCTCAGGCAGTTCCAGAGAGTGCAAAGTCAGGACCAGTGAGAGGACAGATCCATTTGGATACATGATGAATGTTCTTACTATTAACGGCCTACACAAACCAGCACAAACAAGCTGTGAATGCTATCAATATAAATAAAGAACAATTATCAAAAATAAGAAGTGAAAATCTTGCCAGAACTTATGGGAAGTCGGTGTCCAACATTTATCCATTTCAACCTTTCATTTAGCCATATCCAGCATCATCTTACTTAGGCTACAACCTAAAAAAGGAATAAACGTTCAACAAACGTTTTTTTTGTAAAATCTACATCTCATTAGATCAATAAGGCACATCTTTCACTGTATAATTTAAATAATTGTTTGTCCTCATTTGCTTAAAACCAATACACAGTTGTTGAGATTTGAAATAATGTGGTCTATTTGCACAAAGAGTCATGCGTAATGTCACCTTAAGTGATCATCCTTCAGCACTGTTGAATATCACCTGTGGGCTAATGATTTATACTCATGAAGTTGGGTGGAAAAACTCCTGTTTGCGTTGGATTAGTCATGGGAACAGGTGCTGTTTTGCAGCATGTGCACAGCCCTGCTGGTAGATGTCGTAGCTACACCATCTTTCTGCTTTGTCATTCAAAATTAGCTAAAAATACTGAAATATCACGTTATACCTGGGTTGCTGACAAATAAAATATCAGTTAACCTATAGCAGACTAGATCTGTCATGTGTGTCTGGCAAATCCTGTAAGGTAATAGAAGAGAGAAAACTACTATTATAAGAAAAAAATTTAAAAGCCACATCCCAGTAATGATTTTCCCCAAGTTATTGGTAGTCATAATGGCTCCATATCTCAGCGGGCAGCAGATAGCGATATACCTGTCATAGGCCATAGCAGTAAGAATAAGATAAGATGCTCCACCATTCAGGTGTGCGAAAAAGCCTTGAAGAAAACATGCAGGATAGGATATTGATCTGTCCTGAGACCATATACTATACAGCAGGTGAGGAAAAAGGCTTGTAGCATTCATTGCATCATTGATTGGCAGGTTAAGCAACAGTATGTACATTGGTTTGTGAAGATTTCTGTTCATGCAAATTGTAATAATAATTGTGAGATTGCAGAGTAAGATAAACAAGTATGTTGTTAATCCAAATATGAATGCAGGATAAATGGTCGTCTCAGGCAGTTCCAGAGAGTGCAAAGTCAGGACCAGTGAGAGGACAGATCCATTTGGATACATGATGAATGTTCCTACTATTAAAGGCCTACACAAACCACCAACAAGCTGTTAATGCTATCAATATAAATAGAGTAATTATCAAAAATAATAAATGAAAATCTTGCCAGAACTTATGAGAAGTTGGTGTCCAACATTCATCCATTTCATTCTTTCATTTAGCCATTTCCAGCATCATCTTACTTAGGGTACAACCTAAAAAAGGAATAAACATTAAACAACAGCAGGCTAAATTTGCCACAATATGAGTTTTTTTTTTGTTAAAATCCACATTTCATCAGATTAATAAGGCTCATCTTTCACAGTATATTTTAAATATTTGCTAGTCCTTATTTGCTTAAAACCAGTACACAGTTGTTTTAAAATAATGTTGTCTATTTGCACAAATTGTCATGCATAATGTCACCTTAAGTGATCATCCTTCAGCACTGTTGAATGCCACCTGTGGGCAAAAGATTTATACTCATGGAGTTGGGTGGATAAACTCCCATTTGTGTTGCATTAGTCATAGGAATAGGTGTTGTTTTGTAGCACGTGCACAGCCCTGCTGGTAGATATTGTAACTGCACCCTACATAATCTGATTTAAAAAGCATCTTTCTGCTTTGTCATTCAAAAGTTGCTAAGAATACTAAAATATCACATTGTACCTGGGTTGTTGACAAATAAAATGTCAGTTAACCCTTTTGGTTGATGAAAATCTTTTATTTAGATTAATAAATATATGCTATGCTATGACTTCCCACACAGCAGACAATCTTAGTGTGAATATGGTCTCTGAAATGCACCTTGTCAGCCCAAGGATGGCCACGCATGGCAATTGCACTATGTGTGACAGCTAACAACATAAAGCCAACTGCTGGAAGGAGGTGTGTGGCCCAGATCAAACCTGCGAGCATGTGGCTCATATCAGGCTTGTGATTATTAGCCACATTTGAAAGTTTATGGGTAACACTTTACATTAAGGTTCCCTTTATAAAGGGTTTATAAAGGTGTTAATAAATGACCAATAACCCATTTACAAATGCATTATAAATCACTGATAAGCAGTCATAAATGCATGATTAAAAAGGGTGATTTAAATGCAATACCCACCAAATAGTGAGCCATTTTTAACTCACATGTTATAAATGCTTGATAAATATATTTATTAATACTAATTTCACTCAAAATTTCATTTCATGATGCGTGAAATTTCATGATGTAGCAAAAATTAACTATTATAGCAAGACTAAATGGTGTTGCATTTATGGCTTTCTCATTTATATCTCATGACTTGTCACTTTTCTTACGATGTTTCTTACCAGAATCTACTCTGTACCTTACCCATGATTCTCCGCAAAAGTTCATGATGCCTATCCACAGCAATGATTAGAAACTGATATATTTTGTTTATCAAGATGAAATTATCATGGTTTTTATTTTGGGGAAAAATCATAAATGCACATCCATGACTTGATGAGATATTAATATTGAACATTTTAATTCCAATATTACCTGTGAACTTTAATGCAATTAACCACTTATTAATGATTTATAAACATTAATAACCTGTGAAAGTGCACCTTAATGTAACGTGAACAACTGTGAACCAGTTATTAATCAGTTATAAATGTTAATAACATCTAAAAGTGAACCTTAATGTAAAGTGTTCACCTGTGAACCATTTATTAACGAGCTATAAATGTTAGTAACCTGTGAAAGTGCACCTTAATGTAAAGTGAACACCTGTGAACCATTTATTAATGAGTTATAAACGTTAGTAACCTGTGAAAGCGAAAGTTAATGTAAAGTGAACACCTGTGAACCATTAATAGGGTGGCCATACGTGCCATTTATACGGGACACGTCCTGGCCAGGATTTTTATATTGCCTAAAACATCCAAAGTACATAATTGTACATAATCGACCAATCGTGGTGTGTGAGAAGGTGAGATCTACAGAGAACGATCAAAGCGATGCCAATACTCGCATGGGTTTCTTCGTTCGTTCGTCTTGAAAAGTCGCTGCGCACCGATCATGACATCAAAGTACTGCAAGAGCAATTCAAAAGCAGAAGGAGCCATCTGCTCTGCTCTCTATAGCTCTCGTTAATGTCATACAACAATCAATCTGCACAGTGCAAACAGCCAAAACCTGGATATTTGAGGAAATATAGAAATCCTGGCAAGGACGCGTCCCGTAAAAATGGCCTGTATGGTCACCCTAACCATTAATGAGTTATAAACGTTAGTAACCTGAGAAAGTGAACCTTAATGTAAAGTGAACACCTGTGAGCCATTTATTAAGGCGTTATGAACAACATTAACCTGTGAAAGTGAACTTTAAAGTAAAGTGGACACACTAATCATTTATTAGTTATTAATACACACACAGAAGAGGGTTTTTTTCAGTTAAATGTATTTTATTGTTGATGCACTATATAAGTAAACAAAACTACTTGAAACAACATTACTGAGCACTGCACATGGAAAGTGGCTTATACAAGTAAACTCACATTAAACGATCCAGAAACACAATAAAGTATTCCATCAAATTATAACTTAGCATCAAATCTATACAACAAAAATATTTGATAAATGCAAGTTCAATGAAGGCACCCAAATATTTTTATTTTATCTAACAGTTTTGAAATAATTATTAAATCAATGACTGAAAGCACCAATACAGAACATCAACATTATTATATTGATAAAACATGTTTCATAACATAATAAAGGCCCCTGTAACTTGAGCATTTGCTCATCCACACTCGCAGTACCTGTGCACGGGAACTGTCCGCAGGAGTGCCGGCGTGGTTATTTATTTGTATAGTAACGAATAAATTTGAACTAACAAAGTGATTACACATGTAAACACTTGAAAAATATACTCTGCAGTGTCACCTCACAGTTAGCTGACCCGTAAAATGAATAAACACTATGAGAGATTATAATTTCGCTTCAGAGGATGTTGTAACAGTTCTAACAGCATGACTTCTTCTTCTTTGAAAAAGCGACTTTACATCGGATGCTCAACTAGAGGCTTTGGTGACACATAGGCAACTACAGACACACAGGCTTTCGTGATGTAATCTTTTTTATTTCCCAAATATAACAGTACATAACAAAAAATGCAAAAGAGGTCACAAATTTGCACACCAAAAAGGATCAGAAATTGAATAACAACATATAATTTACATGAATTTTCACAGATTTCTAATGTTGATAATCTACAACACATCAGATCTCAATGGGGAAAATATCATGCTGGATATCTACACTGAAATGGACTGGGTAATGTGTTAGGAACGAAAGGATGCCACATCGTTTGATGGAAATGAAAATGATCAACCTACAGAGGGCTAAATTCAAAGACACCCCGAAAATCAAAGTGAAAAAGTAATGCAGCAGACTAGTCCATTTTGCTGAAATTTAATTGCAGCAACTCAAAATGGTACCCAGCAGTTTGTATGACTGCCATGTGCTTGTACGCATGCCTGACAACGTTGGGGCATGCTCCTAATGATACGACGGATGGCATCACTGAGCTCCTGGACAGTCTGAGGTGCAGCCGTCGGATGGACCGAAACATAATGTCCCAGAGGTGTTCTATTGGATTTAGGTCAGGCGAGCGTGGGGGCCATTCAGTGGTATCAGTTCCTTCATCCTCCAGGAACTGCCTGCATACTCTCGCCACATGAGGCCGGGCATTGTCGTTCACCAAGAGGAACCCAGGACCCACTGCACCAGCATAGGGTCTGACAATGGGTCCAAGCATTTCATCCCAATACCTAATTGCAGTCAGGGTGCCATTGTCTAGCCTGTAGAGGTCTGTGCGTCCCTCCATGGATATGCCTCCCCAGACCATCTCTGACCCACCACCAAACCGGTCATGCTGAACGATGTTACAGGCATCATAATGTTATCCACGGCTTCTACAGACCCTTTCACGTCTGTCACATGTGCTCAGAGTGAATCTGCTCTCATTTGTGAAAAGCACAGGGCGCCACTGGCGGACCTGCGAATTCTGGTGTTCAATGACAAATGCCAATCGAGCTCCACGGTGCCGGGCAGTGAGCACAGGGCCCACTAGAGGACGTCGGGCCCTCAGGCCACCCTCATGAAGTCTGTTTCTGATTGTTTGGTCAGAGACATTCACACCAATGGCCTGCTGGAGATCATTTCATAGGGCTCTGGCAGTGCTCATCCTGTTCCTCCTTGCACAAAGGAGCAGACACTGGTCCTGCTGATGGGTTAAGGACCTTCTACGGCCCTGTCCAGCACTCCCAAAGTAACTGCCTGTTTCCTGGAATCTCCTCCATGCTCCTGAATCTGTGCTGGGAGACACAGCAAACCTTAAGGCAATGGCACGTATTGATGTGCCATCCTGGAGGAGTTGGTCTGCCTGTGCAACCTCTGTAAGGTCCAGGTATCGCCTCATGCTACCAGTAGTGACACTGACCCTAGCCACATGCAAAACTAGTGAAAAACAGTCAGAAAAGATGAGTAGGGAAAAAAGCAGGCCTCCCTTCTGGATGTTTTTATGATGGGTAAGGGGTGTTTTTAGGCATAAGATGAAGCATTAACCACAGTATTAGAGCAAATTCAAGTAATTCAAGGGGCAAATATAAATATAAGTTTTTCAAATGTCTTTATATATATAAGACATATGAAAAAAGTATATTTATATTTGCCCCTTGAATTACTTGAATTCAATTACTTACATGCACATATATATATATATATATATATATATATATATATATATATGAATAGTTCAGATGCAAAAGCCTCTAAGTACGTCAGACATTTTTCTTTAAAATTAGCATTTCTTTCTGGCTACTATGTGTAGGTTAATGATGCAAGATGGCTCCGCATATGGCAGCCTCGGTTTGCTGTTCCTTGGTACTTGTACTATTTTTGTTTGTTTGTCCTGTCCTAAGCTATTTTTTTCCGATCAGCTTTACAAGAAACGAACTCCTGGACATCAAAAATTCCACACCAAATAACTTCTTGCTGATGTTTGAGCATTCAGATGTTTTACTGGACATTTTAGTCGGAGGAGCTGCTTTCCTATACAAGCGCTCCAGGTGATGCAAGCGAGGGAAACGTGCTGGTGCGCTCGTGAAATTCAGACAGCGCGGTTTTAGGACTCCGCTGCCGAGCATTCATCTGGCGAATCTCCGCTCCCTAGCAAATCAATCAGACGAACTACAACTCCTCACCCACACAAACAAGGCCTTTTTAAACTCTGCTGCACTTTGCTTCACGGAAACCTGGCTGAACAGAGTCATCCCGGACTGCGCGCTACATCTAACGGGCTTCTAGCTGTTCAGAGCGGAGTGCGTCACCGAGTCCTCTGGGAAAACAAGAGGCGGTGGATTATGTTTTTATATCAATGAAGGCTGGTGTACAGACGTGACAATTTTAAAGAAGATGTGCTGCCCAAATTTGGAAGCTCTTTTCATTAACTGTAAGCCTTTTCATTCACCGCGGGAGTTTATTCTGGTGAGTGTGTACATTCCTCCTGACACGTGTGTGAGCGCCACGTTTATTAACTGTAAGCCTTATTATTCGCAGCGGGAGTTTTCCTTGTTTATTCTGGTGAGTGTGTACATTCCTCCTGATGCGCGAGTGAGTGCGGCGCTAGAACTGTTGGCCGATCAAATCACACACACAGAGTAGCGTTACCCGGACTCTTTCATTATCATTCTCGGTGATTTTAATAAAGCTTATCTCACCCATGAACTGCCTAAATACAGACAGCACATCACATGCCCTCCTAGGGACAGCACTCTGTCCTCCATGCAGCTCTGGGACTCTCTGTTTGATTAATCTTCTACCAGCCTACACCCAGAAACTTAAATCTGCTAAGCCTGTAGTAAAAACTGTAAAGAGATGGACTGTTGAAGCAGAGCGGGATTTACAAGCCTTGTACTAACAGGCCAAATACACACTAAATAGGGAGATAAGAGTGGCAAAGACTCTGAAAAACTGCTTTCAAGTAATGACTCTACATCAGTGTGGAAAGGCTTGAAAGCCATCACCAGTTACAAGACCCCATCCCCCAGCACTGAGGCCAATCAACAACTGGCTAAAGACCTGAACGAGTTCTACTGCAGGTTTGAAAAGCAAAAGACTGGTCTAACATAACTGGTCAAGCAAAATCGATTCAAGAATTTGAGTGAACTTCACAAGGAATGGACTGAGGCTGGGGTCAAGGCATCAAGAGCCACCACACACAGACGTGTCATTTGGGTAGTTCGTTCTCCTACATTTCCCTGAGTTCAGTAATCTTCTTAATAAAATTTAGGTACTGCTACATCTGAATCCTACTTCCTCACTGCCATTCACTGCAATCTGTGATAAATATGTATCATGTGTAATGTG
This sequence comes from Sinocyclocheilus anshuiensis, assembly GCF_001515605.1. Lineage (NCBI taxonomy): Eukaryota > Metazoa > Chordata > Actinopteri > Cypriniformes > Cyprinidae > Sinocyclocheilus > Sinocyclocheilus anshuiensis. Next base: position 328,379 of record NW_015555712.1, read on the forward strand.
TTATTTTTATTAGTAGTAGATACTACTACTACTAATAAAAATAATTCATTGCATATAATGTATTTTTATTATATTCTTTCAGGATCACATCACCAAAGCCTGTGTCTGTAGTTGCCTGTGTGTTACCAAAGCCTCTAGTTGGCGCTAGCGAGACTCCGATGTAAAGTCACGTTTTCAAAGAAGAAGTCATGCTGTTAAAACTTTTCCAACGTGCTCTGAAGCTAAATTATAATCTCACATAGTGTTTATTAATTTTATGGGTCATTCAACTGTGAGGTGACACTGCAGATTATATTTTTCAAGTGTTTATATGTGTAATCGCTTTGTTAGTTCAAATTAATTTGTTACCATACAAATAAATAACCGTGCTGGCGCTTCCACGGACGGTTCCACACGCAGGTACCGCAAGTTCTGTAACGGTGCTTTCAGTGATTTAATAATTATTTAAAAACTGTTAAATTAGATGAAATAAAAGTATGTAGGTGCATTTATTGAGCTTGCATTTATCAAATATTTTTGTTGTATGGATTTAATGTTTAGTTATAATGTGAGTTTACTTGTATAAGCCACTTTTTTTGTGTGATGTTATGCTCAGTAAAGATTAATCTTTTTGTTTCAAGTTGAAAGTTGTTTACTGATGTAGTGCAACAACAATAACATTTTATTTCACCAGAAAATTAGTAAATTAGTCATTTACTAACACCTTTGTAAACCCTTTATAAAGGGAAGCTTAATATAAAGTGTTACCAGTTTTTCTAAATACATTTTTATCACTTACAACATCTGATTATGTCTAATTCAGTGCGTTTACATGCACCATCTTAATGCGATTATAATGAGATTTTGACAATATTGCGATTAAACTTTACCTCATGTAAACGCAATACTTCGATCTAAATAATGCGATTAAGCTCATAATCGCAGGAAGCATAATCGTATTAACGCAGGTGGCGTATGCCGATTTTAATAGAAATATACAGGCATGTAAACACCTTAATCACATTGCCACTCTGACCAAAGTGCACATGTGCTTGTGACGTACATGAATGACATGACACGCACCTGCAATAATACGCAGATTAGAAATGATGGCAGGGAAGACAGCATCGCATTTCTTGGGAAAACACAACTCGCTGCCACTAGTCTCTGTTCCTTACCCTAATCCAGAAATGGCGCGTAGAACGCGACGGCAGCGTAGGCAAATTAATTAATTCATTGCCATCACATTTCTAAAAGCATGTTATACAACCATACAAAAGTGTTTTGCATTAGATATAAATAAATTCAAACAGCGGCCAGTAACACACCTGCTCTTTCTGAGTCCATCATTTGTGTTGTGCAGTGGGTATGTGAATAATGGCAGTAAAAAAATGAACCACAATTCTTAGCAAATAATAAGAATAATGGAAATTGCATGTAAGCGGGAGTGAAGAGCTCTTGATATGTAAACATCATAATGCGATTAAGTCCTTACTTTGATTATTGGAAATAATCACATTATTCGTGCGTAAACGTAATTGACATTCAAGTATAAGACTTTTCAAAATGGGTATAATGATTCCCTGAGTTCAGTAATCTTCTTAATAAAATTTAGGTACTGCTACATCTGAATCCTACTTCCTCACTGCCATTCACTGCAATCTGTGATAAATATGTATCATGTGTAATGTGTTATTTTTATTAGTAGTAGATACTAATTGTTTTACAATTTGGATGTCATGTTTTTCCCCTCTCACCTTCCTGTACGGAGCTTATGGGAATGAGTAAATACAATACCGTGCTGAAATTCCACCCGTCCGTGTCTCGATACAATATCGCCAAGGAATATATTGCAATACTATGCTGTAGGCTATCAATCCCCTTACCCACCCACAATAAAGAAAGAGCTTGACTTCAGGTGTGGTTGAGGAGAAAAGAGTGGCATGACACTTCTAACACCGCGTCCACACTGGACACCAGCGGCGCAATGCAAAATGACAAATCCTCGACAGTAAACTGATTCCTCGTTCTATTTATTAGTACTGACACAAAGTACAAAAGATCTGCAATGGTTGCTTTGTCACGTCCAGTGTGGACAGCCTCAAGCTGTTGCGGAGAGAAACAAATTCAGCTATTAGTGTAGGACAATAAAATAACTATTGTGATTATATACAATTCTTTTATTTAAACTGTTGCATTGAACATTGTAAACCAATAACGTCATGCACACTGCATTGCAATCCTCTCCTGTAGCTCTTTTGCTAAATATAAAACAATTGCTTTTTCCTAATTATTAAGATGGAAAAAGACGTACAACTATAAAATCAAATAGTATATGTTAAAAATGAAGTACACTGACTTCATTTTAAGACTTGTGTCATCTTGTGTCAAACAAAATTGTTTCTATAAGGATGGTCGTCCTATCATGGTGGCTGTCATATTAAGATCACATGACTAGCTGAATACTATTAATTTAATTTCATTAATCTGCCTATTTGTAGACACTTTCAGAAAATGTGTCTGTGCAAAGGGAATTTTTATAAGGCCGTCTGTCAAACAAACGGTCCGCTTCTAGATTACAAAATGATAAACAGGTTAAGCAAAATGGTTAATTTGCATCCAAGGCACTTGTGTAACAGAAAAAAAGTTTAACATTTAATATCAGTTCATGATAATTTGACAGACAGATCTAATTACATCAGAAACTGCTTATCTTCTTGTTTTTGAAACGGGTGAAAATTTTTTGTCTGATCTCTTTGGTTTTAAAACCATAAATAAGTGGATTCACAAGAGGAGGAAAGACAAAATTGGAAATAGAAACAACTCTGCGTAGGAAAGCGGGAACAAACTCAGATCGATGAGCAACACTAGGAAACAGTGTGTTAAACTCTAACAACAGGAAGACGACCAAATGAGTACCACATGTCTGAAGTGCCTTAATCTTTGCATCAGACTGCTTATTAGTAACACAAGTGATTAATATATGAATGTATGTAAATGCCACAGCAGAAAGTGAAAGGCCGTGGTAAAAAATGATGCAACTTAACCCAACGATATTGTTCACCTCTGTGCCGTCACATAAGAGTTTCATTAATGCGGTCTTATAGCAGACTAGATCTGTCATGTGTGTCTGGCAAATCCTGTAAGGTACCAGAATGGAGAAAACTACAGTTATAAGAATAAAATTTAAAAGCCACATCCCAGTTATGATTTTCACCAAGTTATTGGTAGTCATAATGGCTCCATATCTCAGCGGGCAGCAGATAGCGATATACCTGTCATATTCTAAATACATTTTTAAGGATTACTACATTTAATTATGTTTAATTGACATTCAGGTTCAATACTTTTCTAAATTGGTATAATGAGGTTTTCCTTAAGCCATTTTCCCATCATATCCATATTGGTTACATATCGAATGTGTATATTTTTGGGTTGATGTTTTACAATTTGGATGTCATGTTTTTCCCCTTTCACCCTCCTATGCACGGAGCTTTTGGGAATGAGTAAAAGTGCATGCAATACAATCCCGTGCTGAAATTCCACCCGTCTATGTCTTGATACAATATCGCCAGGCAATATTGCAATACTATACTGTATCGATCCCCCCACCCACCCAAAATAAAGAAATAGCTTGACTTCAGGTGTGGTTGAGGAGAAAAGAGTGACACTACACTTCTAACACCATGTCTAATAGATAGAACGCATCCAAGCAGGCACAAGACGTCAATATAATGTCAGGTTGACATTGGACATGACACTGGACAGACGTTGCATTTTGGCTGAGAATGAAAATTGGGTTGACGTCAGTATTTGACACCAATTTGATGTTGACTCAACGTTGATTGAGAACCTAAAGAACCTAAAAACAACAAATATCAACATCACATGACCTGGGGAATGCTATTCATTTAATTTCAGTAATCTGCCTATTTTTAGACACTTTCAGAAAATGTATCTGTGTAAAGGGAATTTCTACATTCTGTCAAAGAAGCTGACTGCTTCGATCTAGATTACAATATGATAAACAGGTTAAGCTTTAAAATGGCGAAATGGCATCCCCACGCACTTAGCAGAAAATAAGTTACATATAATATCAGTTTATGATAATTTCACACACAGATCTAATTACATCAGAAACTGCTTATCTTCTTGTTTTTGAAATAGGTTAAAATTTTCTGTCTGATCTCTTTAGTTTTAAAACCATACACAAATGGATTCACAAGAGGAGGAAAGATAAAATTGGAAATAGAAAACACTCTGCGTAGGAAACTAGGAACAAGCTCGGATCATCATTGATTTCCAGGTTGAGCAACAAACAGTATGTACATTGGTTTGTGAAGATTTATGTTCAAGCAAATGGTGACAACAATTGTTACACTGCAGAGTAAGATGAACAAGTATGTTATTAATCCAAATATGAATGCAGGATAAATGCTTGTCTCAGGCAGTTTCATAGAGTGTAATGTCAGGACCAGTGAGCAGACAGATCCATTTGGCTACATGGTTAATATTCTTATTATATCTGTGGCCTATACAAACAAACATAAAAAAGCTAATAATGCTTGCTTGCAATGTCAATCTAAATAAAGAATATGAATAATAGGATAAAATCTAAAGTTATGTTGGTGTATGAAATAGATCTTTGTCATCCTTTCATTTTGCCAGTATCCACTATCCAGCAACATCTTTCTTACAACCTGAAAAAAGCATCAAACATTTAAGAACGTACTTTCAATCTCAACACATGCAATATAATAAAACTTCATTAAAGAATGAAAACTGTAACATTCTCACAGCAGCAGATTAATAAGGCACATTACTGTATGTTGTAGGAAAATTAATGTTTTACTCTTTCTTATTTACTTTCTTAGACATTGTGGGTTTTTATTTATATATATATATAAATAATTAACTTGTGTTTCTCTCTCAATATGTATACATATGTCACCTGAAATGCAACAGAGACACCACACAGTAAAACAGAGAGCCTTTGAAGTCTTTAGTACGGGTAATTTAATCAGGAAAGACAGAGGGGTTAGTCATAAATAAAGACCTTTGACCTCACGGGTGTGAAGGCACACAAACACACAGTAAAAACAAATGATCAGAAAGAGTCTTTGAACTCTTTAGTGCAGGAAAGACAGAGGGGTTGTTGACCTCACAGATGTGAAGATAATAAAAGCCCAGGGGGTTAGAAGGACCATTGTTTTTTCTAAAAACAGCTAGGTTTGGTTTACGGGGTTAAGTGGAAAATTACAGAGAAGGAACCTTGTAAGAAGTGGGGGGTGATAACAGTATAATAAGGCTGTCTGTTTTCAGTGTGATTTTAGGTCTGTTGTGTTTCAGGGTAGCTGCTGAAACATTGTGAACATACCTCTTTAAGGAAAATAAACTTCTTTCCTTAAATATAATTTGATTTCTTGTCTCTTACACTGTGATGCTATTTGTTAATAATTGTTTTTGCCACAACACTGTATAAGTTAAATTATAATGTTTAGCTCATTAAAAGTGATTCAGCCAATAAGCTGAGATTTGTAATAATGTGGCCTGTCTGCACAAACTTTCAACTCATAATAGTATGCAGATCAAGTCACTCTGTGTTCACAGGAATACCAGTTGTTCAGAGTAACTTCTTCTTGTTAGAGCTTTAAAAAAGCAGCACATGTAGAATTTAGTCACCTTAAGTGATCATCCTTTAGCACTGTTGAATGTCACCACAAGGCCTACTAAATACACCGAGCTTCTGGCTTAGAGACACAATAAACAAATTAATTAACAACTAATTTACTGGTCTGTCTGAGGCAATAAAATTAATATATAAGCATAATTAAAATATAATTGATTGTATAATCCAGAAAAGTATATTGCACTGAAATTACTAACTTCTGATGGTGCAGTAAAACTCTGGAAATCAGGTTCAATAAAGGTGCTCTGAAATATTTCAAAGGTGCAGTATGTGATTTTGACAGCTAGCGACTGAAATGGGTACTGCAGTCCAAATTAAAAATATTGTTGAGAATTGTTTTCCTCATCCTCATCAGACTCATGTGGGTTGCCAGATTGAGAACACGCAACAGGAACTAATGCAATTGACAATGGAAGGCCTATACTGTTGAAGGCTGTCATTTATGACATCACATGCATATAGTAGAGTAATAACTTCTGCTAATTAATTGATCTGAGATTTCCATGATGCATGATCTGTGTCAGGGATACTCCAGCTTCGTCAGGCCCAATCACCTCACACACCCGTTCACAATCACTGGATTACTAACCAGCCGCACCTGTCACCACCTCATCAACACTAGCTCAAATACTCAGTCACTGCAGTTGCACTTTGTCTGGTCTTGAGTTCACTACGCTACTCCTTACCTGACTCACTCACCTGGACTCAAACCTGTCACCCACCTGTCTTCGTCAAAGTCATCATCCGTCAGATCTGAGAAAGACACAAGAAGCAGTCATTACGTGAGCTAGATCCCTTCAGTTTCTGGAACTCTGTTCATTTAACCCGTTTGCTCTGCATCTCTCCCCTCAGAACCTCTGTTTAAATAAAGAACCCTTCTTACCAGTATATCTCCGTTTTGGTCTCCTTCTGTACTGTGACAGAAGACCAGACCAACCAAGCTCAACATGGAGCCTCAACCACAGAACCCAGCTTCACTGGAGGATTTGATTCAAGATATCCGAGCACCCGTTGTATCTGCCTCCCACAGTCCCATGGCCCGGCCTGCTATCTTCTCCGGTGAGGCGGAGGATTGTGGTGGCTTCCTGTTACAATGCTCCCTATACTTTGAGATGCAGTCTGAAGCCTTTCCTAACGATCGCACCAAAATTGCATTCATGATTTCTCATCTCGCAGGCCGTGCTCTTCGCTGGGCCCAGTCCATGTGGGAAGTTAACAGCCAGGCCATTCGCACTCTATCGACATTTACATCCCATTTCAAGGAGGAGTTCGGTCACGCAGGTCAAGGGCTTAACGCCGACATTCGTCTACAAATGGTGATTTTTGACGATACAGTGGGCTTGGAAAACTTCATTCAGAAGGCTATCAAAATCTCTCAACATCTCCATGCCTGTAAAAATGCCATGCCACTCTCCACACCGCCCACATCCGCCTCCAGCACTCGAACCCATGCAAGTGGATTCGTACCATCTCACCCATGCGGAGCGAACATGGAGGATGACCTCGGGACTATGTCTATATTGTGGGGAGCATGGACATTTGATTCGCTCATGTCCTATCCGACCAGCATGACCCACGGTGAGTACTATCCAGCTCAGTCCTCAAATTGCTACATTGACTCGAATGAATGTATTATTAATGTCATCTCACCATTCCCTTTCAGCGCAAGCCCTTGTAGACTTCAGGTAACTTCATATCCCGCAACACACTCCAAAGACTTCAACTAAAACCACTGAAGAATGCTCATGTTCTGAATATCCTCACCATCCAAGGAAAGCCTTTGGGTCGTGGTAAAATCCAATTATGCTCCCCCACCATCACGCTCCGCATTGTGTGCCTTCATGAGGAACTCATCTCTTTTCTGGTGCTGGAGGATTCCACCGTGGAGATCTTCCTGGGACGCCCGTGGTTAGCCCTACATTCTCCCATTATTAACTGGACCACCAACGAAGTTCTTCACTGGAGTGAGTATTGTTTTCAGAACTGTATTTCAGCAAGCGGGCCGCTACTAAATTACCACCTCATCGGCCATGTGACTGTGCCATAGATTTGCTGCCTGGAGCTCAACTCCCAAGGGGTAGAGTACATCCATTGTCCATCCCCGAGCAAGGAGCTATGGAGGACTACATTAAGGAGGCTCTCCAGCAAGGCTTCATCCGTCCCTCCACATCACTGGCAGCATCCAGTTTCTTTTTCGTGGGCAAGAAGGACGGAGGCTTGCGGCCTTGTATTGATTACAGAACTCTCAACTCTCAAACTGTCAAATACCCATATCCCCTTCCACTAGTGCCTGCTGCCCTGGAGGAACTTCGTGGAGCTTGTATCTTCTCCAAGCTGGATCTGCGAAGCGCCTATAACCTCGTTCGTATCCGCCATGGTGACGAGTGGAAGACCGCTTTCATAACGCCCACCGGACACTATGAATATCTTGTTATGCCGTATGGATTATCTAACTCACCTTCTGTATTCCAAGGATTTATGAACGAGGTGTTCCGGGAGTTCCTTCATCGCTCTGTGATCGTTTACATCGACGACATTCTCATCTACTCCCGGAACCTGGCCGAACATCCCCATCACGTGGAGCAGGTCTTGCAACAGCTGAGAAAATACCACCTCTACCTCAAGCTGGAGAAGTGCGAGTTCCACCTTACCACCATCAAGTTCCTCGGATATGTGATAAGTCCCCAGGGTATCCAGATGGATGACAAGAAGGTCCAAGCCATTCATAACTGGCCAAACCCCAAAACTGTTAAAGAACTCCAACGCTTTCTGAGATTCTCAAACTTCTACCGTCGTTTCATTCACCACTTCAGCCATAACACCACCGCTCTAACTTCAATGCTCCGAAACAAGCCCAAGTCTCTGTCCTGGACTCCCGAAGCCCTTGAGAGTTTTGAAAGGCTGAAGGAGGCCTTCTGCACCGCTCCTACCCTCGCCCTTCCCGATCCTCAGAAACCATTCGTCGTAGAAGTTGATGCGTCCACAGTAGGGGTAGGAGCGGTTCTCTCACAACATTCAGGAGAGCCTCCTGTCCTCCATCCCTGTGCATACTTTTCCCGCAAGCTTTCCCCAGCGGAGAAAAATTATGATATCGGGAACCGCGAGCTACTCGCCATCAAACTTGCTCTGGAGTAGTGGAGACATTTGCTGGAGGGAGCTATTCATCTATTCCAAGTCATCACTGATCACCGGAACTTGGAGTATCTTCGTGAGGGCAAGCGCTTAAACCCTCGTCAGGCACGGTGGGCGCTGTTCTTCACCCGTTTTCAGTTCTCTGTTACCTACCGTCCAGGAACCAAGAATACAAGAGTGGACGCTCTGTTGCGTCTCCATCAGCCCACTGAACGATTACTACCCTCTGAGACTATTCTCCCTCCAGCCATCGTTGTGGGTCCCATCCAGTGGACGCTCGACGAAGAGATCCGCCGGGAGGTCCAGAAGGGAAAGTCTATGTTCCATCCACTCTCCGCAATACCCTTCTGGACTCGCTGCACTCTCTCCGGGCTCTGGAAATCCCGGCAGCCAGCAAACCCTCTCGCTCCTCGAAACCCGCTACTGGTGGCCCACTATGGCCAGAGAAGTCAAACGTTTTGTACAAGGATGCTCGGTCTGTGCCATCACCAAGTCTCCCCGTCAGCTGCCACAAGGAAAACTGGTACCACTTCACATACCTCACCGGCCCTGGTCCCACATCGGAGTTGACTTTGTCACAGATCTCCCCGAGTACGAATCTTACACATGCATCCTCGTAGTTGTCGAACAGGTTCTCTAAGGGATGCAAACTTCTCCCCCTCAGAAAACTACCTACTGCCATGGAAACAGCAACGCAGTTATTCAACCAAGTCTTTCGCGATTTCGGCTTCCCTGAAGACATTGTCTCCGATTGTGGGCCCCAATTCATCTCCCGGGTCTGGCGGGCCTTCCAACTCCTCGGAGTATCAGTAAGCCTCACCTCCGGATATCATCCACAATCAAATGGCCAGACTGAGCGAAAGATTCAGGAAATCGGGAGATATCTTTGTAGCTATTGTCACAACAACCAGAACTGCTGGAGCCTTTACCTTCCCTGGGCAGAGTACGCACAAAACTCCCTCAGGCAACAAACCACCGGCCTCACCCCTTTTCAGTGCGTACTGGGCTACCAACCTCCCCTGTTCCCCTGGGATGGGAGAACCATCTGACGTTCCAGCGGTTAATCATTGGTTCAGAGAGAGCGAGAGGGTCTGGGACTCAGCGCATGTCCATCTACAGCAGGCGGTTCGGAGACACCAAGCCCAAGCAGACATTCACCGCCGACCCACTCCACAATACCAACCTGGAGAAAGGGTGTGGTTATCTACACGGGACATTCGTCTCCGACTGCCTTGCCGCAAGCTGAGTCCCCGCTATATCGGACCATTCACCATCCGGAGGCAGATCAACGAAGTCACATACAGGCTTGAACTTCCTCCTCACTACCGCATCGCACCTACCTTCCATGTCTCACTGCTCAAACCCTGTGTTCACCCTCTGTCTGCTTCTTCCCCAGGGCCTGACGAATCCGGCGTACCTCCTCCTCCCGAAATCGCGGAAGAGGAGACCATCTACAGAGTCAATTCACTTTTGGACTCCCGGCATCGAGGCGGGACATTGAACCATTCACCATCAGGAGGCAGATCAACGACGTCACTTACAGGCTTGAACTCCCATCACACTACCGTATAGCACCTACCTTCCATGTCTCTCTACTCAAACCCTGTGTTAACCCTCTGTCTGCTTCTCCCACAGGGTCTGACGAATCCCACTTACCTCCTCCTCCCAAGATCGTTGAAGAAGAAACCATCTACCGAGTCAATTCTCTTCTGGACTCCCGGCGTCGAACCGAGTCAACTCTCTTCTGGACTCCCGGCGTCGAGGCGGTCGCCTGGAATATCTCGTGGACTGGGAGGGATTCGGCCCCGAGGAGAGATCCTGGGTGCGTAGAGACGATATTCTAGATCCCTTACTCCTCAGAGACTTCCATGACCTCCACCCAGATCGTCCCGCTCCCAGGGGCCGGGAGCCGCCCGTGGGGGAGGGGGTACTGTCAGGGATACTCCAGCTTCGTCAGGCCCAATCACCTCACATACCCGTTCACAATCACCGGATTACTAATCAGCCGCACCTGTCACCACCTCATCAACACTAGCTCAAATACTCAGTCAATGCAGTTGCACTTTGTCTGGTCTTGAGTTCACTACGCTACTCCTTACCTGACTCACTCACCTGGAATCAAACCTGTTCATCCGTCAGATCTGAGAAAGACTCAAGAAGCAGTCACTACGTGAGCTAGATCCCTTCAGTTCTGGAACTCTGTTCATTTAACCCGTTTGCTCTGCATCTCTCCCCTCAGAACCTCTGTTTAAAAATAGCACCCTTCTTACCAGTATATCTCCGTTTTGGTCTCCTTCTGTACTATGACAATCTGTTTACGTCAGTATGTCATATTCTAACCACAGGTCGAGAGCTGTAGTTCAAACCATGTTAGTTTGCGACGCTGTTTGCGAATGTTCATTGGAACTTTGGTTTTGGGAAACACATAATCATTGAACTATGTTTGTAACAGTGGAACTTGTGACCAGTTGGCTAAGAATGCTTTTGGAAAACACCCCACAAGAAATTGAAGTTGATGTAAAGAGTAGGGGTTGGTATTACAAGAGGCCCCACAATACTATTATCACAAGTCTCAAAACAGTATCATTGCAATTTTAAAAATGTTCGGTATGCTGAGCATTGCGATAACATATAAGCCTATAGTGAAGCTGAGGAAAAAGACTTGTAGCACCCATTGCATCATTGATAGGCAGGTTAAGCAACGGTATGTACATTGGTTTGTGAAGATTTCTGTTCCAGCAAATTGTAATAATAATTGTTAGATTGCAGAGTAAGATTAACAAGTAGCCTATGTTATTAATCCAAATATGAATGCAGGGTAAATGCACGTCTCAGTCAGTTCTAAAGAGTGCAAAGTCAGGACCAGTGAGAGGACAGATCCATTTGCATACATGTTGTTTACAAAAGCGATTAATGCTTGTCAACATAAATAAACCGTAATCTAAAGCTATGTTGGTTTTCAGAATGGATCTTTGTCATTGTTTCATTTTGCCATGCATCTTTCTTACAACCTGAAAAAGTAATAAACAGACAACAGATAAAATTAAACTTCAAGAAAATTAAAAGCAGAATTTCCTTGTAAAATTCACATGGCAGCAGATTAATAAAGCACATTACTGTATAAGTTAAATTATAATGTTTAGTTCTCATTAAAAGTGCTTAAGCCAATTGGCAGTTGTTTGAGCTTTGTAATAATGTGGCCTATCGGCACAAACTGTCATCAGACAAACTGCCTTAAAAGCAGCACAAGTCAAGGATTGCTGAATGAGCCTTATAGCCTATGTATTTTTCTAGCCCATGTCATATTTGTACCAGACCTTAAAAGTAACCCGGGCCCAGGCCAGGGCGGCCCCCCTGCTTCCGCGACCCATGGCACAAGTAGTATTTAGTCACCTTAAGTGATCATCCTTCAGCACTGTTGAATGTCACCTGTAGGCTAATGGTTTATACTTATGGAGTTGGGCGGAAAAAACTCCCTTTTGCATTGGGTTAGTCAGGTGGTGTTATGTAGCATGTGCACATTACATTCATATCACCAAATGAGAGCTCTGCTTTTGGATGTCATAACACAGAGATGCAAAGTAATTATATTTTAATATAACATTTGGCCTGTGATAAATTATGCCATCTGGATAATATTATTTGCATGATGGGTGAGAGTGGGGATGGTTGACACAACGGTTTTAGGGTTAGTTGCATGGCATATATAAAATAATTTATAATTCATTGATAGTTCAGCTGAACTGAACATTTATTACTCAAACAAGAACTGGTGATTTACGTGCATTTCAAAGATTAAATAACATGTCAAAGAAACACTTTTTCTTCCTTGTAGGTTATTACAGATAAATAAAATGAATATATGGTAACTGTCAATAACAACTTGTATCTTAAGCACTTGATGATCTGAAGATGAAAAAGTCACAAAATTTGTGATAAAGATAATTATGTAGCAAATAAAAATTTGAATATATCATGATTAAATCATCATTTTAAAATATATGACATTTTATGTAATTTCTTACATAAACGTCAGTTTACGGTTTATTATACACTGTTTGTCTTTCTTTTAAAACAGCTGACAATTTTCTGTCTAATTTCCTTGGTTTTAAACCCATAAGTGGATTCACAATGGGAGGAAACACAAGAATAGATATAGAAAACACCTGGCATAGGTGAGCTGGAGCATTTTCAGACCGATGTGCAATAAAAGGTAAAAAAGTGTTGAACTCCAAGAACAGGAAGACCACTGTGATGACAAATGTGTACCACATGTCTGAAGTGCCTTAATCTTTGCATCAGACTGCTTATTGGTAACACAAGTATTAATATATAAATGCCACAACAGAAAATGAAATACAGTGGTATAAAGATAAAATAAACAATCCATAGATATTGTTCATTGTTGTGTCTTCACTCATGATTTTCATTAAAGATAGATTGTAGCAGACAAGATCTGCCATGTATTTCTGGCAAATCTCGTATGGCATTAGAAGACAGAAAAGTACAAATATAATAATAAAATGAATCAGCCACATCACAATTAGGATAAAAAAAAAGTTACTGGTAGTCATAATGGCTACATTTCTCAATGAGAAGCAGATAGCGATATACTGTACCTGTCAAAGGCCATAGCTGTCAGAATTACATGAGACGCACCACCATACAAATATACAAAAAAGCCCTGAAGCAAACATGCAAGATATGATATACATATTAAACATATTGCTTTCTCACTGAAAAGGTCATCTTGTCTGAATCAGGAGAAAAATATGCACAGAACAAAAAAAAAGAGGCAAAAACAGTTCACATAAATATGTCATGGATTTTGATATGAGAGGACAACAGGGGATAGAATTTTTTTGTTTGGATTAAAGACTTGTTTTGGCCAGAAGCAACGATTTGAAGTAAAAAAAAAAGAAAGAAACAAACAAACAAAAAAGAATCTTGATGGATTTATTTCTTACAAACACACAGTTTTTCACTTCACAAGACATTTTTTTTGAAAACAAGACAGTTTTCATGAACTGTTTGGACTCTCATTCTGACGGCACCCATTCACTGCAGATTTTCTTTTTTTTTTTGAGTTAACTATTCCTTTAATATTAAATGGAAAATGTAATGAAAGAGTACATACTTTTATTACAGTGTTTACTGGTTTTGAAAATGACATTTCGCTTTGCTCAAAGATCTTGTTGATCTTGCTCTCTGACAAGTACATGCTCTAGAGAGAGAAATCAAGTATGCGCATTGCGCAAGAGGATGTAAGGAAATCTCGTGTATGGACACAGTTTGGCTGCATTTATGAGAATGACTAGTTAGTGCTCACATATGCAGCTTTTTTCTCCACACATAAATACACAAATTGGTCAAAATTGTTTGTGAATGAAGATCAGTATGAGAATTAATGTTTATGTCAAACATTGTTATTATGTTTGTGAACAAATACTTTTCTTTATTTCCATCAAACTGCAATTGCTAAGCCTTTGGAAATGACCTTCCTTTTTAAATGTATATAAAACTTGGATTATGAAATATTTCAAATAAAAAATTCAAATATATAGAAAATGTAGTCATATTACAGAATTAATTTTATACTTTTATATAAAAATTTTTAAACACCTGTATACATTTAAAAAAGCACTATAGAAGTGGATTGGTGATGACTGCTTTTGTTGTCAGAGTTGCTACTGACTACAGATCAATAAAACTGAATATACAGTGATTAAAAACAGTAACCCACATATGTGAAAGAAGAAGAAAGTATTATTAATAATATTAAACTTTTTGTCATTTTCCCCCATTAATCTGTTTTCATACACATAACAACAGTATAGATTAGCTAATAATGTTTGTTACTTTATTATAAATAGGATTTTTATTTTAATTAAGATAAGACATAGCTGGTCAGCAGATTAATGAAAATTAGTTTAATTATATTTGAACAAATAATGCTAATAAAAAAAGTGTATCAACTATTGTTTTAAGACATTTAAAAAAGTTTAATTTGTATTACAGACTCTGGATAAATAAAAATGAATAGTATAGTGAAAAAAAACAAACAATTACTGTCTGTGAGGAAGAAACTGTAAAGTATAATAATAATAATCATAATAATAAATATCAAATATGGTTTATTATGTCATTTTGCTTTAAACAAACATCTTTAGACACTATGTATCTTACGCTTGAAACAGGTGAGAATTTTCTGTCTGATCTCTTTAGTTTTAAAACCATACACAAGTGGATTGACAAGAGGAGGAAACACAAAAACTGTTATGGAAAACATCCTGCGTATGTAAGCTGGAACACTTTCAGACCGATGTGCAACAAGGGGAAAAAGAGTGCTGAACTCTAAGAACAGGAAGACCACTAAATGAGTGCCACATGTCTGAAGTGCCTTATTCTTTGTATCAGATTTCTTATTAGTAACACAGGCGATTAATATATGAATGTATGTAAATGCCACAACAGAAAATGCAAGGATGTGGTACAAAACCAGGGTAAACAATCCATAGATATTATTCACTTTTGTGTCTTCACACATGAGTTTCATTATAGATGGATTATAACAGATGAGATCTGTCATGTGTGTCTGGCAAATCTTGTAATTCAGAAAAAGAGAGAAAAGAACAATTATGACAGTAAAATTAAAAAGCCACATCCCAGATATGATTTTCACCAAGTTATTGGTATTCATAATGGCTCCATATCTCAGCGGGGAGCAGATAGCGATATATCTGTCAAAGGCCATAGCAGTAAGAATAACATAGGATGCGCCACCATACAGGTGTACAATAAAGCCTTGAAGCAAACATGCAGGGTAGGATATGGATGTGTCCTGAGACCATATACTATACAGCAGCTGAGAAAAAAGGTTTGTAGCACCCATTGCATCATTGATAGGCATGTTAAGCAACAGTATGTACATTGGTTTATGAAGATTCCTGTTCAAGCAAATGGTGACAACAATTGTTACATTGCAGAGTAAGATGAACAAGTAAGTTGTTAATCCAAATATGAATGCAGGATAAATGCTCGTCTCAGGCAGTTCCAAAGAGTGTAATGTCAGGACCAGTGAGCAGACAGATCCATTTGGATACATGGTTAATGTTAATTATTAATAGCCTGTTTAAAAAATGTAAACGGGTGTATAAAAGTTGAATATAGAATAATTTACTATTTCAGTATAAATAAACAAAAATTGATAATTTAGATTAAATCTAAATCTCACCAAACTGTTGAATGTATGTTGTGGTCCAAACTTGAGCTGTCATTTTTTCATTTTGCCTTGTTGCATCTCATACAACCTGGGAAACTCAGCAGTACTTTTAACTACAGCACATCTAATTATCCACAACATATTCAATAAGATAAAATGATGACTTTTCTTACTTCAGTGGTGTTGGAAAGCACTGTGTTGTTGTCATCTGATTTATACTTGTGCTGTTTACTATAGGAATGGATTATGTTATTTAGCATGCGCACATTAGATTCTAATCAAGTGACATTCTCTACAGAGCAATATTTCACATGAGACAGAAGTCTAAATATAGTGCCATCTATATTGCCCCTTGAGATATAGTGCAGTAATATGTCCAAATAATGTAATGAATATTTTCAAATGCATAATTTTAAATAATTAAATCATTTTTATTTTCATAAATACATTGTTTTATTTTTTACTTTCTTGATTTGGTTTTGCTAGACACATTTTTTATGTTCAAACTTTTTATTAAAACAAATATTATTACAACAAGAAAATAGATTACAAATTTTTAACACTTTTTTTTTTTTTACATTTTAAGACCAAACACAAACATAATACATAACCTATATATATATATATATATAGGATTTATTTCTTACAAACACACAGTTTTTCACTTCACAAGACATTTTTTTTGAAAACAAGACAGTTTTCATGAACTGTTTGGACTCTCATTCTGACGGCACCCATTCACTGCAGATTTTCTTTTTTTTTTTGAGTTAACTATTCCTTTAATATTAAATGGAAAATGTAATGAAAGAGTACATACTTTTATTACAGTGTTTACTGGTTTTGAAAATGACATTTCGCTTTGCTCAAAGATCTTGTTGATCTTGCTCTCTGACAAGTACATGCTCTAGAGAGAGAAATCAAGTATGCGCATTGCGCAAGAGGATGTAAGGAAATCTCGTGTATGGACACAGTTTGGCTGCATTTATGAGAATGACTAGTTAGTGCTCACATATGCAGCTTTTTTCTCCACACATAAATACACAAATTGGTCAAAATTGTTTGTGAATGAAGATCAGTATGAGAATTAATGTTTATGTCAAACATTGTTATTATGTTTGTGAACAAATACTTTTCTTTATTTCCATCAAACTGCAATTGCTAAGCCTTTGGAAATGACCTTCCTTTTTAAATGTATATAAAACTTGGATTATGAAATATTTCAAATAAAAAATTCAAATATATAGAAAATGTAGTCATATTACAGAATTAATTTTATACTTTTATATAAAAATTTTTAAACACCTGTATACATTTAAAAAAGCACTATAGAAGTGGATTGGTGATGACTGCTTTTGTTGTCAGAGTTGCTACTGACTACAGATCAATAAAACTGAATATACAGTGATTAAAAACAGTAACCCACATATGTGAAAGAAGAAGAAAGTATTATTAATAATATTAAACTTTTTGTCATTTTCCCCCATTAATCTGTTTTCATACACATAACAACAGTATAGATTAGCTAATAATGTTTGTTACTTTATTATAAATAGGATTTTTATTTTAATTAAGATAAGACATAGCTGGTCAGCAGATTAATGAAAATTAGTTTAATTATATTTGAACAAATAATGCTAATAAAAAAAGTGTATCAACTATTGTTTTAAGACATTTAAAAAAGTTTAATTTGTATTACAGACTCTGGATAAATAAAAATGAATAGTATAGTGAAAAAAAACAAACAATTACTGTCTGTGAGGAAGAAACTGTAAAGTATAATAATAATAATCATAATCATAAATATCAAATATGGTTTATTATGTCATTTTGCTTTAAACAAACATCTTTAGACACTATGTATCTTACGCTTGAAACAGGTGAGAATTTTCTGTCTGATCTCTTTAGTTTTAAAACCATACACAAGTGGATTGACAAGAGGAGGAAACACAAAAACTGTTATGGAAAACATCCTGCGTATGTAAGCTGGAACACTTTCAGACCGATGTGCAACAAGGGGAAAAAGAGTGCTGAACTCTAAGAACAGGAAGACCACTAAATGAGTGCCACATGTCTGAAGTGCCTTATTCTTTGTATCAGATTTCTTATTAGTAACACAGGCGATTAATATATGAATGTATGTAAATGCCACAACAGAAAATGCAAGGATGTGGTACAAAACCAGGGTAAACAATCCATAGATATTATTCACTTTTGTGTCTTCACACATGAGTTTCATTATAGATGGATTATAACAGATGAGATCTGTCATGTGTGTCTGGCAAATCTTGTAATTCAGAAAAAGAGAGAAAAGAACAATTATGACAGTAAAATTAAAAAGCCACATCCCAGATATGATTTTCACCAAGTTATTGGTATTCATAATGGCTCCATATCTCAGCGGGGAGCAGATAGCGATATATCTGTCAAAGGCCATAGCAGTAAGAATAACATAGGATGCGCCACCATACAGGTGTACAATAAAGCCTTGAAGCAAACATGCAGGGTAGGATATGGATGTGTCCTGAGACCATATACTATACAGCAGCTGAGAAAAAAGGTTTGTAGCACCCATTGCATCATTGATAGGCATGTTAAGCAACAGTATGTACATTGGTTTATGAAGATTCCTGTTCAAGCAAATGGTGACAACAATTGTTACATTGCAGAGTAAGATGAACAAGTAAGTTGTTAATCCAAATATGAATGCAGGATAAATGCTCGTCTCAGGCAGTTCCAAAGAGTGTAATGTCAGGACCAGTGAGCAGACAGATCCATTTGGATACATGGTTAATGTTAATTATTAATAGCCTGTTTAAAAAATGTAAACGGGTGTATAAAAGTTGAATATAGAATAATTTACTATTTCAGTATAAATAAACAAAAATTGATAATTTAGATTAAATCTAAATCTCACCAAACTGTTGAATGTATGTTGTGGTCCAAACTTGAGCTGTCATTTTTTCATTTTGCCTTGTTGCATCTCATACAACCTGGGAAACTCAGCAGTACTTTTAACTACAGCACATCTAATTATCCACAACATATTCAATAAGATAAAATGATGACTTTTCTTACTTCAGTGGTGTTGGAAAGCACTGTGTTGTTGTCATCTGATTTATACTTGTGCTGTTTACTATAGGAATGGATTATGTTATTTAGCATGCGCACATTAGATTCTAATCAAGTGACATTCTCTACAGAGCAATATTTCACATGAGACAGAAGTCTAAATATAGTGCCATCTATATTGCCCCTTGAGATATAGTGCAGTAATATGTCCAAATAATGTAATGAATATTTTCAAATGCATAATTTTAAATAATTAAATCATTTTTATTTTCATAAATACATTGTTTTATTTTTTACTTTCTTGATTTGGTTTTGCTAGACACATTTTTTATGTTCAAACTTTTTATTAAAACAAATATTATTACAACAAGTCGATGATAGAGGCAGATTGCTCCATCGCTGAAAATCAGACTGTTCCAACAAAGGAGAGAAATTAGCAGATAGAAGAGAAGAGAGAGAATGTGACCAATAGATGGGCGAGACGTCACGGGCGGGCGACGTAGTGACCAGGAAGCTATAAAAGCACGTGCGGTGAGACCAGCGTCAGCTTCTAGGAATGAAGCAAGCGCT
>NW_015555712.1:348601-365067 GCF_001515605.1 Sinocyclocheilus anshuiensis
AGCAACGCTCTGTTTTTGTGCCTCCCTGTATGTGGAGCTGGTACCCGGAGGGGGCTGCTCTCGCCCAGCAGCCCCCAGAGCTAGAGAGCGGCGAGGGAGAAACCGCTGGAACGCCGCCGCCTGCTTACGGGCCTCCTGGTACCTGTCGACTACCGAATTGACAGCGTCGCCAAACAGGCCAGAAGGCGCAAGCGGCACGTCCATTAGGCAGACCTTGTCTCTCTCTTTCATATTTGACAAGGTCAGCCATAAATGCCTCTCCGCCGCCACCATCGCTGCCATAGATCTGCCAATGGCTTTTTCCCGGGTCCGGGAGCTTTATTACCTTGAATCCTTTTAATTGCCAGATTAATTTCGTTGGTTTCTATAGGGGCTTCGAGATCCCCAGCAACAGCAGGATCAATTGTGGTAAAATTTAAGTTCTGTAAAAAGGAAGCCATATCCTGGGCACCAGATGGAGATTCAGAAGTGTATAAAGATGAATAAAAAGATTTGAAGGTGGCATTAATACCTTCAGGATCAGATATCAAATTACCAGATAGGTCTTGAATCTGTGGAATCAGTCGGCTAGCTGCTTGACGTCTTAACTGATGAGCTAAGAGGCGACTAGCTTTATCACCATGCTCATAATAAGTGCTACGAGAATGCAAAAGAAGCCGCTCAGCATCATCGGTCAGAATGAGATCAAGTTCAGTTTGTAAATCGAGACGTTTTTTAAATTGATCTTGTGAAGGGGAGTTGGCGAGCTGCTGATCAATCTGAAAAATATTGGAAGTGAGTTTACATATCCTTGTGTTGCGAACTCTATTTAAATGTGCGGAATAAGAAATAATCTGTCCCCGGAGGTAAGCTTTGAGTGTCTCCCACAGCAATGAATAAGTGACCACCCCATCTTGATTTGTAGCCAAAAAATTGTCAATGGAGGTTGAAATAAAATCAATGAATTTTTCATCAGACAAAAGAAGAGTATTTAACCTCCATGATGATGAATATCTAGGCTGCACAGACAACTGTATATCAACACTAAGAGGGGCATGGTCAGAGATAACAATAGCATGGTAAGATACAGATGTTACTTTAGGTATTAGGTAGCTATCTATAAAAAAATAATCAATATGGGAATATGACTGATGGGCTTGCGAGTAGAAAGAAAATACCTTATCTTGAGGATTATAAAATCTCCAAGGATCAATGCAACCATTTTTGGACATAAATTCCACTATTGATCTAGACATGGATGATGGAGTAATAGTCCTGGAACTAGAGCGGTCCATAACAGGATCAATTACACAATTAAGATCTCCGGCAAAAATAAGAAGATGACTATTTAATGAGGGGAGGATCTCAAATAACTTGTTTACAAAACCTGGATCGTCAAAATTTGGTGCATATACATTGACAAGAATAACAGGATTTTGTAATATGGTGCCAACAACAATCAAATATCTTCAATTTTTATCAGCTATTACCTTAGTAGAAGAAAACTGAACCCGTTTGTTAATCACTATTGCAACCCCTCTGGCTTTTGAATTGAAATTAGAGTGAAAAACGTCCCCTACCCAAGCTTCAGGTGATCTTGATTTCTCAAATGTGTCTCCTGTAAAAAAGCAATGTCAGTATTTAACCTTTTCAAATGTGAAAATATCTTTGACCTTTTTATGGGATTCCCCATGCCTTTAATATTCCAAGTTAAAAACCTTACTGTAGAACTGACTGGGTTTGTCAAATTACCATGAGAATTAGCCATTTATTCTGCTAAACTAAAACACTCCCCTTGGAAAAGAAAAAAACCTCCTGTAAAGCAAAACAAAGCAAAAAACCAAGAACAAAACACAAAACAAAAACAAACAAAAAACCCAAAACACGCACAGATCAATCCCAAAACAACCCCACCCACCCAAGCACATCCAATATCCGCATCCCCAATTGATGCGAACTCATGTGCAGACTCCAAAGGGAGCCAACCCATACAATTACTGCTCACGATTAGAGCTTAACAAGAAGAGAATGGAGACCTGCAGTATATAACATTCAGTAGCAGGCTATCACAGTAGAACAGATATAACAGATAACCCGCATTAACTCTGTTTCAATAACCAATAAAGTTGCACTTATACAGTAATTAAATAAAACAGTTACCAAGCATGACTGGTAATTAGACAGTAACGATAATATTCAAAATATCGTTTGCATTTGAGACACTATGACAAGCTCAAAAAAGAGGGGGGGGGAAACAAATAATAAACAATCACATTCACAGTCCATAGTCCAGCGTCTCATGTATTGTGCATTGCACATGCATTGTCCACTGTCTTCTGCAAAATGCCAAGGGTTAACTTACCCAACTCAGCTCACGTCTACGCGTAAACATTCAAGAATCACTTGATACACTCTGATGAGACTGTAAAGAATTGACGTATGCTTTAGCCAAATCTGGTGAGTTGAACTGCCTTTCGACCCCGTTGTAAGTAACAAGCAGCCTAGCTGGATGAAGAAAACCAAACTTCACCCCAGGAGTTGAGCGCAGCTGTTGACGAACATCATTGAAGGCAGACCGGGCACGAGCAGTCTTTGCTGTAAAATCCGGAAAGATTGATATAGTCATATCACCGACTTTGAGCTGTCTCTTCTCTCGTGCCCGCTTTAAGACATCGACACAGTCCGAGTGATAATGTAGTCTTGCCACAATAATTCGCGGACGCTCCCCCGGTCTTGGCCTAAGCTGTAATGCGCGATGTGACCGGTCAATGATGATGTCCTTGTCAATGTTAAGTGCCTCCTTAAGTAGCTTGGAAATCGCCACGGTAGTAGAGGGGTTTTCTTCTGGAACTCCAATTATCCTTATGTTGTTACGACGAGATCTGGCTTCCAGATCTTCACACTTATCCTCTAGTTTTACCACAGTGGCCGAAAGACACTCTACCTTCTCCTGAAGCACGGTGATGTCATCCGAACAGGTGGAAAGCGAGTGTTCCATGTCCTTCACTGTACTTTTCAGTGTCGACATGTCCGTCTGCATCGAAACCATACTATTAGAGAATTCTGCTTTAACCGCCTGAAGCTTGGTCTTGATGGTAGCCAAATCATCGGCCAACATGGACCGCAACTCGGAGCGAAATATTTCTGCCAGATCTTTGCGCAACGAAGTTAGTATCTCGGTTTTAAGGGACTGTGTATCATTTGAAGTCGTTGCAAACTCAGTACACTCGTCCGGGCTGGCTGAATCCAGCTCTGCCGAGGACGTGCTTGTAGTAGCAGGCCGCTGTTGCGATGTCTGCGCGTTACTTCCTTTACTGCTTTTAGTTTTAATTTTTGTTGCAAGAAAGGAAAAAAAAATAAAACACCACTAACCAACACTACACATAGACACTGAGTATTATGTGGAAATGTGCATAAGTATCGAAATATGGTCGAATTCTGCAGGAACCCCCACGAACACGTCTTACTCCATAGTTCGCCTAACCGGAAGTCCCCTCCATTCAGAATCTTATAGAGTAAGTGTGCATTCACTATTTTACATATGTTACTTTAATTAGATGTATTTTCTGTATGGTAAAATATGTGTGCTATGTGGTAATTGTGTTCTTTTTTTCTATAAATTAGTACTAGTATCAGTGACCATCACAATAATGTTAATAATGTAGTTTATCATGGAAAACAGAGACTGATGTTGACATGTTCCACAGACTCTGAGATTCCTGCCAGCACAGGAACCTGGACCACAGCTAAGACCGTGTGATGCACACACTCTCATGAGTCTCTTCAAATGTTTTTTTTTTTTGTTTTCCTTCAGAGCACATAAACATTATACACTTTGGAAATGCCAGGTATGTGATGTTCATTTATATATTTCAACATGACATACACTACCAGTCAAAAGTGTTCGAACAGTAAGATTTTTAATGTTTTTGTAAAGAAGTCTCTTCTGTTCACCAACCCTGCATTTATTTGATCCAAAATACAGCAAAAGCAGTAATATTGTGAAATATTTTTACTATTTAAACTCGGTTTTAAGGGACTGTGTATCATTTGAAGTCGTTGCAAACTCAGTACACTCGTCCGGGCTGGCTGAATCCAGCTCTGCCGAGGACGTGCTTGTAGTAGCAGGCCGCTGTTGCGATGTCTGCGCGTTACTTCCTTTACTGCTTTTAGTTTTAATTTTTGTTGCAAGAAAGGAAAAAAAAATAAAACACCACTAACCAACACTACACATAGACACTGAGTATTATGTGGAAATGTGCATAAGTATCGAAATATGGTCGAATTCTGCAGGAACCCCCACGAACACGTCTTACTCCATAGTTCGCCTAACCGGAAGTCCAGACACATTTTTTGCACCTATAATGATTAAGCATTTTTATATTTATACCAAATTAATAACTATATATGCAGTAACAAATTTCTGATTTGATGAATATTTTATTGGTGTCGTTCAGCTGTTCAGCTGTTAGTTAACTTATAGTCAACTTATTTTATAGTTAAATTATTTTTCAAATAATCAGTCACTCGAACTCAGCAAACACTGCAGGTGTCATCATGGGCGGATT
This sequence comes from Sinocyclocheilus anshuiensis, assembly GCF_001515605.1. Taxonomy (NCBI): domain Eukaryota; kingdom Metazoa; phylum Chordata; class Actinopteri; order Cypriniformes; family Cyprinidae; genus Sinocyclocheilus; species Sinocyclocheilus anshuiensis. The sequence continues at coordinate 353,149 of NW_015555712.1, forward strand.
AAGTCTCTTGTGCCAAATTTACACTGCAGATGTGGCACAGAAACACTTCTGAAGTAACATTTAGGTAACTTTAGTTTACACAAACTGTTTAATGCTGCTCGGAGGAGGCATGAATGCATTTACACAACAACCTTTACACAGCACTTTGATACCAGGGGCTGAGGTTTGTCAGAGCAGGCATAATTTAGTCTGGCTAAATAATGTTTTGATTATTATTATTATTTACTAAACTAAAAAAAATAATTAATATTAATAAACTCGATAACATGGTAACTTCAAGTATATATCTTCCAGATGAACATGCACATCAAATAGACGTCTCTCAAACAAATCCACATATTTTATGAAGAAAAATGTGTGTACATGTGTAGACAGGCTCCCATAGGTTACTGATAACTGCCATTTCAGGAAATTAAAGTTCTGACAATGCTGATGAATGAACACAGTGAGAATGTACATTTTCAAGCTTCAAGCTATTGATCATGCTCTAGCTCTCAGATGAGTGCATAATAGAATTCTCATGTATGGACACAGTTTGGCTGTGTTTATGCAAATGACTAGCCAGGGCTCACATCTGCAAATTTTTTTCTCCACACATAAATGCACAAATTGTTTGAAATTGTTAGTGAATGAAGATCAGTATGAGAATTTATGTTTATGTCAAATATTGTTATGATGTTTGTGAACAAATACTTTTTTGTGTGTTTGTTTTCATCAAACTGCAATAAATTGCTAAGCCTTTGGAAATGACCTTCTGTCAGGGGTCCGGGCCCTGTGTTTCTCCCTCTCACCACCAAAGGTCGCCATCTCCCTTCCTCCTGGACTCCATTCCCCAGACTCCACTCACCTGTCACTCATTACACCCTCAGCTGTTCCCCATTGTCACAGACTATATATTCTCCTCTCACTCACCACTCTGCCTGGCTGAATTAATTGTAATGGTAGTTGTAATTTCTTGTTGTAGGTTGTGGATGCAAGCACTTTCTGTTGCCGTATTTGTATCTCGGTCCTGTTCTTGGTTGAGTTGTTTTTGCATCTGTTTTGCTTTGTCTGTTTTTGTTTACTAAATCTAGTTTCACCTGCACTTGGACCCAGACCCTGTTTTTCCACGGTGCTCTCTTACCGCTCCATGACACATTCTTTTTCAAATGTATATTATTTTAAATAAAGAATTCAAATATATATTACATTTAAATCATCCCCAGAGATCTATAGAATTTTATTAAGAATTTTGTTATATTGCATATATTTACATTTTTATCCATAAATCTGTTTGCATAAACAAACAAAAAAAACAGTATCAACAAGCTAAAAATGCTAATTCACATTATTCTAAACAGGATTTTTAAAAATTAAAATAAATTATTTAAATCTCATTAGAAGTTTTGTTCCTTTCCAATATGATCATTTCATTCTGACATAATACAGCAAAATTATTTAATAATTTTTCACCATTTTTATCAACAACAGGTTAGATTCTCCATGAACTGTAAAAAAAAAAAAAAAAGCATTAAAAAACAGTCAAATGACTGGCAGCTACGGCTGCCAAACAAAAAACGTAAAATTACAGTAAAATTATCTTAATTGAAATAGTGCTAAAACAATAATTTTTACAGAAATTTTCATTAAAGGTTTTACAGAAGAAAAAAAAAATATTTTACAGATTTTTCCTTGTTTCAATTACGATATATTACTTTAGCCGTAGCTGCCAATCATTTGTCCGTTTTTTTTTCGCTTTTTTTTTTCATTTGACGTTTTTTTTTTTCAACTCCGTTGAATAATTTTTTTTAACAGTGCAACTGTAGTTTTGCAAAATTTCAAATAATGTTGCATTTTTGACTACTGACTATAGATTAATAAAAATGAATGCATAGTAATTGAAAACAATGACTATCTGTAACTTTAAAGTATAATAATAATAATAGCAATAACAACAACAACAACAACAACAACAACAATAATAATAACAACAATTTAAATCACATCACATATGTTTTATTATGCAAAATTTACACAAGCATTTTCAGACACTATTCATCTTACTCTTGAAACAGGTGAGAATTTTTTGTCTGATCTTTTTAGTTTTAAATCCATACCCAAATGGATTTACAGGGAAAGGAAACACAAAAACTGTTATGGAAAACATTCTGCATATAAGCAGGACAATTGCAGATCGAATTGCAACAAGGGGGAAAAGAGTGTTGAATTTCAAGAAAAGAAAGACAACCAAATGAGTACCACATGCCTGAAGTTCCTTATTCTTTGCATCAGACAGCTTATTAGTAACACAAGTGATTAATATATGAATGTAAATGCCACAACAGAAAACGCAAGGCCATGGTACAAAACCAGAGTAAACAGTCCATAGATATTATTCACTCGTGTCTTCACAAACTATAGTCTCATTATAGTTGGATTTAGCAGATAAGATCTGCCATGTGTGTCTGGCAAATGTTCTTATTCACAAAAAGACAGAAAATTACAATTATGAGAATAAAATAAAAAAGCCACATCCCAGTTATGATTTTCACCGTTATTGGTATTCATAATGACCTCATACCTCAATTTATATGCATAATTTGCACCTCTAATGAATTTTGCAGGAGAAATAGTCATTTTTTGTAAAATCTCAGCACTACAAGTGTATAATGCTAATGTTTTTAGTTTGTAGTAATTAAATGAGGCTGAAATGAGGTAAAGTTCATGCTGTTTTTTTTTTTTTTGTAATTAAAAACAAGCTTCGAAGTCAAGGCCGCCAGCCGCTGCACTCTCAAACCCGCCTGCCGCTCTGAAGTCAAGCTCGCCGGCCGCTACGAAGACAAGCCCACCGCTGCACTCTCAAGCCCGCTGGCCAATTCATTCCCAAGCCCTCAGCTGACTGCAGCAGTCTCCTTCACCTCTGCTCATAAAAGGAGAATGCGGAGGAAGAGACTGTGGGCTCCAGCCCCTGAGTCGGCTCCAGCCCCTGAGTCCGCTCCTGAAAGGGCTCCAGTTCCCACGTCCAGCCCAAGGAGGGCTTCAGTTCCCAAGTTAAGCCCAGGGAGGGCTCCTGTTCCCACATCCAGCCCAGGGAGGGCTCCCGTCCGCAAGTCAAGCCCAGGGAGGGCCCCTGCTCCTACGTCGGGCCCACAGAGGGTCTCAGAACCCAGAATTTCCCCCAAGGAATTTTTTTGGGGGGGATATAGGGCTCCGGCCGTAGTGGCCGGGCCAAGTGCTGAGGCCAAGGCCACGGTGGCTGCTCCGCCATGGCCACCTGAACTGTCTGCTCCGCCATGGCTCCCCGAGCTGCCTGCTCCGCCATGGCTCCCCGAGCTGCCCGCTGCGCCATGGCCCCTCGAACAGCCAGATCCGCCATGGGTCCCAGAACGGGTACCGTCCTGGAGGCCTTCCATCCCGTGTAAGCCTGTCCGTAGAGGCCTCCAGAGCGCCCACCCTCTCCTTTCCGTTGTTATGAGGCGTGTGGACACACCTTCCGGGAGGGGGAGGTAATGGCAGCCATATACAACAAACCCGACAAACCCGTGTTTTTCTCCTAATGTGCTCCGAGACTTATTTTCCCTTAGTTCCCCTGATTAGTTCATTCCGTTCATTCCGTTTGTTGATCATCTCATTTGCCCCTTTGTTTCCCTGTCTTTATAAGTCTTCAGTTTCTGTCTGTTCTTCATCCAGTGTTAACGTCGAAAGGTCCATGTGCTGCGTTTGTGTTCCTGTATGTGATTAAAGACTGCTCCTAGTAAATGCTCCTCGCTCCAACACAGTAGGCAGCACCGTGACAACAGTAGATTTATTCAATTAAAATCTAATTTAGTTAGGTTTTGTTACAGTGTAAGGCATTTATTCAGCATTTCTCTAAAATTTCCAAACACATTATACATTCCAGGAAAAAGCATCTATTAACCTGGTAATATGAATGATATTAAGGTTTGAAGATGCAATATAGACACAGATTAAACTGCTGTGACATAACATGCCTTCATATTAAAATAAATATTTAAAAAAACACTTCTAAAAAAGGGCCCCTTTCACCTTTCTTTTGTTGCTTAATTAACATTAATGACACAGACAAAAGCAACTAAATTAGGCTACTGTCCCTTTAAAACCGAATGCACAGATGCAATATAGTGATAGACATACCATATTCTCCCAACTGTTTCCGTTCCCTTAAAACATAACTGAGTGTGTTTACATGAATACTCATCAAAAAGGATAATTTGACATCATTTTACGTGTATTTCTCTGTTCATGTGTGATAAGACGTGAAAGAGAACTGAATTCAGTGCTTGTGCGCTGAGAGGTGCTTTTCTGTGTGTGTGCCTCGGGTGTGCACTCAGAAAACCGGGCTGAATTGACTTCCTGTTTGCGTCGTCACGCTTTTTGTTTGCGTCACTCCTACTCAAAAAGCTCTGGCCCCTTGCCTCCTCAAGTCAGACTTGGGAAGCTATCCCAGGCATGTTGAGCTGGGTCCTGCAGACAGCAAATGAGGTTATTTGCTGTAAATCCCATGCAGACCTCTCTCTTCAGTTCCCAAGTTAAGCCCAGGGAGGGCTCCTGTTCCCACATCCAGCCCAGGGAGGGCTCCCGTCCGCAAGTCAAGCCCAGGGAGGGCCCCTGCTCCTACGTCGGGCCCACAGAGGGTCTCAGAACCCAGAATTTCCCCCAAGGAATTTTTTTGGGGGGGATATAGGGCTCCGGCCGTAGTGGCCGGGCCAAGTGCTGAGGCCAAGGCCACGGTGGCTGCTCCGCCATGGCCACCTGAACTGTCTGCTCCGCCATGGCTCCCCGAGCTGCCTGCTCCGCCATGGCTCCCCGAGCTGCCCGCTGCGCCATGGCCCCTCGAACAGCCAGATCCGCCATGGGTCCCAGAACGGGTACCGTCCTGGAGGCCTTCCATCCCGTGTAAGCCTGTCCGTAGAGGCCTCCAGAGCGCCCACCCTCTCCTTTCCGTTGTTATGAGGCGTGTGGACACACCTTCCGGGAGGGGGAGGTAATGGCAGCCATATACAACAAACCCGTGTTTGTTTTATTTTTCTCCTAATGTGCTCCGAGACTTATTTTCCCTTAGTTCCCCTGATTAGTTCATTCCGTTCACCTGTGTTGTTGATCATCTCATTTGCCCCTTTGTTTCCCTGTCTTTATAAGTCTTCAGTTTCTGTCTGTTCTTCATCCAGTGTTAACGTCGAAAGGTCCATGTGCTGCGTTTGTGTTCCTGTATGTGATTAAAGACTGCTCCTAGTAAATGCTCCTCGCTCCAACACAGTAGGCAGCACCGTGACAACAGTAGATTTATTCAATTAAAATCTAATTTAGTTAGGTTTTGTTACAGTGTAAGGCATTTATTCAGCATTTCTCTAAAATTTCCAAACACATTATACATTCCAGGAAAAAGCATCTATTAACCTGGTAATATGAATGATATTAAGGTTTGAAGATGCAATATAGACACAGATTAAACTGCTGTGACATAACATGCCTTCATATTAAAATAAATATTTAAAAAAACACTTCTAAAAAAGGGCCCCTTTCACCTTTCTTTTGTTGCTTAATTAACATTAATGACACAGACAAAAGCAACTAAATTAGGCTACTGTCCCTTTAAAACCGAATGCACAGATGCAATATAGTGATAGACATACCATATTCTCCCAACTGTTTCCGTTCCCTTAAAACATAACTGAGTGTGTTTACATGAATACTCATCAAAAAGGATAATTTGACATCATTTTACGTGTATTTCTCTGTTCATGTGTGATAAGACGTGAAAGAGAACTGAATTCAGTGCTTGTGCGCTGAGAGGTGCTTTTCTGTGTGTGTGCCTCGGGTGTGCACTCAGAAAACCGGGCTGAATTGACTTCCTGTTTGCGTCGTCACGCTTTTTGTTTGCGTCACTCCTACTCAAAAAGCTCTGGCCCCTTGCCTCCTCAAGTCAGACTTGGGAAGCTATCCCAGGCATGTTGAGCTGGGTCCTGCAGACAGCAAATGAGGTTATTTGCTGTAAATCCCATGCAGACCTCTCTGCTTCGGGGACGTGGCCCAAACTTCGGTCCAGGGCAGTGATGCTCACATCCCCCAGCCCAAAGTCGAGTTTTTGCTGGTTAAGAGTGCTGTATAAGCATTTATGCCAGCTCACAACTCACGTCCTTGAACCTGAACCATGTGCTGATGAAGCTGCTGTTCAGGATGTTAATTTTGGCAAATTGGAATGCTGGATGTCTGCCCACGGGACTGGTTTTAGTCGGATCTGAAAGATGCTTTCTTTCATATCCAAATAGTGTGAGGATTTTCTTTGATTTTTCGTGAAACACCACAGATCACATCATTTCAATATGGTGAATGCAGAGGGTGGCAAGACTGGTGGCAGCCCACACCATACAAAATGGACCATTTCCACAGACTGTGATAACACATTTTCACAGTTATTAACATACAGTAGTAAATCTAGCATTGTTTTTTAAATTTTTTTTACAATTTTTTTTTCACTTTGTGTTTTTTATTACCTTGGCTTTAAATTACAGATATAACCTTGTTTCCCTGAAATGAGGGAACGAGACATTGCGTCATGATGACACTATGGGGAAACACCTTTCTCCTAGAATACTGAAGCCTGATTGGCAAAATGACATTGCATCACAATGTCCAATGGCAGCCACTGTTTGACATATGTTTAATGCTGCTTATATCAAGTCAATGAGTGTGTAATTCTCTGTGCCCTGTAGACAGTGGAGTTCTGCTTACATTGTGTGAATGAGCGTACAGGGCTCTTTGGACTCTGTACATGGCAAGTCACTGTCCTGAGGCATAATAATCCCTTGCTATAATCTCCGCACTGAGCTCGCAGCTTCACCACAGCCATCCTCTTCATTTTTTGACACGCCAATGAGAACATGCTGGCCATGGTGCGAATGTCCCTGGTGAAGATTACAGGTAATTTGGGTGGAAGCAAGGCAAGCAGATACTGACTCAGTGTGAGCTTATCCTCTGACACTCCAGCCACTCAAAACAGTTTCTGGGCCCCCTGAACAGCATGTCGACTCGGGGCCCCCCTCAGTGGAAATCAAGTTCCGCCTTCCGTCCAGTGGTGGAAAGAGTACTGCAAATTTGTACTTAAGTACAAGTACTGTTACATTGCTGAAATAATACTCAATTACAAGTAAAAGTATTGGTGTCAAAACAGTACTTAAGTAAAAGTACAAAGTACTCCTCTCAAAAACTACTCAGAGTACTAGTTACTAGTTACTTTTTAGTCTGCGATATTTAATGAATTACCAAAAAATATTCATTCATATCAAAGATCTATGTGGATAATAGCTACTTTGAACAAAACCCACTTTTATCTTATTGACAAAGTATGTGAACTAGTGGTCATGATACAGGAATTTCTAACTTCAATACCTTGAAAAATATCAATATCAAAGTACCCATGAACCGGAAGTTGCAACTGACTTCAGTGTTGTGATGTATTTCCAGGTGAAATGAAATATTGAATAAAGGGTGGGGTTTTATTGTGGTGCACCTCCACTCCCCCTCTTGCTCATAGCAGATTCACGGAGTGGTTAAGAATATCTGCTTGTTACTTCTGACATCACGCTTCACTGCTTCTGGGTCCTAACGCTCTGCCAGACGCTCCAAGAAAACAACAAACTGTGCTAATATACACCCATGATGTCATGTAATACTGAAAAATTATAAACCTAACCTTTATCTCCCATACTGAAATCCCAGATGGCCAGACAGTGATTCAGCTAAAATATTAGTGTCTGAGACACTGTGAGCACGGAGACTGTAATGTGCACAGCACATTTTTAAATGCTTAGCTTAAATATGTAATATTAATGAAATAATGCTCATAAATGGCTGTTGAGATAGTATTCTCAAGTGAAATGAGTAGAGTATTTCAAGCTTTGAATTTGGTTTAATCCAAGTCTTCTAAAAAGACACATTGGCTTTATATGATGAACAGATTTTAATATAGGCTTTTATTTACATACATAAAGTCGCTTTGGATAAAAGCGTCTGCTAAATGACTAAATAAATATCGGACTGAGAGGACAGGCAGCTCATTTGTATATGTTAGGCCTATTTGAGAGCTCGCATCCAGTTTTTTTGCGATTAGTGTTCTCATGTTACAATAAAGCTCTCTCCACATTTGCGCGGGACTGATTAAAATTATGCGGAATACCTGCAATCCAGCGCGAACATTCAGACTCTATAATCGACAGGAGGCGGATGCGTGTCAAACTCACTGTCGGAGAGGAGAGAGACGCAGCTTGTATCAGTGTATATATACGGCAGATACTGTGGAGAATGAGTAATGGAACCGTGTCAGGTATTTCAGTATCTGTATCGAAATATAGATATTTATGATAAAAACTATGATTTAAAAGTAACGAAGTAGATTATTTTGCTTAATTTGTACTTAAGTACAAGTAAAAGTACAGCTTTAAAAATATACTCAAAAAGGTACAAGTAAAAACTTGGAATCGTCCTAACTCCTCCATTCACCTATTGAACTTTACCAAACTATGAAGTCTTCTGCTTCTGAGAATCCCAAAAATGCTAAATGGGTCCATTAAAATACTTTTTATACAAAACTATTTTGAGTACAGTCTATTTATTTCTTTATTTAAATTAGATTCATTAGTTAATTTAAACTACTAAAACCTTTAAAAGCAACATAAAAGATCTCCAGCTATTCTTGCTATCTAGTAGAATTGGATATGATACCTTTCTTGTCATATTTCAACAGATTTGAAAACTTATCATGATTAGTCTACCCTACAGTTGCTCTTCCATTGATTGACAAGATGACAAACATGATTTGTTGAACTTGACAATGAGATAATCATAGTGGGGATTTCCCCTCATGAGATTTATAATCCACACAGACTAATAATTCAAAGACAGTATAAAAGACCCATGACGTAAGCATACACACTTGTTAGAACAGGTCAAGTTGCTGCATGACTGCTCAGTCAATCAGACATTTAATAACCATCATGTTATCGAAAGCAAATATCTGTCACCGAACCTTACGTAGAGGAGCAAAGGATTGTTGTAAGTATTTTAAATGTTTCACATTTACCCATAGTACACTTGATTGAGCTGTAATATATATTTTCTCTTTTTACTTTGTTTAGGACAATATCATGTCTTCAGCTGGCAATATCTACAATGTGTCATCTGATCTGTCTCTTCATGGCTTTGACGTGTCCCCTGAGAAGGCCATTGTTGCATTTGTCTTTGCTGCTCTGAATCATATAATCATATTGTTCTGCAACTCTCTCCTCCTGTTCACTGTCATAACCAATAAGGGTCTTCATGAACCAATGTATATTCTCCTGTTAAATTTGCCCATTAATGACCTCATAGGTTCTATGTGCCTGTTCCCTCACATCATGCGGGAGCTCCTGTTTGACACCACCCAGATAGCATGCGGATGTGGGCCACTTAAAGCAATGATATGGCACTGCTGGCCTTCTTATGGCCTGGACAAAATGGATGTAAGCCTGAAGTGGCCCATATCTAAAACAGCAAAAATGGCCCAAATATATCAAATCACATGTGGGCCTCTGTAGGTAAAGATGCAGTGTTGACGGCAATGTGTAATCTGAATGTGACCCTAAAGTGGCCCATGTGGTAAACAGTGATTATGGCCCAAATAGTGCCAACCAAATGTGGGCCACCTTTGGCAAAAATGTGGCATTATCGACAAAGGCTAATCAGGGTGTAAACCAAATGTGGTCCACATATGTTTCAGCAAATGTGGCCCAGGTACATTAAAACGTATCTGGGCCAGTTTTGGCCAAGATATGGCATGGTAAGCACTGGCTAATGTGGCTGCGAGTCTAAAATGGCCCACATATGATGCCACAAATGTGGCCCAGTTATCCTAAAGGTGCATCCGCATTCGGCTTCGCTACCGTTCGGACGTTCTTGCTTACTGCTCTGCGCTTTGCTCCCTATTTCTGTACTTTTCTTTCGTATCTGGGCCAGTTTTGGCACAGATATGGCACAGTGAGCACTGGCTAATGTGGCTGTGATCTAAAATGGCCCACATATGATGTCACAAAAGGCACAGTCAGCATTGGCTAATCAGTGTGTAAGCTAATGTGCCCCATATATTATAAAACAGATGAGGACCACTTCTGGTTGTAACACTTGACAAGTGAGACCACTTCTTGGATGTAACACTTGACACTGGCTAATTGAAATGGAAGCTTGAAATTAAACGTATTAAAACGTATCTGGGCCAGTTTTGGCTAAGATATGGCATGGTAAGCACTGGCTAATGTGGCTGTGAGTCTAAAATGGCCCACATATGATGCCACAAATGTGGCCCAGTTATCCTAAAGTGTATCTGGGCCAGTTTTGCCAAAGATATGGCACAGTGAGCACTGGCTAATGTGGCTGTGATCTAAAATGGCCCACATATGATGTCACAAATGTGGCCCAGTTATCCTAAAGCGTATCTCGGCCAGTTTTGGCAAAGATATGGCACAGTAAGCACTGGCTAATGTGGCTGTGAGCCTAAGGTGGCCTGCTTATAATGATACCAATGTGGCCCAGTTATCCTAAAACATATCTTGGCCAGTTTTGGCAAAGATATGGCATGGTAAGCACTGGCTAATGTGGCTGTGAGCCTAAAGTGGCCCGCATGTAAAATGACAAATATTGCCCAAATAATTAATAACATTTTGGCCACTTTGGCAAATACACAGTCAGCATTGGCTAATCAGTGTGTACGCCTAACTTGTCCCACATTTCACATGGCAAATATGCCCCATATATCATAAAACAGATGAGGGCCACTTCTGCTTTTGATGTAGCACTTGACATTGGCTAATTGAAATGCAAGTTTGAAATTGTAAATATGGCCTAATAGAATTTGCCTACTTTTAGTTGGATGCAACACAGTTAACTGAGACAGGGTGATCTGGATGTTAGTCTTAAGAAGGCTACATATGCAGCAATTTATTTTTTTAAACATGCTTTTAATGGCAGTTTTTTATGTGTGTAATGTGCAGCATAAAAACAGAAGTGCACTATAATGATTGTCCTCTTACTGTCACTAAAGTGGGCCTTATATGATGCCGCAAATGTGGCCCGCATATAAAATGACAAATATTTCCCAAATAATTAATAACAATTTGGGTCACTTTTGGCAAATATACGGCACAGTCAGCATTGGCTAATCAGTGTGTAAGCTAATATGCCCCATATATTATAAAACAGATGAGGACCACTTCTGGTTGTAACACTTGACAAGTGAGGCCACTTCTTGGATGTAACACTTGACACTGGCTAATTGAAATGGAAGCTTGAAATTGTAAATATGGCCTAATAGAATTTGGCTACTTTTAGTAGGATGCAACACAGTTAACTGATACAGGGTGATCTGGATGTTAGTCTTAAGAAGGCTACATATGCAGCAATTTATTTTTTTAAACATGCTTTTAATGGCAGTTTTTTATGTGTGTACTGTGCAGCATAAAAACAGAAGTGCACTATAATGATTGTACTCTTACTGTCAGGGTTTCTGTTAATTTGGACTTTGTTTTCCTTTTGCACCATTTCCTTTGTTGTGTTGTGTGACAGTGGGGCGGGGCCGAGAGCCGTGGGAACGGAGTGAGGCCGGTGGAGTAAGTGATAATGCGCGACACCTGCGCCACTCACCGGTCTTGAGTCCCACGGAGGAGCTTCGTAAGGATAAAATCTGGCAAACAGAACCGGACTGCCCAAATGCCATTTTTCCACGTAGTATGTGGGCCGGAGCAAGGTGTTGGATCTGGGCCAGAATTTAAAATAAATGTGGCTCAGATTTGGGCCAGTTCTACTTTATTTTATTTATTTATTGTCATGGCTGACATGCGGCCTTCCTATGGCTTTCTTGTGGCCCAAATTTAGCAAATAGGAGCGGGCCGG
>NW_015555712.1:365140-366620 GCF_001515605.1 Sinocyclocheilus anshuiensis
TTTATGCATAACTCACTTAAGGCTTAGTGAGGCCCAGATAATGTATATTTATGGTTTATTTGGTCATTATTAGCTCAAATGTGGCTGTGTAGTGGCCTTCTTGTGGACCACTGCCAAAATGCCAAAATTCCATGCAGCATGTGCTCCACATGAGGAATGTGGGGAAGACCAGGGTTAGAATAAAAATCAACTGTGGCCCACATTAGGGCCAGTTTTGGTTGGGCAGGATCATGCCTTTCTCCATCTGTATCACTCAAGCATTCTTTATACATGTATACGCCGTATCAGCGGTCTTCATCTTGACCACCATGGCATACGACAGATATGATGAGATGCACTACCATTATGAGCAAACTTCACCTCACAAAGATAATCTCGTTGGTTTGGCTCTCTAATTTGACACCGATGGCCATCCTTTTCATTCTTCTCCTGCGTTTGCCTCACTGTAGGTCTTACCTTACCCATCCGTACTGTGACAACCCTTCCCTGCTTCAACTGGTCTACGCAGACACAACCATTAATAACCTTTATGGACATCTGATAACAGCTCTCTGTCAGCTGTTAACAGTGGGTCTGATTTTGTACACTTACCTACGGATACTCATAGCCTGTTTCCGCAACAAAAGCTCTGACATGAGGAGTAAAGCTCTGCAGACATGTGGCACACATCTAGTTGTCTTTGTTTTGTTTGAGTGTTTGGGTCTTTTCACCATTATCTCATACAGGATAAAATATATTTCTCCCCACTTAAGAAAATTCATTGTGGTTGGTGCTATGATATTGCCACCGACAATGAATCCTGTTATATATGGATTGAGAACTAAGGAAATCAGGGTCAAAAGGATCACATTCTTCCAGCAAAAGGTTTTCGCATCATGAACAAATAACACTGCGGTGTTGTGAGAAATATTGTTTCTACAAAACTTACTTTGCAAAGTTTATCAGTTATATGCATTAATGTAATATATTAATCTGTCTTTCTGTCAAATCTTTCTCTCTCTAACACATACAGGTGCATCTCAATAAATTAGAATGTCGTGGAAAAGTTAATTTATTTCAGTAATTCAACTCAAATTGCGAAACTCATGTATTAAATAAATTCAGTGCACACAGACTGAAGTAGTTTAAGTCTTTGGTTCTTTTAATTGTGATGATTTTGGCTCACATTTAAGAAAAACCCACCAATTCACTATCGCAACAAATTAGAATACTTCTTAAGACCAATAAAAAAAACATTTTTAGTGAATTGTTGGCCTTCTGGAAAGTATGTTAATTTACTGTACATGTACTCAATACTTGGTAGGGGCTCCTTTTGCTTTAATTACTGCCTCAATTCGGCGTGGCATGGAGGTGATCAGTTTGTGGCACTGCTGAGGTGGTATGGAAGCCCAGTTTTCTTTGACAGTGGCCTTCAGCTCATCTGCATTTTTTGGTCTTTTGTTTCTCATTTTCCTCTTGACAATACCCCATAGATTCTCAA
>NW_015555712.1:366697-367908 GCF_001515605.1 Sinocyclocheilus anshuiensis
TTGTTGAGATAGTGAATTGGTGGGTTTTTGTTAAATGTGAGCCAAAATCATCACAATTAAAAGAACCAAAGACTTAAACTACTTCAGTCTGTGTGCACTGAATTTATTTAATACACGAGTTTCACAATTTGAGTTGAATTACTCAAATAAATGAACTTTTCCACGACATTCTAATTTATTGAGATGCACCTGTATACATTTCAGTAGTACCAGCAGTTTGCTTATTTTTCTATTCCTTTAACAAAGTCAATCATGAATTTTTATTAAAATGGATCCTAAACATCTATTCTAGGTTGTTTTAGCTACACTCTAAAAAAAATCTGGAGCACAATGTACTGTATTAATTTTGAGGGAATTTTCTGTTTGTATTATTTATTTATTATTATTATTATTATTATTATTTACCTGTTTTTTATTATTTTGTGTTTTACCTGTATTTTGAATTTCACATTGCATTGCGTTATGTTTTAGAGTTAAAGAAAATGTCTGTAAAATGAATGGATAATGTCCTGGTAATGAGCTGCTAGTAGACCTATTTTTTCTGTTATTTTACGTATTTATTTCTTACAGTGTACTATTATAGGCCTACTTTATATTTTTTATTCTCTCACTAACTGCTGTCATTTCTCAATACCATGTCTGTAAATTTTAAATGTTTAAAATACCCACCATCTCTTTTTGATGTCAACCTGATTAGTTCCACTATATGATTTTAATGTCGACATATGTTGATTTTGCTGACATATGATTCATCTAATTATTAGATGAAAAGGTAAAAAAATTGTTTTTGACTAGCATTTTAATGCGACACCCACACTGAAAGAGAATACAGTGCATCCTTTGAGAATGCTTTCAATCAACACTGTAACTGTGGGAAAACCATAAATATTCCTTTGGTTAAATACCAATTTAGTAGGTTGTCACATATCCTGACATATCATTTTCTGCTTGAGCTAATTTGCTTCATATTTAAGGAAGTGCTGTGTGCGATTCTAGTTCATGACCACAAGATGGAAAGCTTAAACAATTTTTGCAATGTTACCAGTGGCAATATATAAAAAGAATGTTATGAATGTTATATTATAGATTTTAAAGCGCTTAAACAAAATGTTACCAGTGGCAATATATAAAAAGAATGTTATGAATGTTATATTATAGATTTTAAATTTTAAAGTAAATATATATATATATATATATATATATATGAAGAG
>NW_015555712.1:369259-376225 GCF_001515605.1 Sinocyclocheilus anshuiensis
GAAGAGTTCAGATGCAAAAGCCTCTAAGTGCCAAGTGCCTAAGCATTTTTATCAGGCTCCTATGTTTAGGTTCAGTAATTTTACACTAATGGCAATGTATAGGTCATTTTCTATGCAATTAAAGTGAAATAACTGAACATAAATATAGGAGCCTTATAAAAATGCTAATTTTAGAAGAACATTTCAGATGGCACGTAGAGGCTTTTGCATCTGAACTCTTCACACATCCCTACATACATACATTCCTAGGTTTAAACATAATGTAACTGTATGTACATATGTACAATATTATGGATAATGTTCTCCTCAATAAAATACTCACAGGCATTGTTTATTATTATTATTTTTTCTTAATACCTATGTAATCATTTTACAAGATCTAGTTGTTTACAGCTATAGTCTTCTAAATGTGATCTAAGTAATTATTATTACTATATATTTATAAACACAGTATTTATTGATTTATTTATGAATGAACGAATGAATGACTGTAGGAGTTAATTATATTTTTCCCCTCTCCACCTATTTTCTGAACTATGCTGGAGCCTATCCCATAATATCAGGCCATAGGCAGGGAAACACCCTGGATGGATGGCAAGTTCATCACAGGGATGACACATTTACACATACAGGCATTTACACAACTTATAATCTCCAATTCACCTGCCCTGCATTTCTTCTGAAAGTATTCATAGCATCTGGAATAAACCCAACCAGAGATGGGAAGTAACAAATTACAGATACTTTGTTACTGTACTTGAGTAGATTTTTCTGGTATCAGTACTTTACTTTACTATTTATTGGTCACACTTTACATTAGGTGGCCTTAACTATGATGTACTTACATAAAAATAAGTACAATGTACTTATTGTGGTCATACTGTATTGCAAAACACGTTTGCCGCTATTGAGGTGGGATATGTGTAAGGTTAGGAACAGGTTTGGTGGTTTGGGTAGGTTTAAGGGTGGGTTAAGGTGTAAGGGATGGGTCAACAGTGTAATTATAAATGCAATTACAGAAATTAATTACAGATGTAATAGGTATTTTTTAAAATATAAGTACAATGTAAAAAGATGTATGTACACAATAAATGCATTGTATCAAATGATTAATTTAAATGTAAGTACATAGTAGTTAAGGCCACCCAATATAAAGTGGGACCTATTTATTTTTCTGACAACTTTTTACTTTCACGCCTTACATTTTCACAGAAATATCTGTACTTTCTACTTATTACATTTTCAAACCCAGGCTTGTTACATTAGTTTTAATCTGTATTTGGTGGCATGATCAATATAATTTCATGTCATTGTGCACCTTTTTCAACCTAATGTAATACAGAAAGCACGACCCCCATTGGTGAATCATTTCCTGGCTATCACACACTACAGACGTATGCTCTCTATTGGTATTTTATTCAGCGACAGCGATAGCTGGATCCCTTTGTCCATATAATTTATTTCCTGGAACGTCATGAGTTCCCTCTGGTTTCTAACGTAACCTTGATTCCCTGAGATAAGGGAACGAGCATTGAGTAGCACGCTATGGGAAAACTGCTGTTTACTCTGAATACTGAGGCCTGATTTGTTCATGTTTGTGAAGCTGCACAGACAAATGGTGCTTCAACCCGCCAAAAGGGGTGGGGCCAACTGCTATGGCTGACCAGCATTTCATCAGAATCTTTTGTCTGATAGCATCAGTCATCAACTTGCGCGCAGCCTTATAGCACGGCAACTTACGCAATGATCGTTCCCTTATCTCAATGAACCGAGGTTGCATTAGTAACCCGGAGAGTTCCCTTTCGAACAGTCTCTCTCATTGCGTAACACACTATGGGGAATGCATTCAATAGCATTCAATAGAGCTATGCTATAAATAAGTGCAGAACGAAGCCTCTGTGTGAGCTCAGCCCCGGAGCGCCCATAATGAGGGCTCCTATAAGCATGAGCCAATTATGGGACCCAAGCCACTAGGCTGAGGTCTACATAACAAGACCTTCTCCACTTATAGAGGAGATTAGGTAAATTAGGCAGACAAAATCCGTGCCTGAAGGGCAGGTACATCCAATTTGTAAAACCTGGTGAAAAGACAAATTTGTAAAATGACTGGGCTAAAGACAGCCTGAAGGGCAGGACTCTATATAACACACATCATAACGGTCAATGGTTTTTAATTGTTTTTGAAAAAAGTATTTTCTGCTCACCAAGGCTGCAGTAATATTGAGAAATATTAATTTCGTTTAAAATAATGGTTTTCTATGTGCATATATTTTAAAACGTAAAATATCTTTTAAAATAAAAATAAAAAATCCTGTGATTTAAATCTGAATTTTCAGCATCATTACTCCAGTTGTCAGTGTCACATGATTCTTCAGAAATCATTCTAATATGCTGATTTGCTGCTCTGTTATGATTATTGGTGCTTATAAATAAGTTATAAATTAACTTATTTTTATCAGTATTGAACACATTTTTTTCTGATTCGTATTTTTGTGTAAATCATGATACATTTTTACTTTTCAGGATTCTTCGATGAATAAAAAGTTCAAAATAACAGCATTTATTTGAAATAAAATCTTTACTGTCACTTTTGATCATTTTAATTTGTTGAATAAAAGCATATATATATATATATATAGACCTTCTCCACTTATAGAGGAGATTAGGTAAATTAGGCAGACAAAATCCGTGCCTGAAGGGCAGGTACATCCAATTTGTAAAACCTGGTGAAAAGCCAGAACCAGGATGAGTAAATTCGGACCCTGCTCATCCTCTGAGTTAGGAAGAGCCAGAAGGGTAATGACTTGTGCTCTGAGCAGAGTGGAGAACACCTTAGGCACATAGCTGTGTCTTGGTAAGTGGGCAATCCTACAGTCGTTAGGTCTAAACTCAAGGCATGAAGCACTGACTGACAGTGCTTGTAAATTGCTCATGCGCTTGACCGACGCTAGAGCTAGAAGAAGGGAGGTCTTAAGCAACAGGAGCCGCAAGTCGGCCAACTGAAGTGGCTCAAAAGGAGGGCCTCGTAGGGCCCTAAGGACTGTGGATAAGTCCCATGTTGGCACAGTATGAGGACGAGAGCGATTCAATCTCTTAGCTTCCCTCAGGAACTTAACAACAAGGTAATTTTTTCTGACTCACTGGCCAGCCACGACAGCATGATTCGCCATGATGGCTGCCACATAAACTTTGAGTGTGGAAGGGGTGTGCCTCTTGTCCAGCAGCTCTTGCAGAAAGGTTAGCACACATGACACGCACAAGAGGACGGGTCCTCACTCCATGCTGCACACCAGTCAGAAAAGACTGACCATTTAAAGGCTACACAGATCCGGCCAGGGATGACAGATCCTGCCTCTCGCTTGGGAGAGGAAGCCCTTCCTCAAGGGAATTGGCAAGGAGATGCTAATAGCAGCTGGATCAACTCGGGGAACCATGTCTGATTCCTCCAGAGTGGGGCCACCAGGAGGACCAAACACCCAACTTCCTTGACCCAGCTGATGACCTGAGGAAGCAGGACAATCGGAGGGAAGGCATACAGGTGAGCGCTGGGCCAGAGCATCCCGCTCACTCGAGAAATATGTTGGCCAGTAATAGTTGTCTTCTGAGGTGAAGAAGTCTACCTCTGCCCTCTCAAAGACAGACCAAATCGGTTGAACCACTTGGGGATGTAGGCCTAGTCTCCATTCTCCTGGAGCTAAATTGTCCCGGGACAGCATGTCCTCTCCTTGGTTCTGTCTGCCAGGCATGTGAACTGCCCACAGTGAGAGTAAGTTGCACAGTGCCCATAGGAGGAGGCGTCTTACCATGCTGTAAAGGGAGTGTAACCTCATACCGCCTTGGTGATTTATATAGGCTACCACCACCATGTTATCAGGACATGGTCCCCTCTCAAGGCTGGTAGGAAGGTTTTTAGGGCTAGAGAAACCGCCATCATCTCTGGGCAGTTGATGTGTAGGCGCTGCTCCAAGCTCGACCAGGAGTCGAACGCCGGTCTGCCCTTGTATAGTTCTTCCCAACCTGAGGTGGAGGTATCTGTCATGACCACCTTCCTCCTGGAGGTCAATCCCAATGGAATGCCTGTCTAAAACAGGCGAGGAGCCTTCCAAGGGGCCACAGCTCTGACGCAGAGGTTCACCTTCAGGTAAAGACATCCCATGCGCTAAGCATGGGACGGTACTCAAGCTTTGAGGCAAAATTGGAGAGGCTGCCTATGAAGCAGGCCCAATGGAATCAAAGAGGAGGCAGCTGACATGAAGCTGAGCATTCCCTGAAAAACTCTGAGGGGACGAGAAGTCCGGAATCGAAATGACGCCGTTAGCCGCTGAAATGTCAGTGAGTAATCCAGGCCTGCATCTGGGCTGAATAAATAACTGTCCCCAGGAAGATAACTTGCTGGCTGGGAGCCAGAAAGCTCTTGGCTAAATTGATTTTGAGCCCAAGACGCTCCAGGTGGCTGATCAACAGCGACCTGTGAGCGAGAAGTTCCTGCTCTGATTTGGCTAACACGTGCCAATCATCTAGGTCAGTGGTTCTCAAACCTTTCCATGAAGTACTCCCAGCATTGCACATTTTGTATGTCTCCCTATATCTGACACACCCACTTCAGGTCTTGCAGTCTCCACTAATGAGCTGATGAGTTGAATCAGGTGTGATAGATGAGGGCGACATACAAAATGTGCAGGGCTGGGGGCACTCCAGGACAGGTTTGAGAACCACTGATCTAGGTAATTCATAACGCAGATTCCCATCTGCTTCAGAGATGAAAGAGCCATGTTTGTAAAGGTGTGTGGGGGCTAAAGACAGCCTGAAGGGCAGGACTCTATATAACACACATCATAACGGTCAATGGTTTTTAATTGTTTTTGAAAAAAGTATTTTCTGCTCACCAAGGCTGCAGTAATATTGAGAAATATTAATTTAGTTTAAAATAATGGTTTTCTATGTGCATATATTTTAAAACGTAAAATATCTTTTAAAATAAAAATAAAAAATCCTGTGATTTAAATCTGAATTTTCAGCATCATTACTCCAGTTGTCAGTGTCACATGATTCTTCAGAAATCATTCTAATATGCTGATTTGCTGCTCTGTTATGATTATTGGTGCTTATAAATAAGTTATAAATTAACTTATTTTTATCAGTATTGAACACATTTTTTTCTGATTCGTATTTTTGTGTAAATCATGATACATTTTTACTTTTCAGGATTCTTCGATGAATAAAAAGTTCAAAATAACAGCATTTATTTGAAATAAAATCTTTACTGTCACTTTTGATCATTTTAATTTGTTGAATAAAAGCATATATATATATATATAATTATATAATATATATATACTGTATATATATACAAAGAAAGCTTCATATTATGAGAAGGCTACTTTCTATGACCTTTTTCCAGCAGTCATGGCGAAATTAGGTTCCTCCAATCTAAAAAAAACAAGAATCGAAAATGAAAACAACAGTAAGGAATCGATTCTTGGAATCGAATCCCATCGATTCCAGAACCAGGAATCGGAATCGGACTCGGATTTTATATTTATAACATATGATATAGCCTAGTTAAGCGACATGCGGTGAGTTTTTTTTTAGTTCAAACAAGTAGTTAATATTAAGTGACTTACATTTTAGACACAGTCAATGCTGACTGTTTTTGCTTGATTTAAAGAAAATAGTTCCAAACAAAGCTCTCAGCATTAGTCGCGCATGTCCGAGCAACATGGTTGTGGCTAGAAGGGATACAGCTAAAACCGGAAGCTAGTGCTGGGCGGTATGACCAAAAATTTATATCACGGTATTTTTCAAAATTATACCGGTTTCACGGAACAAGACGGTATTTTTTTTTCATGCATGACCGGGTGTTAACCATATTTTCTACTGATTGAGAGAGGAAATACTGCAGTATATTGACTTAGAATGCCCTATTTTACTGTCATGATGAGTGAATATTGTCAAAAAATACCACACTAAATAGTGACTAAACGCATATATATATATATATAATTATATAATATATATATACTGTATATATATACAAAGAAAGCTTCATATTATGAGAAGGCTACTTTCTATGACCTTTTTCCAGCAGTCATGGCGAAATTAGGTTCCTCCAATCTAAAAAAAACAAGAATCGAAAATGAAAACAACAGTAAGGAATCGATTCTTGGAATCGAATCCCATCGATTCCAGAACCAGGAATCGGAATCGGACTCGGATTTTATATTTATAACATATGATATAGCCTAGTTAAGCGACATGCGGTGAGTTTTTTTTTAGTTCAAACAAGTAGTTAATATTAAGTGACTTACATTTTAGACACAGTCAATGCTGACTGTTTTTGCTTGATTTAAAGAAAATAGTTCCAAACAAAGCTCTCAGCATTAGTCGCGCATGTCCGAGCAACATGGGTGTGGCTAGAAGGGATACAGCTAAAACCGGAAGCTAGTGCTGGGCGGTATGACCAAAAATTTATATCACGGTATTTTTCAAAATTATACCGGTTTCACGGTACAAGACGGTATTTTTTTTTCATGCATGACCGGGTGTTAACCATATTTTCTACTGATTGAGAGAGGAAATACTGCAGTATATTGACTTAGAATGCCCTATTTTACTGTCATGATGAGTGAATATTGTCAAAAAATACCACACTAAATAGTGACTAAACACGACCCCTTTTAATACATGTTAACCAGGAGTCACTCTCATTTATAATCATATTATCAATATTATCGTCTGATAAAATCAACATGCATGTACACACTAAAGAGCGGCTATGCGGTTGTTTTTGCTATATTACTTTTTTGTCTCATGCAGCGCACTGCCTGCGTCTGAGTGACTAAAAAAAAAACAACAAACAAAAAAGGGCATGTGATATCAACAGACGAACTCCGCTCATATTTATAATGCCAAACAATCAGTAAGCGACAGGTGCTAGGAAACGCTGTTTTGTACTCATTTATTGAC
>NW_015555712.1:376269-378259 GCF_001515605.1 Sinocyclocheilus anshuiensis
GTGGATATTTGTGGCGGTCAATGTGGATATTGTGGATGAGTTCTTCTGCGTCATCACGTTCTATTAGTTCTACAGCTTCAGTTTTGGAACTTTCATGCTTAGTAACACATACAGCTGTTCCCTCACCACAGTGCAACACCCCTTTCAAACAGTGTCGCGTTCCGAACATTGTTTAAGTGACATATTGCGGTATTTTCAAAATTCATATCATAACAAAAATAAAAACCGGTATTCGGTATGAACCGGTATACCGCCCAGCACTACCGGAAGCTAATAATAAATTACATTTTCTACCTATTAGATTGTGTTTTATTAACGTCCACACCTACCCCAACCCTAAACCTACCCCTTACAATAATGCAAAAATAGTAATTATTGTTGTACAGTGTAACAAAAATTACGCTGTATTGATGTGTGCATGCCCAGTAGCACCGTATGCATCCCTTCTAGCCTTAACTGAGCAACACACGCAGTGTTTCATTACCAATTGATTCAGTGTATCGAATAAATTAATGATTCAGTAACCCATTTATAAAGACAGGCACTTGGTTCATTCTTGAATGAATCAGCCGTATGAACGAATGTTTTGAATGAATGACTCAATGACTCACTCAATAAAACAGTCACTTGCTGCCACCTGCTGGCGGTTTACTTTCATATTTAAAACTATTTAATATTTGTATATTAAAAAACTTTTAATTTAAAATTTAAATTTAAAACAACATTATTTATGCAGTTGTAATTTTGCAGCGCAAATGCGTTCATGGCATTCATGGCATGCTACATTTGAGCTTTATTACATTTGATTTGTCTTTGTAAAAATGCATCTAAATGCCACTTCAGCTACTTCACTTTATTCTGCAGTGGAAATATCTGTTTTGTTGATTCTGATTTAATTTAATTGGTAACAGTCCTATAGTGTCTCATTATATTAACTGTAATTATTAGTAAAAATGTATCTATTGATATGAAAAATTATGCATACATTTAATATGGTTAGTAAAAAGACTGCCTTTATAGGCAAAAATGACCTGGAAATCAATTTAAGAACATTTTAGTATGCAGTCATGAACTTTAATCATATAAAATGTAATTTCCTAGCAACAAAATTATGCTGAGTGGCTGGTGAGCAAAAAATTTAATGTCAAGCCCTGGCTACAATATATGTTATAAATATAAAAACGTAATTTTTACCACAGTATGTTTATCTTGTGAGCTTCTTTGTGTGTGCTGTTGCGCTCATTTGTTTTGATTTCTCCACAAGATTCTCTCTATACACACAGGCTGCGCGAGCCTCAACTGGTGCGACCTTGCTACTGTCAATACATTATTCATTATCAATCATCTTTTACAAGGAATGCAACAAAATAATTTTCGCCGAAATTGCTCAATTGCACTACACAATTTCCTTCCGACTCTATGAAATTTACATTCTCTGCTTTTAGTTCCCTTTCAGTTGGTCATTTCGAGTCACGTCGGTGACCGATGAATTGGGATCTTACTTCGAGAGACCAATCTACTTCGAGTTTTAACGAAATGAGTCAATGCACATTGGCATGCGATGATTGCATTCAGCTGCCGCTGATCACAGCACAAGCATAAACAGACAGCAGGTGCAACGCACACCAGCTTTTCGCTTCAGAGCCGAGCGACAACATTGTTCTGTTCCTGCCAAAACCTTTGTGTGACGAGTTCAATGTCCTCTAATACCGAGTTCACACTGCACGATTTTAGCCCGATTTTTCACTTGCCGCCAGGTTTTGCGAAATCGCAGACAAATGCCTGAAATCGGACGCAAATCGGTGCTCGTTCACGCGAGTGACAATCACGCAGTGTAAATTATCAAAGACGCGATCTGAGAGAAGAAATATTGAAATGGGAAATATTTGGCATGCTAAATATCTGGAGCTGACGGCGATTCACAATCCTGCTGTGTGAAATGAGTTCTGACTGAAAAACACATCGGCGATGACCTACAGCCAATGAGAGA
>NW_015555712.1:378889-379220 GCF_001515605.1 Sinocyclocheilus anshuiensis
CAAATCGGTGCTCGTTCACGCGAGTGACAATCACGCAGTGTGAATTATCAAAGACGCGATCTGAGGGAATCGCCGATGCGTCGTCGATGCCCGCGAAATATTTGGCATGCTAAATATCTGGAGCTGTCGGCGATTCACAATCCTGCTGTGTGATGACCTACAGCCAATGAGAGAGCACGATACAGGGCAGTGGGAAGTTCGGGGAGCAGTTATATGAAACGTAGTTTGCGGACCAGTGTTGCCAGATCCGCGATTGCCACCGGTTGTTTTTCATGTCAGCAGGTTGAAGCGACCCCAATAACGTGATATTTAGGCCCTGGAATGTGAATTG
>NW_015555712.1:379253-382673 GCF_001515605.1 Sinocyclocheilus anshuiensis
CAACAACTGAATGCTACCCCAGATAGTCGTTCAGTGTGAAACCAACAGTGATGTGACGTCTTTGAAAATCGTGCGGTGTGAACTCGGCATTAGGGAGCTTTTTTGTTGGCGGACAGTGCTTCAGCGGTGGTCGTTCCTGTGTCGAGTGGGTTGCGCACTTCAGGCTGCACTACCCCCTGTTGTGCTGCAAGCGGCCATCTCCCCCTCCACACGGGTGCGTCTTTGTAAAGACAAAGGATCGTCTTTTTAAAGATGCCGTTTCACCCGTGCGTTTCTGGATGCGGTGGTTACCTGGCGCCAGGTGATGTTCACGATCGCTGCCTCACGTGTCTGGGCATTAAGCACGCCGAAGTGGCATTCGTGGATGAGTCATGTTCCCATTGCGGGAAGATAACCGATCTTGGTCCTGCATGTCTTGAACCGGGCCCTTCACCGGTTACCGTTCAAGTTGTTGACGAAGAAGCGTATCTTCGGGTGCATCCGTCCCTGAGATTGGTTTGCAGCGATCGACCTGAAGGATGCGTAATTTCATGTATCGATCCTTCCGCGCCACAGACCATTTCTGCGGTTTGTGTTTGAAGGACGTGCATATCGGTACAAGGTCCTGCCCTTCGGGCTGTCCCTGTCCCCCCGTGTCTTCACGAAAGTTGAGGAGGGGATCTTGTTCCCCCCAGAGAGCGAGGTGTTCGCATCCTCAACTATCTTGACGATTGGCTTATACTAGCACAGTCTCGTGATCAGTTGTGCGACCACAGGGACCTGGTGCTCCGCCACCTCAGTTGGGTCTTCGGGTCAACTGGGAAAAGAGCAAACTCTCCCTGATGCAGAGGATCTCTCTTCTCTGTATGGAGTTGGATTCGGTCGAACAGACAGCACACCTCACAGAGGAATGTGTGTGGTCATTGTTGAACTGCTTGAATTTAGGGATGTAACGATGTTTGACGATAAATCATGATAAAATTCCCCACGGTTAGTATTACCGTTTCATCTTTTCATCTTATGGTTGATGTCATACACTCATCCTGCGCTTCAAATCGAACGCGCCTATTGGCGAAGGGAGGCGAGACGCGAGTGCGAGGAATTAAAAATTCTACTCGATGTCATACAGTAGAACATTCTGCGCAGCGGCGCTTCAAGCCGAACACGCCTAATGTATGCTACCGCGACCAATGACGTCAGAAAAGCGTCAGTACATTATAATCGGTTATGGTCTATTACTGAATCGTCCTCGTCTGCATCGCGATGCATTGTAGAAACTATTAATTTCGACACCCCTAATATTTACATTCAGCCTGTGTGCAGTTTCTGTCTGGCCAAAAACGGACCGAATTTGCATACCCTGCTGAAAAATTTGACCGGTTGATGAAAAACAAGCTTATATGGATTCTAAACATTTAAACAATTCAGATCAGTTATCTAGAATTATTTATGGAGCAGATAAAATACATATAATAATTTATTAATCAATTATTATTTTGACATATATTTTCTTTATTTAAAGGCTGAAATGTGAGGTTTACCTTTTTATGAAACTTTTTCAAAGCATTATTTTAACATTTACATTAGATATTTGAACATGCTATTAAACTGTATCCAAACATCATTGGTAATGTTATTGTTTTAGTGATTATTCAAACAAATAGTCATTTTATTTGTTGTTTGTTGATTTTTAAATATAAAACTTGGTGAAGTGATTTATGTGTCGGTACTTTTTGAACATCTCCAGCACATTTTAACAATACCGTGATAATACTGATAACCCTGATAATTTTGGTCACTATAATCGTAATAAGAAATTTTCATACCGTTACATCCCTACTTGAATTCATTCAAGGGCAGGACAGCGGTCCCACTGAAACCATTTCAGAGGCTCCTGGGGCATATGGCAGTTGCAGCGGCAGTTACATCGCTGGGGCGGCTTCATATGAGGCCGCTTCAGCACTGGTTTCATGGCCGAATCCCGAGGTGGGCATGGCAGCGCGGCACTCACCGGGTCCAAGTTACACCGGCCTGCCGCCAAACCTTCACCCCGTGGTCAGATCTTGCGTTTCTGGGAAGGAGTGCCCCTAGAGCAGGTCTCCAGGCATGCTGTGGTTTAAACGGATGCCTCTACCTCCGGCTGGGGGGCTATGTACGATGGGCATGCAGTGTCGGGGGTATGGACGGGCCCCCAACTGCACTGGCACATCAACTGCCTAGAGTTGTTAGCAGTGCACCTTGCCTTGAACCGTCTCAAGGGGCGCTTACAAGGCAAGCATGTGCTGGTCCGGATGGACAACACTGCGACCTTTGCGTACATCAACCGACAAGGTGGTCTGCACTCCCATCGCATGTCGCAACTTGCCCGCCACCTCCTTTTCACTGAGTCGGAAGGTTCTGAAGTCACTTCGTGCCGTTCACGTTCCGGGTCTGCTCAACCGTGAGGCCGACGAGCTGTAACGAGCTGTGCTCCCGGGAGAATGGAGACTCCATCTCCAGACAGTCCAGCTGATTTGGAGTCATTTCGGAGCCACTCAGGTAGACCTGTTTGCCTCTCCAGAAACCTCTCACTGCCAGTTTTACTCCCTAACCGAGGGAACACTCGGCACGGACGCACTGGCACACAGACGGCCGCGGGGCCTTTGCAAATATGCGTTTCCCCCAGTCAGTCTTCTCGCACAGACACTGTGTAAAGTCAGGGAGGACGAGGAGCAAGTCCTGCTCGTTGTGCCCTATTGGCCCAACCGGACCTGGTTCCCGGAACTGATGCTCCTCGCGACAGCCCCTCCCTGGCAGATTCCTCTGAGGAAGGATCTACTGACTCAGAGACGGGGCACCCTGTGACACCCACGTCCAGACCTCTGGAAACCCCATGTCTGCTCCCTGGACGAGACGCGGAGGTTCTAAGTGGCCTACCCCAAGAGGTAGTTGACACTATCACTTCGGCGCGAGCACCGTCTACGAGACACGCTTACGCCTTGAAGTGGAACCTGTTCGTCGAGTGGTGTTCCTCTCATCAAGAGGACCCCCGAAGATGTCCAATCAGAGTCGGTGGCACCCACGTCCAGACCTCTGGAAACCCCATGTCTGCTCCCTGGACGAGACGCGGAGGTTCTAGGTGGCCTACCCCAAGAGGTAGTTGACACTATCACTTCGGCGCGAGCACCATCTACGAGACACGCTTACGCCTTTAAGTGAAACCTATTCGTTGAGTGGTGAGGTTGAATCCTCCTCGGCCTTACGCTATACCCTCTTGGGACCTTTCTCTAGTGCTCAGAGCTCTACAGAAGGGCCAATTTGAGCTCTTCCAGTCAGTCAAGCTAAAGTTTCTTTCAATGAAAACTCTGCTCCTGATTGCATTGGCCTCCACCAAGAGGGTGGGGGAACTGCACGCATTTTCGGTCGATGAATTGTGCCTAGAGTTTGGGCCGGCTGCTTCCA
>NW_015555712.1:383364-393700 GCF_001515605.1 Sinocyclocheilus anshuiensis
ATCCGCCTCGGCCTTACTCTATACCCTCTTGGGACCTGTCTCTAGTGCTCAGAGCTCTACAGAAGGGCCAATTTGAGCTTTTTTTGCAATTCAATCGACACAAATCGTGCGTGTTGCCAATGGAGACAAGACGCTGTGGCCAAGAGGGTGGGGGAACTGCACGCATTTTCGGTCGATGAATTGTGCCTAGAGTTTGGGCCGGCTGATTCCCAGGTTATCCTGAGGCCCCGGCCCCGCTACATGCTTCTTGTTGCGAGCCCCGGCCTTCACCAAAAAGGGGCGCAGGAGGCTCGCACAGGACACCAAAAGGGTCTGGCTGCAGCTGGCGCTTGCACTCTCAGGCTTGGCACGTCTGAGAGTGCAAGCGCCAGCTGCAGCCAGACCCTTCTCCAGGACACTGGAAGGGGCAGCATCCGTGGCGCATTGGTAGGCATCCCAATTCATCGGTCACCGACTTGACTCGAAGTGACCGACTGAAAGGTTACATATGTAACCCTCGTTCCCTGAAGGAGGGAATGGAGTGCAACGTCACGTCCCGTTGCCACAGCTGCTGTACCACCACTGAGCGGCCGGGTTACCGGCTCGGCTCCTCAACGAAAGCCTGGTATGCATTGCACCTGCTGCCTATTTATGCTCGCGCTGTGATCAGTGGCAGCTGGATGCAATCATTGCACGCAATGTGCATTGACTCGTTTAGTTTATGCTCGAAGAAGATTGGTCTCTCGAAGCGAGATACCAATTCGTTGGTCACTGACGTGACGTCTCCATTCCCTCCTACAGGGAACAAGGGTTACATCCGTAACCGAGAAGTTTTACTCCTCCATGTCCCAGTCCACTGCTGTCCAAACGTCCGGCATTATGGCAATTTCACACTGACCGGAGGCAATTACTAGTGATGTGACTTTTGAACCGAGGCATCGGAGCTTTTCATTTTGAGAATAAAAGGGCGTACCAGATGAAGCCTTGAATCGATGCTTGTGTTGTCAATGTAGAAATCACGTGACCAATTATGACCATTTACATGACCATTTAGTGACCAATTTAAAATATGGCCTTATATTGTCCTAAGTGTAGAAATAGGCCACAGTAAGATGCAGGTGATCATGGAATAAAGGAAGCTAAACCATAGCAGGACCATGCAGCACAGACCACAAAAAACACTAATTTCTAAATCAGTGACAAGTCATGTAGATTCATATTGATAAAATATGTGAAATATTTTGTAACTATCAGAGGTAATGTAAACTGAGACTTTAGCCAGTTATGCTATGTCAGACAGATCAAAGTGGTTGACACTCAGAAAAAAAGGCACAAAGCTGTCACCATACCCTAAAGTACAAAAGTTAAAAGGTACATATTTGTACCTTATTTAACCATAAATTATACATATTAGTACCTTAAATGTACATATTAGTATTTAAAGTACACATTTTAAAGTACTACTACATATAAATACATATAAAATACAACATACACATAAAGTGTACATATGACAGATTTGTACTTTTTTTTCTGAGAGTGTAGTAGGTTTAAGGCAATCTGTAAAGCATATTAAAATTTAATTTTTTTAAACTTTAAAACAAGGTCTGTGCTTGTGATTGTAAAACTTGTCTGTAATGGTTTTGTTTTAATCATTCAGGGCAAATGTTTTACACTCATAAAAAGCAGTGAAAAATACATGTAATTAAGTAATATACATGATGCACATTTGTTACATGAAGAACTGAGTTTAATTTCATCTGTTCTTATCATAAACAGAATTCTGGATGTAAGTGTACCAAAGCATATAATAGTATTGACAGTAATATTGACCCGCTGTACAATATAGGCCTATGCGCACATAGATATTATTGCAATGAATTCATGGTCATACAATTTTAAAGTGCATTGAATGATTATTTATTCATTTAATTATTGTTATTTTGGCTTTTTAATATAGGAGTTCACAGTGTACACATGGGTTAAACAGCTGTTAGGGACATTGGCATACAATGTTTCAAGAAGTTGGTGTGAGCTTGTCTAATGTTTCATAATATATTGTATCAAACAGTGTCATGCCACAGCAGACTCGTCTCTCATTGGCTGCCAAAATACTGTGTCATCATGACCTCATTTATTACCTGGAGACCCATTAGTTGTTAGTCTTGCATGTCAACCTTTTGTATACTGTAGCAACCGTAATTAGTCATTAGTTTAATGAATATACTTAGTTTAAATTAGTCATGTTTGTTTCTAGTGTCTCAAAAGGGAATCACAGTAGGTTTGTCAAAACAAGATAATGAGTCTCTTAGGGATATGCATGATCAATCCAAAGTTTCATAACAAAGTTACACTATGACCACACTACACTAGACTTTTATTACTATTAGATATTAAATCTGATATGGCTATACAAAAGTCTACTTTAGTTAATATCTTTATATAAACTATTGGTCTATGATAAAGTTTTGATGTATAAAACAGTTTTTGTGAATTTGATGTTTTCTAGTTATAATTTGACATAAGACCTCATAACATAACAGTAACTTGGGCATATTTGACATTTAATTTTATTTGACAATTAAATTTTTTTTTGGTTACCTATGGCATTTTTGTAGCTTAAAATGCCAAATTGTCTGCAATATACTCATACAGATACAGTATGTAGTACATTTATTTTTTACTTTCTTTAAATATTTGAAAGGTAAAGGTTTGTTTCAGGTGTCAATAGCCTTTTATTATTATATTATATATACAGTGCTAATTCTGCACAAGAACAGGACAAAAATGTTTAAGAAGAATTAATCTTATCTCTTTCTATGGATGTTTCTTTATCTGTCTTATATACACACACGCACACACACACACACACACACACATATATATACACTAGTCAACACTTGAGGTGTTAAAGTGAACCTAAACCAAAATGCTTTCTTGTGTTAGAACAACTTTGATGAACTTTTTTGATCCACTTCAAATGTTGACTACTGTATATATATATATATTCATCTCCAAGATTGAATATGATCTTCATCTAACATATATATATATATGTTAGATGAAGATCATATTCAATCTTGGAGATGTTTACCATGCTTTTGTAACATGTTTCTTATTGTCTTGGATGGTGACATCTTGCCTTTGTTACAGAGAGCAAAACATTTTTGTTTTGAATTTGTATACCTCTATGAGTCAAAGTGTACAGACCAACAAAAGCTTTATTTGGACATAATTAAACTAATTAAATACTCATGAGAAACTTTTTGTTAAATAACAAGACTTCAATCAAGGTAATTATATTTTTGTTTGTACAACAGTGGTTAATTAGACCCATTAGACCCTGGACATCAGTTTAGAAGCCCTTTAAAAATCAGTTTTCCTTTCACACGGCCCGATTTCAAACCAAAGCAAGATTTTAAAAGAAATCAGTAGGTATTTTATTTGTTTGTTCACTTAACTTCCATTTGCAATGAACATTTCTAATAGTTTTGTCCCTATTTTCTGTTACAGTACGATACTGCACTTTTTTTTGATTGTACGAATACATGAATGTTTACATGGATTAACATGAATATGAATGTTAATCCACTCCCTAAATCCCCTCATACTTTGTTAATGAAAGACATCGGCTTTTCAAAGTGGCTTTTCCTATCAATTTATCAGAAACAGAATCTTTTATGGCTGCAAATGTTTTACTTGTGTAATAATCATACTTTTTTGTTTCATCTTTTCAGATTTGGAGTTCAAATGAATTTTTCAGTTGCTTTCAGCAATGGAATGAATTCTTTCAATGAGGGATTTTATCTAACTGCCTTTCGCACTCTGGCAAACAAAAACTACCTCATTTTGGCCTTGGCGATCATCTACATCGTCACCTTGCTGGGTAACCTTGTTCTTCTGACTGTCGTGCTAATGAACTCCAGCTTACAGAACCCCAAGTATCTTGCTGTATGTAATCTAGCCATTGTTGACATTTCAATGAATAGTGTTATTATTCCTCAAATGGTGCCTGTTTTTGTGCTCAATCAGAATTATGTTTCATTTGGAGCATGTTTTTCCCAAATGTTCTTCATGCATTTTTTTGGTGACATGGACTCTTTCTCTCTTGCTCTTTTGGCGTATGATCGTCTGATTGCGATCTGCTGGCCTCTGCGTTACTCTACCATAAACACCAACCTGAGGATGCTGCTCATAATAGTAGGGATTTGGTCTTTGGTTGTTCTGCTTGAGATTTTCCCAGTCGGTCTTGCAGCCAGACTCCCTTACTGTGGCTCAAGAGAGGTAAACAGCTGCTGTTGTGAACACGGCCCAGTCTATAGGTTGGCTTGTATGGACATTTCGTACAACTGACAACTGGCTACAGCTAAGACTCTGACTGTTTTACTAGGCCCTTTGTCTTTTATTATCTTCACCTATGTGATTGTAGTGGTTGCTGTGACAAGGATTGCATCCATATCACAGCGCTGGAAGGCCTTCCACACCTGTCTCACTCACCTGATGCTAGTGCTTCTCTATTATATCCCTGTCATGGTGGCATATGTACTAGGAAACCTGCAATTAGTTCAGAATGTGGATCTTTTAACATCAATTCTGACTATTTCTGTTACCCTCCCACCAATGCCGAACCCCATCATCTACAGCTTAAAGACTGATGAACTCCGAGACAAGATAGTCAAGCTTCTGAGAAAGTCAAAAGTGGCTCAACAGATCATTAAAAATGAGGCCAATGGTTAACAAAAGTCTTGTTTTTCCCATAGTAGGGGAAATATACTTTTTAATAGTTCACATTATAATCCACGTTAAGCAGAATGCACTTATAACCTGTATGATTATTAAAAATATATCTTTTAAATGCTCTGGGTTAGTGTAAGAGCCAATATTTGCATTATGTATGATTTTTGCTTTGTATGCATGGTATGATACCTGCAATTAAGCTATACGTTACACAGAATTAATGCATGTTCAGCAGTCCAGTAGATGAGGATGGCAATGTTTCTCAAGCATAAAAGCATATTTTCATATTCTCTTGATTCAAGCCCATTTGCATTTGTAAATTTCACATATCAAGGTTTTTGATTCAGTTATTCACAAATGATTAAAGAGAATCAAAATAATTAGTGTTTCATAATTTCACAAAATTCAGGTCACTGTAAGACCCACTGTCCTTAGAAAACAGTTATGAGACTATGCTATAATGAGATACACACTAACAACAAGCACATTAAAAGTACTTCTATAAAGTAACCAAATATGAGTTTTATTCTATAATACATTTTTTTAAATATTAAAGATGTGTTTTTTTTTTTTTTACCAAAATGTATGTTTTTTTTGTTGTTTTGTTTTTTTACAAAAAAAAAATCTCAGTAAAGAACACCAGTGGTCAACAGTATTCATAAAGAAACAACAATAAATATAAGATACACTAAAAATAAATAAGATACTCCAGAATACAAAGCAATTTACTGCATATTTTACTGAAGAATCATGAAGATGCAGTACTTTCCCACTAGATGGCAGGGAAAGACAAGAAACATTTCCAACATTAAAGCACATACTTGTCTCATAAACCTCACACAGCGTGTGTGTGTGTGTGTGTATTTAGACACACAAGCAGTATATGATTGTATATTATATTGGCAAACTGCCAAAATGATATTAACAATGTTTTTGCAAGGAAGTGCTGAACAATATTATCAGGGAAATTCAAATATAAATCAATTAAAAAATCAATCAATCACAAAAGCAGACAAACAAAGAAGAACTGAATTTTCACACCTAACAGGTTATTAAGCCAAGATGACATGATGTGAATTAAATGCGCAGTAACTGACCACTCAGCACAGCAGTGGACCCAGAACAAAAGTTTTCTTATAATGGTTGCCAGAGCTGCGGTTCACATGCTCTTCACAGGCCGTGGTGCTTCTGTAATATAATTGTCAATTTTCACTGTCAAAAGGGATAAATTAGAATCTGCATAAAAACACATGCAACAAAACAAACTATTTTATATAGACCTAGTCAGGGCAGATGCCATAATGAAAATGAGGCTGTGAAAGATAGACATACGTTTTATTCAATGGGTCGTAATGAAATTTAAAATGTATCCTTCCAAAAAAATTCTATGTGACACAAAACTATAAAAAATGGACCAATCTTAACCCTGCAAAGCTTGACATACAGTAACAGAAATAACAGTGAAAACAAATCTGTTTAAATGCAACAGTTTACTGACACTTTAGACAAAATATAGAAGAATAAAAACATTCCGTAGGTGTGTTTTGTGTTTTAGATCACATTTGATACTTCAGGATTTTATGACTCACATTGTATGATAGTGAGAATATGGAAAGCACACTAGAGAAGAAAAAAACATCAATTTTATTCAGAGGCCAAAACTCAACAAAAATATGCAATTTAGTGCACACACACACACACACACACACACACACACACAGGTTTGTTTACACACACACACACAAATGGTTCTTTAACAGTTCTATTGGGTTGTTAAGGTGCTATATAGCATCACTGACATACAAAGAACCCATTAGACCTCTGTATACTTTTTTTTAAAAGGTTCACTAACTCTCTCTTAGTATCTTAGTTCAGTTGGGCAATGGATTAAAAACAACATTAAAATACAGTGTATTTCCTGAAGATAACGTGGTTCTCAACCTATTTGCCCCCAAGGCCCCCCATAAGAAAATATTCCAGGGTCCCCACATGAGACGTTTTGACCTCAGAAAAGCATAAAAGTGATTCAAAATAGCTTTTGCCATTGTTGTAAATTGCCGTTCATAGCAAACATATGAGTGTGCAGTAACATATCTAAAATCTAAAGAGGAGAATGGGGTTCCTCCTATTGTTCTACATAGCCACATTTGAAACAGGTGCTGTATAGCACCTTTAAAGATAGGTGCAACATAGCACATAAAGTGGTTCCTCTATGATTACGAGCCAATGAACCACTTTTAGTGCTTTTTAGCACCATTTCTTTTAGAGTGTATGTTATTTATATGGCCATAAAGTAAGTAAGTAGCTTGTAATATAAATCAGTGAGACGTTATTAACAGTATAACACACTACTTACATAATATAAGCTGTAACTCTATATCTCCCAATTATATATCTCAGCAGGATGGTTGATTTTATGATCAAAGCTCTGTAGTTTTAATTGTGGAGGGCAAGTTTCTTCAGATCAGATCAAATATGAATGGATATTTGTTTCCTATTCCTCACATTTATATATAAACATATATAGATTTGCTCTTATATATACATCTGTCACAGTATACAGACATCAGATTAATGAGACATAAACATTTCATTCAATAATGAAGACATCTAGCCTTTATTACATTTTGTTTTTACCTTCTTTGCCTCTGTGGGCCAAACTCTTTCATGCCTAAATACACCAACAATTTTATGGACTTAATTACAACGGTAATTAAATACACATGAGAAACATTTTTGCTAAATAACAAGACCTCAGTCAAGGTAATTATTTCTTTGATTGTACACAGTGGATAATTACACCCATTAGAAACTGGTCATTAGTTTAACAGCCCTTTGATAAACCCCCTATCTCCTGTAACACTGCAGGATTTCAATCCAAAGCAAGATTTACAGAGCAGTTGGTGGGTATTATTTGTATTTGTTTAATTTCCAGTTGTAAATGAACTTAACACTTCCAATGTTTTTTTCCCAGTTTTTCTGTTGCAGTGCTTGTATTTAGTT
This sequence comes from Sinocyclocheilus anshuiensis, assembly GCF_001515605.1. Taxonomy (NCBI): domain Eukaryota; kingdom Metazoa; phylum Chordata; class Actinopteri; order Cypriniformes; family Cyprinidae; genus Sinocyclocheilus; species Sinocyclocheilus anshuiensis. Next base: position 391,084 of record NW_015555712.1, read on the forward strand.
TTGCAATTGAATGAAGATAATATGAGGCTGATGTTATAAAAATGAAATGGAACAATATAATCTGTTGCTTCAGTGTTAAGCAACTGCCCTTTTTTAAGTTAATTGTAGACAATGTCTTTATGTTTTTCCTATCTTAAACTGAATCTTTAAAAGCTGAAAATTATTAATTGTATATTTGTTTCAGAATCGCAGAGTTCAAATGAATTTTTCAGTTGCTTTCAGCAATGGAACAAATTCTTTCAATGAGGGATTTTATCTAACTGCCTTTCGCACTCAAAACAAAAACTACCTCATTTTGGCCTTGGCGATCATCTACATCGTCACCTTGCTGGGTAACCTTGTTCTTCTGACTGTCGTGCTAATGAACTCCAGCTTACAGAACCCCAAGTATCTTGCTGTATGTAATCTAGCCATTGTTGACATTTCAATGAATAGTGTTATTATTCCTCAAATGGTGCCTGTTTTCATAATTATATTTCATTTGGAGCATGTTTTTCCCAAATGTTCTTCATGCATTTTTTTGGTGACATGGACTCTTTCTCTCTTGCTCTTTTGGCGTATGATCGTCTGATTGCGATCTGCTGGCCTCTGCGTTACTCTACCATAAACACCAACCTGAGGATGCTGCTCATAATAGTAGGGATTTGGTCTTTGGTTGTTCTGCTTGAGATTTTCCCAGTCGGTCTTGCAGCCAGACTCCCTTACTGTGGCTCAAGAGAGGTAAACAGCTGCTGTTGTGAACACAGTCCTGTCTATAGGTTGGCTTGTATGGACATTTCTTACAACTGACAACTGGCTACAGCTAAGACTCTGACTGTTTTACTAGGCCCGTTGTCTTTTATTATCTTCACCTATGTGATTGTAGTGGTTGCTGTGACAAGGATTGCATCCATATCACAGCGCTGGAAGGCCTTCCACACCTGTCTCACTCACCTGCTGCTAGTGCTTCTCTATTATATGCCTGTCATTCTAGCATATATACTAGGGAACCTGCGATTAGTTCAGAATGTAGATCTCTTCACAGCAATTCTGACTGTTTCTGTTACCCTCCCACCAATGCTGAGCCCCATCATCTACAGCTTAAAGACTGATGAACTCCGAGACAAGATAGTCAAGCTTCTGGGAAAGCCAAAAGTGGCACAACAGATCATTAAAAATGAGGCCAATGGTTAACAATGATAACAATTTTCTCATTTCAAAGTACTTATAATTTGTAAACTTGTTAATTATGTTTAACATGTCCTAAATTTGTCCCAATGACCCAATGTTTTGACCCAGTGCATTATGTATTATTATTGCATTGTATTCATGGTGAGTTACTCATCTTTCAGTGCAAAAAATAAAATAAATGATGGAAATATTAGTTGGTTGATTTAATTTTATTTGCTACTATGTTTCTAGTCCAGCATTTGTATTCACTTATTTCTAGTACTGTAGTTTTTGTAAATATCACATTTTTAGATGTTTTATCTAGTCATTCACAAACAGTTATATGGAAGAAAAATTGTAATAATGTAATAAGTTCCAGTGTCCATAAAAAACCTGTAAATTTAGGAGATTTATTTTAAAACAAACAAAATCATAGAATAAAACACAAGCACACTAAATAGACATCTCATACAGTCATCAAATATACCTTTAGTGTATAATGCATTTTAAAAATAGTAATATATCTTATCTCTTTCTAATATAATAAATAAGATATAATATCTAATATAATCTTATCACATGTTGCCATTTACGGGGGAATCAAGAGAAAGTACCTTCGGAGCTGTTTCATACTTTAAAACACCAGAAGTCAAAATAATTCATATTAATTCATAATATAAAACATAGTCAAGAATATTTTCCTGTGTAAGTCACTGGGTGGTTCAATGTGGAATCATTAAGATTCATCCTCTCATTTACCCACTAGATGGCAGAGAAAGGAAACAATGCACAGCAGTTGACTATTTACACCTTGAAAATTATGAAACAAAGGCATAAATGCACTTTGAATAAAATGTCAAATAAGTAAAATAAGGCAAGGCAAGTTTATTTATATAGCACATTTAATACACAATGGTAATTCAAAGTGCTTTACATAAAAGAAAAGAAAATAATAATATAAGGAATTTAAAAACTTTGGAAATGATTTAAAATTGATTTAAAAGGGTTAAAATTAATTTAAAACAGTTAAGAATAGAAAAAGATTATACATAAAATATAGTGCAATCAGTTCGGACATCGCACAGTGCTCATTTAATAAATGCACAGCTAAACAGATGAGTTTTGAGTTTGCATTTACTCCTTGTTTAACTGAAGAAAGTTCTGGCACATCCAACTGTTAGTTTCATATATGTATATTATATATATGTACATATATATTTCATTGCATTGGCAGAGGGAGTCAATGGGGCTGTAGTCATTTGGCGATAAGGCTAGGTAAATCTGGGTATCATCAGCATAGCTGTGATAGGCAATTTGGTTCTTTCTCATTATCTGACTTAGTGTGAGCATATACAGGCTAAACAAGAGCGGTGCAAGAATTGAGCCTTGTGGGACTCCGCATGTCATGGACGTCCACTTAGACTTATGCTCTCCTATACTCACATAATAACCTCTCCCTTCTAAGTAT
>NW_015555712.1:394046-394185 GCF_001515605.1 Sinocyclocheilus anshuiensis
CACTGAGAGAGAGCCGCGGATCTAGCCGCTAAATCCACCTGCGATCCCCACGACAACAGTCTACGCGAGCCTGGCCGCTCTCATCAAACACAGCCAGGCGAGAGCGGAGCATACGCAGCGAGAGTAACTCGCAGTGATG
>NW_015555712.1:394939-395241 GCF_001515605.1 Sinocyclocheilus anshuiensis
TTCGTCTTCCGCCACATCCGCTCAGCTTTTCTGCATTGTCTTTTCATACTCTGAACTGCTGTTGATTTTCTCCAAGCTGATTTTTGTCTGCCAGTCTTCTTGCTGACTTTCACAGGAGAAATGTCATCAATAAAATTCTTAACTTTTGAGTTAAAGGAGTCAAGGAGAAGATCAACAGAGTCTGCAGAAATGCTTGGTGTTTCGTTAATTGTGACAATTAACGATTGTGACAGAGACAGATCTAGATTCAGTGGTAGCAGAGATCAATATATCAAAGAAAATACAGAAGTGATCAGATAGTG
>NW_015555712.1:395394-406073 GCF_001515605.1 Sinocyclocheilus anshuiensis
AGTGTTGTTTAAGTTACTGTTTATAAGGTTTGAGAAGAAAGTCTGTATAGCTGTGGCTAGTTTCACATTAAAAGCATGAAGGCTGTCTCTATAGATGCTATAGTGAATTTCAAGTTTCGTCTTCCGCCACATCTGCTCAGCTTTTCTGCATTGTCTTTTCATACTCATGTTTAGACCTCTACTGATGATTAATAAATCCAGAGTAAGTCCACGATTGTGTGTGGGTCCAGAATCAGGTCAAAAGTGTTTAAGACAGTTATAATTTATTTTGTAGTTTTGTTTTCTGCATTATCTATGTGAATATTAAAATCCCCTGCAATAGCAAAACAGTCAAACTCTGAGGAAATCATTGATAGTCTTTAAATAGAGCAGCTACACCTCCACCTCTCCTAACAGTCCTGCAGACACTTATAAAATTAAAAAGTTAGGAGGGGCTGTTTCATTGAGGACTGCTGCACTGCAGCTGTCTTCTAGCCATGTTTTGTTGAGAAACATAAAATCCAGGTTGTTTGTGGTTATTAAGTCATTGATTAGAAATTATTAATTTTTTAGTGAGCGAATGTTTAAAAATGCTAACTTGATGGCATTGCTTTGTGTCTTTACAACAATCTTAGTTTGATGCATAATAGGCCGCAGATTAGATGGGTCAGCCGTACAGGTTGGGAAGGCCTTAGACTTTCTATCACGTGATAAAACAGAAATAGAGAAAGCTACAAGAACACTGGGTTCGCGCTTGACTAAGCAATAAAGCTGTAGTGAGCCCCTTTATTAAAATACATGGAGGTGAGGAATAATACACAAATTGCCATATTCACTCAGCATTACTTGATCTAATTCACAAATATCTCAAATACAATTTAGTAGAAATTAATTGTATTCAGTTGTTTTTTAGGCACTAAAACAGTCCAATACATTGTTTTGTGTCTCAGCAATCTTAGTTTGATGCATTATAGGCCGCAGATTAGATGGGTCAGCCGTATGGCTTGAGAAGGCCTTAGATTTTCTATCACGTGATAAAACAGAAATAGAGAAAGCTACAGGCACACTGGGTTCCCGCTTGTTCTGTAAATATTTGTGAATGTTGCTGCTATCATAGCGGGGACCCAACACACATCACTGAGAGCTGCTATCAGTTGTTTTTGGTTCACCTACAGCAGATGGAGGATTTGGGCCCTGGCGTTGTGGCAGCGGTCGGAGAGCTCTCACAGGAGGAGGAGGACGAGCTGGGCCCACAGGCTTTGGTGGTTGTGGGGCCCGCCGTTTTTTAGTTGATATCGGGGGGAAATAAGTCAAATAAGCAGTATCCTTAGAAATCATCTGATGAGTGAGTATTTCATAACTACAAATATAATAGCTTTATTAAAATGCTATATTATTTTTGAGATTTTTAGAATTTTAATAGTGTTTCCTCCTTTTCGTATGTACTCCTAAAAAAGCATATACACTACACAACAACAATAATCGGTCTAAACAGTGATCTGGGCTGTATTACAGAAACATGTTAACTCAGAATACTATTATATCTGTTTAATAACCATGGCAGTTTTACTTAGGAAATATAACTGTTTCAAATCTTAAGTCAAGAATTAAGATAGGAAGTTTCTTTAAATGTACAATAGGAAAAAACCCTGTTATATCAACAATATTCTCCCAAATGTTGTCCTAAATAGCATAAAAAGAGTTGTTTAATCAAACACTTTCATATTACAAAATGTTTTGAATTGTTACGGGTCTGCAAAGCTCCCAGCATGCATTGCAGTTGGAATACATTATACTGTTATGAGATTATCAGTTGCTGACTTTGTGTTGTTGTTGTTTTGTCATCACTGGTAATGGTTTATGTGGTGATGTTTAAGATCTTTTTACTTTATAATCATTGATTTATTCAAGTACTGTGAATATATACCACTATTCAAAAGTTTAGGGTCAGTAAGATTTTTATTTATGTATTTTTAAAGAAATTAATAGTTTTATTCAGCAAGGAGGCATTCAATTGATTAAATTTCTCATGTATTCAGTTGACAGTTAAGACATTTATAATTGTTAACAAGGATTTCTGTTTTTAAACAAATGCTGCTCTTTTGACCTCTCTATTCATCAAATAATCCTGAGAAAATGATCCGCTGTTTTCAACATTTATAATGATAAGAAATGTTTCATGAGTACCAAATCAGCATATTAGAATGATTTCTGAAGGTTCACATGACACTTTAAATGGCTTTTCCATCACAGAAATAAATTACATTGTAAAAAATATTAAAATAGAAAACAGTTCTTTTAAAAAATTGTAATAACAGTTCACAATACAGACTTCTTTCAGAAACATTTTAAAATCCTTTTAAACTGTTTTGTTTGTATTTTGTTTCTGATCTCTTTGGTTCTAAAACAGTATATAAAAGGATTTACTAGAGAAGGGCCAAGGATGGCCCCTACCAGTAGTCCCTTACATTCCTCTAATGTTAAAACCACACCAATCCGGGTCAAGTCTATTCGTACGAACATTGGAGCATAAAAACAAACTATTACTAACAAGTCAGTAAAGCACGTGTGAAACATTTTCTTGTTGTCGCCCTTTGAGTTCATTCTCAAAACAGTGATCACTAATTATATGTAGGACAGGCAAATGAATGAGAATGTGGCGAACAGCAGTACAAAGTCACAGTGGATATCATATTAAAATAAGGATTTGGATTCACACAAGTGGCTCACACAAGAGAAGCATATTCACAAAAAATGTGTAGTGGAAGAACAAAAAGGCAGAGAAAGAACGGTAGCCAGGATGACGGTCAAAATAGCACTGGCCACGATCCACAGCAAAATAGCAATTACAACAATACAGGTGGTATTTAAAATGGAGTGGTAACGTAAAGGATTGCTTCTCTTGAATTGATTACTAATAAATAATGTCCACCATTATTTCTTTTCAATCACAAAGGTGCAAGGCTTCTCTACAGATTTGCATTTCAGTTCAGTCTGTGACTTGGCTTGCTTGTCCATTAATTTTTTCCGGTGTCCAAATGTCAAATGTATGATATTTAAATGCCTCTCTAAATGTGTATATAGGTTGGCCCTAAAGCAGCGGGATTCATCTCTGTTTGGCAAATTTTCCTCTAATAGAAACTCAATAGATTGTATTATGTGTGTTTGTGTGTCAAAAAGTTCAAAGTTCAGTGCTGTAATGATGTGCCCTGTCCTTGGAGAATACTGAAGGGTTGTGTTACTTTAGAGCTTTATACACAAAAGGGTTTCAGCTCATCAAGAGAAAAAAACAGGTAAATTAAGACTTTCGGGAAACAAGACTCAGTGTGTGTTATTGTGGCAAGGTACCAAATTGATTGGCAGATCGAACCATGCACTCATCCCTGCTATTCACTGTACATCAGCCTGATATAGTGATGTTCACAATAAAAATGAACAAAGAGAGGGAAATAAATTAAGTACTTTATTGATAAATACTAAAGACTGTGTTTTAAAATTTGTTACATTATTAAACTACCATATAAAACCCATGCAAGCACTGACCCTCCAAAATATTTGGTAGTTAACATTTTCATTAATACTGTCTAGAAGTATAGGACAGTTGTTTACTTAAAAAGCATTCTTAAAAACAAGAATGGGAAATGTGCATAATTGTATTAAATCAGTAGCTTGAATTATGCTTAGGGATTTGACCTGGAGACCTCTAAATAATCTCTATGGAGAATTTATTAAGATAATCTCCAGACCTCAGGTCCACTTTCTTTTGATCTTTTGTTCCACTGGGTGTATTTCATCATGCCATAGAGATTAACATCTTTGTGAAATAAATTTATGACATCATATAGCCATTACTCTACACTATCAATTAAACGTTTGGGCACACTTTGCTGATTATTTATTGACAGAGTTAGTTAATTAATTATTTTCTGCCTCTTAATTTCTACTGTATGTATGAGGCCTTTTAGTATAATTCTGAAAATGTCCCACTTCAGGTTGTGTCTTTTTGCTGTTAAATCCATTTACTGGACTGCACATTTATTTTTTAGAGCAATTATTGTAATATGGCAAATATGATACATCAGGCTTTTAAGGTGTTTTTCAGGCGTTTATTATATCACCAAATCATCGTAGCACTGAATTGTATTATGTTTTGACCCAACAATAAAAACTATGCATTTAAATATAATCTAAAACGTATTATTGGGGGATATAGAATGACAGCTGTTATTTATATGTGTTTAATGTAAGTAGTTTCATACATATAGATCTCACTGATTTACCTTACAAGCTATCAGCATTTTATACTGCTTTCTGGTCATAGAAATATCAGCATCTGCACCAAAGTGTTTGGTTTTTGCTCATTTTGGGCCTCTGTTTTTTCCCTCCTTGTATGAGCTCCATATTCTCACTTGATCATACTATATGGACCATAAAGGCCTGATATATGATGCTCACCAAAAACCACATGCAAACTTATTTATTTTTTAAATATATTTTGTCTAAAGATTCAGTAAACTGTTCCATGTTTTAAAAAGTCTGACTATTATTTCATTATTTTATGTCAGGCTTTACAAAGTAAAAACCTTTTAGAAAATTTTGCCTATGACATATTTCTTTGAAAAAAAAAAACATTTTAATTACAAATATATAAATCCTTAAATGCATTCACATTTATTCATTACATTTTATCAAAAGCTATTTACAAAATAAAAGCAGACATGTTTAAACCAATTGGGAAAAACAGAAATTAGTACTACCATACCATACCTTTTAGTGAACAATTTTATATGAAGATTTTATTTTAGATCTGAACACAGTTCATAAGTAGACCTTTAAAACCGAATTGGTGTTACATTTAATACTGAAATGCAAAGAATTCAACACAATGCTACAATATAGTGGTTTCCAACCCAAATTAAACACACCTGAACCAGCTAATCAGGGTCTTTGAATCACTAGAAACTTCCAGGCAGGTGTTTTGCAGATGGTTGGTGCTAAAATCTGCAGGACTTTGGCCCTGCAGTAGCAGGTTTGGACACCCCTGCTATAGCCTAAGCTCATCAGTAACAAAAACCCTTGTTTTACAAAAGATAATTTCCTGTACTTTTCAGTCACAGTGAGTAACAATCACTTTTAAAAACAAGAGACTTGATTAGTGCTAATAGAAGACTACAAAAAACTAGAAGTAGCAGCTTTATATCTTTTTAAGTACACACAAACACAGAATATTTGCTTTACAGTTGTAGGTTATACATTTGTTTCAGTGTGCCAGAAAAATACAGCATTGACAGTAATAGCTCACATGCCTATGTGAAAACAAAATCAGTGTTAATGATACTCAGCATGTCGTAATGACATTACAAACCATAGAATGACAAAGACAGTACATGGCCTACTTGCAGTCATTATTATTTCTAAAGTTCTACTGTAACAAACATTTTGAAGTACTGAAGTACCCTGTTCAATGGATGAAGACTTCTTTTTAATCACTGTTCGAATGAATTTCCTAACTTCAGCTGTGTTTAAAACATAAATCATGGGATTTAGCATCGGTGGAACAGCATAAGCCAGAGATGTGCTGATGATTCTCACATTAGGAGACAGAGGAAGCATGATTGCAGCGATATACAGTATGTGCAGATTATGGGAAGGAAACACACTCCAACTAACAACAGGTGAGAGACACAGGTCTTCAAGGCCTTGATACGCCCCCTCCCTTGTTGTAATTTTACTTAAAGTCAAAAAAAAATGCAAAGGTAAAGAATCTAATCAGTGGAGCAGCAAAGTAGACAGCTGTGATAAGTTTAGCCAGAAACGAATTGACGCTGTTGTCATTACATGCCATTCTATACACTGGTCCATGGTCACAAAAATAACTCTGTATCTCATTGGACTTGCAGAATGAAAGTCGGGTGACCAAAGATACTGTCAAGCCCACCAGAAATGTGCTAAGCATCCACATTATTGCGAAAACTGAACACAATGCAGCATTGTTTACAATGGCGTGATATGATGTGGTATGATAATCGTCTCAGAAAATATCACGGTTTCACGGTATATATTAAACAATAATTCTTATCAGTATGACTATTGCCATGTTGCCCCAAATGTATTACATAGTTCTCTGTGCAATAGTCTTACCCTTCAAAACATCTAGTCATTAGTTCATCGTATAAGTCAATGAAAGCAGAATGGTTGATCTAGTTGTCATAAAATGTCAAGCATATTTTCTACACATTTCTATTAGATTTTTGTAAATTTCCCATGAATTGTGCAGGTGAATCTTGACTTTCACTAATGAAAAGAATGTAGATCAACCAATGATAAACAAGTTTTCTGAAATAGCTCAAGTGTAATCCTATCCAGTCTCTTTCAGTCAATATCCCACATACAGTAATGTGTAAATTTGTACTTTTGAAATGGATATATGGCATACATAAGAAGTGCAGCCTTCTGCATTTCAATACAGTAACTGTCATCCAAACTGTTGTCATAGTTTACAGCAGGTAATACTAACAGAGTGCACTGTTATATTGACAACATGACTAAGCATTTTGACTATCTTGTTTGTGAACAGTGACAAAAGGACTTTTCATTCTGATGGCACTGATATGATCATTGACATAAATACTTACTTTTGAGAGATGAGCTAAAGATTTTGAGAAAGTTACAGGCTTTTGCAAGTAATCCAGTGTGTGGGGCTATTTGTACGAATTGTTTTGAGAAATGCACATACTTCTTTGCAAATATTAAGAATGATTCGAGAAATGCACCAAAGCGACTGAGAAAAACTGTATTATAAAGAATATGGCATGTAATGACAACAGCGTCAATTCGTTATACCGGTATATCGTTACAAAGCAAATAGCAACAAAGCGATCAAATGCCAAGACAACAAGGCTGACACACTTTATTGTATTAAAGAAGTAAACAAAAAACATTTTGCATTGTAGGAGATGTACTGTGACTCAAAAAGAAAAAAGTCTTTATCATGTTAGGAATCAGTGCATTAGTTTCTCCAATATCAGCCAAGGTCAAGTTAAACACATCAATGTCCAAAGTACATTGATGTGTTTAACTTGACCTTGGCTGATACAGACTCCGACCAATAGCTATAATGAGAAGGGCTATAGAGTTCAATGACATGCTTTTTTAATAATAAGAAGAAGAAGATCGAAGATAGATATATAATCAACATTAATATGATAGACATTTAATAAATGCAGACATTTATCCCTTTTTTGGGTGGGGGTGCTAAGGGGCCTGGGAAATGGAAAGGGGGGCTCCAACCCAAAAACGGGTGAGAACCTAAGGTATACTAATATGCAAATAAGTTACAAAGTTGTACCTTTTGAAAGGGTACTGCTTTTGTACCTTTTTTTCTGAGAGTGTAGAAAGAACTGATTATCCCTGGAGCCAGTGCGTCAGCTGTTTTACATCATTCCCTTATATATATTTATAAAATCTGTCTGTTAACCCTGCATTTATCATGTGTTTGAAGCAGAATGCACTTTATGGTACATTGTGAAAGAGGTATGCAAGCCCTGTGTGCCATTCTTCTCAATGTTTTTAAACAGCTGATGACAGGCTGATGCCCGCATTCTCTCTATTACAATATCAAAATTGCCTTTTATTTCATTTATTTTAATTGAAACTGTGTCATGTTAATTGTGAATTGTGTATTGTTTACATTCAGAACTCTAAAACTGTTCTAAGGACTTTAACTCATCATGCCAGCAGGAAATGTCAGCTTTGTGAAGGATTTTGTCATACTCGGCTTTCCTGGACTTCAGCCTCATTACTACGGCCTCGTATCAGCTGTTCTGTTTCTTGTTTATGTGTTTACAATAGTGGGAAATGCTGTATTTTTTGCATCGTTTGTAATGACTAGGAGCCTTCAGAAACCTGTTTATTATTGCATTATAAATCTAGTTGTCTGTGATGTACTATTCAGCACCACAACATTACCAAAGATAATTGGCAGGTACTGGTTTCAAGATGGAACCATTTCATTCTTGGGCTGCTTTCTTCAAATGTTTTTTGTGCATTATTTTGGCTCAGTCACTGCATGTTTGTTGGCAGTAATGGCTATAGATCGCTATGCAGCAATCTGTTTCCCACTTCGGTATCACAGTATCATGACAAACAGAAATGCATTCATTCTGATCCTGGGCTCTTGGTTGTTGGGTTTGATAGGCCCTTTGATGATGATCATCCGAGCTTATCCTCTCCCTTACTGTGCGAGTAACTCCATTGTGCACTGTTACTGTGATCATATTGCCATCACAACACTGGCATGCACTGACAGAGAAGAATATAGTTATCCAGCATTCATTCATGCTATGATAGTACTGCTGGGCTCTCTTGCTGTTATTGTTTTCTCTTACTGCACCATTATTGTGGCAGTTCTGCGTATATCGAGCGCTCAAGGAAGGTTGAAGACTTTCTCCACCTGCAGTCCTCAGCTTATCATAATTGCCCTTTTTTTCCTACCCAGATGTTTTAATTATTTGTCAAGCAATATTAATATAAAATTCAGTACTGATTTGCGATTAGTCATTATTATGATGTATAGCCTTTTACCACCCATGATCAACCCCCTCATTTATTGTTTGAGAACAGATGAGGTAAAGAAAGTTTTAATAAAAAAACTTAAAAGGAAAAAAATAGACATTAAGTCAGTGAAGACCTGACTGTACCTTTTTGTATGTATGTAGTTTTATAAAATTTCATTTATTTACAGTACAATATATATTTTCTGAAATTTACATACATAACATGAGCAAAAGGCAATGCAAAACAATAACTGGTATTTAAAAAAATCATTTATTTTAAATTATGCATTTTTGAATGAGTCTATAATTTTTGTATATAGAAAGTGTCATACAAACATTTGTGAGGGCTTATACAGAAAAAAAGTTCTATATATATAAAATATATATAAAATGTAAATGCCTTTGATGTCTAAATGTCTAAAAACATGGTTGATAACTAGTGTTAAATAAAATAGTGATATGAATACTGAAACTTCTTTTTATTTGGCTGCATATACTTACAATATGTTATGTTCAGTAATGAATAAACATCACTGCTTTTGACCTCAGTTTTACTAAAGCAATGAAGTCTGTATAGAATATATATATAAAGCTTTAGAGTCTGAGCAAACAATGACAATGACGGTCTGAACGCTTGTGAGCCATTTTGAATGAAATTACTCAGCTATAAATGCTGGTCCTTATTCTCTCGAGCTGCGAAGATTTCTAAATGTTTGTGTCATTGAATTCAAATATATTTTCCAATTCATCTCATGAGTGTCTTCAGACAACACTGTGATGTTATATATGCTGCAATTGTTTTGGCCACTGTAGTTTGGATCAATGTTTTATTTACTGGTCTGCAAACAATCCTCACAACAGTGTTCTCATTTGACATTTATTGTCACACAACAATATTATAGTTATTTAAGGATGAAGAGCAAGCATTAAATGAATAAAATGGAAAATCATACAATATTTTGGAGAAAAAATATTTTATTAATCATTTATATATTACCAGTTGGTAACAATATCAACAATCAGTTTACTGATGGCCAAAAATATCCCCTCTGAGGCCGGGTTGTCCATTCCTGCTCCTGAAGGGCCTTCCAGAAGAGTTTATCTCTAGGCGTCATTAAATATACCTGCAGCAGCTAATCAAGGTCATCGGGATCACTAGAAAAACTCTAAACTCTGCATGAAAGTGGCTCTTCAGGAGCAGGATTGGACATACGAGTGAATATTTTTTATGACAATTTGTTGACTCATTTGCCGTACTGTTGAGAAACAAGCTGTAGATATATGCAACTTATTTTGTAATAGTTATATACTTACAGCTTTTTACCACACAATTTAGAGCAGTGGTTTTCAATCCTGGTCCTGTGGACCCTCCGCTTTGCATATTTTTATGTATTTCTTATCTGACACACTTATGCCGGGTTCAGACTACATGATATTTTTGTCGGTCACGATAGTCACTGTGTCAGATTTCACGATTTTGACTCCTAAAATCTTGTCGTGTTGTGGACAAGAAGCATGTCAGACTACACGTTGCTTCCCGACCATTCATCGTGTTCCGTCAAAATCGGGCTAAAATCGTGTAGTCTGAACCAGGCATTAGTTCAGTATATGGAGCTCTCTCCTAATGAGCTAATGATCTGAATCAGGTGTGTTAAGGGAGACACACAAAATGTGCAGAGCCGTGTGTCCCCAGAACCAGGATTGAAAACCACTGATGTAGAGCAATGCCCAATCCTGTTCCTGAAGATCTACCTGCAGATTTTAGGTTCCAACCCTGATCAAACACACTGTCTTTCTTAATAGGTCTTTGATTTCAGGTGTGTTTAAACCATAGATTATAGGATTTCTATGATATATAGCATTGGTGGAAGAGCAAATGGCAGAGATGTGCTGATGACCCCATGAGTTTAATGGTGACCAAAACCTCTCTGGGAAAGGAATGTCCAATCCTGCTCCTTCAGGGCCTTCCAGAAAAGTATATCTCTAAGGCCTAATTAAACACACCTGAAGCAGCTAATCAAGGTAATCAGGATCAGAGAAATTGCCAGGCAAGTGTTGCCTTGTCCAAATACCCAGACTTGCGGTCTTTGCACTTGACCACTTGACTACTTCTATGACGTATTTCCTGTATTTGGCCCAAGTGTT
>NW_015555712.1:406100-424373 GCF_001515605.1 Sinocyclocheilus anshuiensis
ATTTTAATTTTAAATACTTTGCATTTTAAAATCAACTTCTAAATGTCTGTTAAGTAGTCCCTATAACATGACAATTTAAATTTGTGGTGTTTCTAATTAAGTGATAAAAAGCAGTTGCAAATGTTGTATAAAATAAATATCACCACTACTCATCTTTGCACCAATAAAACGTAAAAACACTGTTTTTCTACCAAATTATATGTAATATCTAATTATTATATTAATATTTAACTTGCATTGGAAAGGTTTCCATGACCTCTCGCGAGATCTCGGCAAAAAGTCTCACGATTTATTTCCAGAACATGATGCATGATGGGATACACTAAGCCTCAAATAGCGCTCCGGAGCAGTATTCGAGATAGTGTGGATTTAGTGTGCATTAAGGGCACTGCGCTCTGGCATTTTTAAGACCTGGGACAGTCTTGCGCACTTACTTCCTGTCGCGCGCACGCACTCTCAAGTGGCCAAGACCGCAAGTGTGGGTATTTGGACAAGGGGTGTGTCTTCAGGAGCAGGATTGAACACCTCTGTGCATTTACTGGGCCTGTTGCCCCAAGGCAAATTTCTGTATGTAGGGTCCATGGATGGCACAGAAATTAAAGTATCTAAAAACAAAATATTTTATTAAAATTTGAGTAAAAGTAATTCCAGATAACAAAACAATTTAAACTGGAGTATGCATTATTTCACTACAGCTTATTCTACTGTACTTCTGACCTGTTGTCACTTATGTTGTGCTTTTGTTTTTCTTTATGATCTATATGAATTTGTTGTCATAAAAGTATTATTACAATAATTCAAAGATGAATATTATTCTAGTCTATTATGTGACACTGGGTCCCACTTTATATTAGGTGGTCATAACTAATATGTAGCTTACTTACATTTAAATTAATCATTTCATACAATGCACTTATTGCGTGCATACATGTTTTTACTTTGTACTTATATATTTTTAAAATAACTGCGTGTAAATACATCTGTAATTAATTTCTGTAATTACATTTATAATTACACTGTTGACCCATCCCTTACACCTAAACCCACTCTTAAACCTACCCATACCACCAAACCTGTCCCTAACCTTACCCATATCCCACCTCAATAGCAGAAGAGGTGTTTTGCAATACAATATGAACACAATAAGTACATTGTACTTATTTTTTTATGTAAGTGCATAGTAGTTAAGGCCACTTAATATAAAGTGGGACCTGACACTGAAAACTGTAATGCAACAATGTCAAGCTTTTTAAACCCCTCTGGGTTTTACAAAAAAATCAAACATGCCTGTACTCTTTTTTTTCTAAAATGTTATTAAAGATTCCACTCCGTTTGTGTCCTCTTGGTTGTGGTCATTTCCTGTCCTCTGATGATGACCACAATCACTGTCTTCCATGTCTGGGCTTACAGCACACTGAAGATGCATTCATGGATGGTTCATGCCTGCACTGCGAGCGCATGACCATGACATACTATGAACGCGTCTCTCCTTTCTGAGGAATGGACAAGACCCCTCTACCACTACCCATCCCGGTTTCTCTGCTCCAAGCAGTGGATCGCCGGCTCGTGCTCTGGGAGATCTGAGGATCTCAGTGAGAGCCAATCTGCCAGGCCAGTCCCCTCGGACCTCTCACTCCCCATGCAGAGCTTGTCCCGTACAGCTGCCGGATGATTCTGCTGGCCTGTCTCATGGCAGTCCCAGCGTTTCATTCAGAGATCAGCTGGAGGATCAGATGTTGATAGCAGCATCAGGAGATGGGCTATCGTTCTCTGAGGATGAAGACTCGGACCCAGAGCTGATGGTCAGGCTTGCCCAGGCAACCGTGAGCATCAGGCTGGAGGTGAGCACACCGCCCAGCCCTGAGTGCTCGTGGCTGGATGATTGGTTTCTCAGCACAGAGCACGGCTCACAACCTCGTTCTGCTCCACGTCCTTTCTTTCCGGAGGTGCATGAGGTGGTCACAAAGTTGTGGAAGGCCCATTTTACAGCCAGAAGTCACTCGTCGACCTCCTCCGTCCTCACTACCCTCGATGGTGGGGTGGCTAGGGGGTATGTTGGCATTCCCCAGGTGGAGAGAGCAGCTGCGGTGCACCTTCCGCAAAACGTCGCCACCTGGAGGAATCATCCGCGCCTCCCCTCCCGTCAGCACCAGCGTCAAATACACAAGGGTAGTACTAATCCGAGGTTGATGCAGGAGCTGCTCTGGGTGACAAAGGTCATGGCACGGTCCCTTAGGCAGGCGATGTCCATCTTGGTGGTCCAAGAGCGTCATCTCTGGCTTAACCTGGTCGAAATGAGAGGCACTGGCAAATTGTGTTTTCTTGACGCCCCCATCTGGCCTGTTTGGTGACACTGTCGAGGACTTTGCCCAGCAATTCTCATCTTGCCCCGACGTGACCCTCCTTATGTCACCCTTCTGTCGAGGGCCGGCCAACAGCCTTCTCGTCGCTGTGGGTGCCCTCCTGCATTTTCCACAACAGCGTCCTCCCACACTTAAGTAACACCTAATCAGGAGGTGAGGGGAGCTGCTCTTTTTCAGGATATGGCGGGAACATCGCCACTCCTTACCCCGGAGGAGGGCCGGGTGGAGAATCTTTTGATTCCTTCTCTTTCTGGTACCCACATTCTCAAAGAAAGAGCAGTTTCCTCTTCCTCCAGGTTATATGGCTTGTGTGTTGACAGTAAGCAATGCACCGCTTCCTCACTCTCACCCACAATGCCCCTTATCGCCAGTGGCCTAGAGACCGCAGTTTGAGGACTCCTCACGCGTCTCAAGCCAGTCCCTTCGGGGACACCAGCAATTCTGTCAGTGTGACTAAGGACGCTATGCCCCCTGGGGCGACAAGAAGGATTCCTCTCCGCTGCACCACCGCAGGTATGTCGATTGTCCCTTTGGTACTACTTGTACAGAGCTTGGGGTCGTGGCTAGTGCTACCCAATCCATCCCGCTGGCTTATTCGGACAATTCAATTCTGCTACGCAATTCAGTTTGCCAGGTGACCCCCCTGGTTCAGCGGCGTTATCAAGACTTCTGTGGCAGTCTGAGACGCTCCTGTCCAGCACGAGGAGATTGCAGTCCTGCTGGCGAAGGAAGCAAACAAGCCTGTTTCTCCAGTCGAGATGAAGCAGGAGTTTTATAGCCCTTACTTCATTGTGCCAAAGAAAAGCGGTAGCCTTTGACCAATATTGAATCTGCAAGTCTTGAATCAGGCCCTTCACAAGCTTCTGCTCAAGATATTGACGCAGAAGCGCATCCTCAAGCGCATGCATCCAACCCCAGGACTGGTTTGCTGCGGTTGACCTGAAGGACTCATAATTTCATGTCTCGATTCTTCCTCGACACAGACATTTCTTCGTTTTACATTCGAGGGTCGGGTGTAGCAATACAAGGTCCTCCCATTCGGGCTGTCCCTGTCCCCTCGTGTCTCTACCAAAGTCACAGAGGGAGCCCTTGCCCTGTTACAGGAAATGGGCATCAGGATCCTCAACTATCTTGACGACTGGCTCATCATGGCCCAATCACAAGAACAGTTGTGCGATCACAGGGACCTGGTGCTCTGGCACCTCAGCCTCAACGGAAAGAGCATGCTCTCCCCTGTGCAGAGAATCTCTTTTCTTGGTATGGAACTGGACTCGGTCAACATGACGGCGCATCTTACCAATGAGTGTGCCCAATCAGTGCTGAACTGATCCTGAGTTCCTTCAGGGGCAGGACGGTAGGTACCACTGAAACAATTTCAGAGATTCATGGGGGCATTTGGCATCCGCAGCCATGGTTACGGTGTTTGGATTGCACCATATGAGACCATTTAAGCACTGGTTGCACAACCGTGTCCCAAGATGGGCATGGCGCCGTGGTACACATCGCGTGACCATCACGCCGATGTGCCAACGCACATCCAACCCCTGATCAGACCTTGCCTTTCTACGGGCCGGGGTGCCCTTAGAACAAGTGTCCCGGCATGTTGTTGTCATGACACATGCCTCCAAGACAGGCTGGGGCTCCACATACAATGGACAGGCAGCCTCGGGTTTGTACGTCGACCTCCAGGGAGGTCTACAATCATGTCGCATGTCACAACTCGCCCGTCATCTCCTCCTCTGGAGTCAGATGCGGCTCAAGCCACTGCGCCCTGTCCACATTCCAGGGGAGCTCAATCCTGCTGCTAAATCACTCTCACAACAGCTCACTTTCCCCAGAGAGTGGGGACTCCATCCCCAGGTCGTCTAGCTGATCTGGAGTCAATTTGGGGAAGCCCAGGTAGACCTGTTTGCTTCCCACAAGTCCTCCCACTGGCAGCTGTACGATTCCCTGACCGAGGCCCCCCTCGGCATGGATGCACTGGTACACAGCTGGCCCCAGGGCCTACGCAAGTATGCATTTCCCCCAGTGAGCCTTATCGCACAGACACTGTGTAAGGTCAGGGAGGACAAGGAACAGGTCTTGCTGGTTGTTGCACCCGCATCCAGATCTTTGGAACCTTCAAGGCGAGCTTATGCCTTGAAGTGGAGTCTGTTCGCTAACTGGTGTTTTTCTTGCCAAGAAGACCCCCGAAGCTGCCCAATCAGAGTCATGTAACCCTACTTAGCCACCCCTTGTGCCTTCTTGGGAATTTTTCTTTTGTCCTGAAATTAATAAGTGAACATAGATATACTCTTCACAAACTGCTTGATGAAATCTGACTTTTTCGGTTAGATTTGTCTTGGAGTCAGTAAAAATACAAGATGTTCATGCACACAGTTGACATCCGCTGCATTCATAAACAAGTAATGTAAATAAATAGCATATCACTGCTGTTCATCAACGCACACATTCAATCCCAGGGGTGATGATGATACATCATATACGGTATATTAAAAATTAAATATCAAAATTGCCTGTATTTTTGTGTATTTTCCTTGAAACTGTGTCATGTAGTTGTGTGTGATGTACTATTCAGGACCACAACATTACTAAAGATAATAGGCAGGTACTGGTTTCAAGATGGAACCATTTCATTCTTGGGCTTCTTTGTGAAATATTTTGGCTCAGTCACTGCTCTTTGTTGGAAGTAATGGCTATAGATCTCTATGCAGAAATCTTTTTCCCACTTCGGTATCATAGTATCATGACAAACAGAAATGTATTCATTCTGATCCTGGGCTCTTGGTTGTTGGGTTTGATAGGCCCTTTGATGATGATCATCCGAGCTTATCCTCTCCCTTACTGTGCAAGTAATATCATTGTGCACTGTTGCTGTGATCATATTTCTATTACAACACTGGCATGCACTGACAGAGAAGAATATAGTTATCTAGAATGCACTCATGCTATGATAGTACTGCTGTTTTCTCTTACTGTGTCATCATTGTGTCAGTTCCGTATAAATCACGTGCTCAAGAAAGGACGAAGACTTTCTCCACCTGCAGTCCTCAGCTTATCATAATTGCCGTTTTTTACCTACCCAAATGTTTGAATTATTTGTCAGCCAATATTAATATAAAATTCAGAACTGATTTGCGATTAGTCATTATTATGATGTGTATAGCCTTTTATATTTATAGCCATGATCAACCCCCTCATTTATTGTTTGAAAACAGATGAGGTAAAGAAGGTTTTAATAAAAAAAAATTAAGAGGAAAAAAATTACATTAAATCAGCGAAGACCTGACTGTACCTTTTTGTCTGTAGTTTTATAATAAATTTTTTTATACAGTATATATTTTTTGAACATCAATATACATGACACGAGCAAAAGGCAATACAAACAAAAACTTGAATTAACTGGTTTGCTATTTTAATACAAACATTTGTGAGATCTTGCACATTTGAGTCAAAAATGCAAAAAAGCTGTGCACATGCCACAAACCCAAACAGGTCTCAGGACAAAAAAAGACAAACTGAAGCAAAATACAAAAGCAATGTCTGCACACTGATAACTGCTCCATATAAAAAATAAAAAAAATAAAAACTTTTTATTGCAATAATTTTTTTAAAAATATATCAGCAATTATGTCAGTGTGTGGACATTGCTTTTATATTTTGCTTACACATGAGAGTCAGATTGAGAGTCATCACTGCTTTTGACCTCAGTTTTACTAAAGCAGTGAAGCCTGTAAAGATATCATGACTTCTTCCTATGTATTATAAACAAATAATATGTACTTTGCTTTATATATATTTATTTAATATCACAGATAGTTTAAAAATATATAAAATAAAATAATGTAAAATAAAGTTCTAGAGTTATGAACAGATATTAGGCCATAATGGTCAATAATTAGATTCATGCTAGTAAAAAAAAGCCTAAAAATTAAATGTGCAGTTACACCAACATTTGGCAGTTACACTAACAAATTGACATTTGGATTCCAAATTAGGAAAACATTAGGAAGTTATATTATTTGAATTACTCTGTCCAGCTTTTGATCTCAGGTTTTCATACACAGTTAAACAACATATACTTACTTGAATTTACCACTAGATAGCAGTAAAAGACCATTTATGAAGCTGAGATTTTACATAAACTTGTGGCACTGATTTTCTTATGAAGTGTTACTTAAAGAATTCAAAAATAGTTTGTCTCTACGTCATTTTAATTCTAAAAAATGTTACATTGTCATTGTTATCTTTAAATTAAATCTATAAGCTTCTGAATAGGGCATGACACAATAAACTGAAACATATATTTGTGTGCATATGATACCGGTTAATGTTCATTTTCTTTATTCATTACTAAAAACAGGAAAATAACAAATGTACAGAAACAAGAGCAACATCTGCAGATCTCATGTCAAAATGGACCCCTATACAAATTACAAACAGGAATGCATTATGAAATATTATGTTATTTAGTCAGGTGTCTAAGTTGTTATTGCAGAAAACCAATCAAAATACATTTATAGATGACAGTGAAAAATTGTTTGACCTAAGTGTTTAAGGTCAACATAGTAACAACTGCACAAGCAGAACAAAACACTTGAAATCAGCTGAATTAATGAATAAAGGTTAAATAACAGTAATTTTGCTTATTTTAATACATACAAATATTACTATTTTAAAAGTTTTTTTTTTTTTTAAATATGCATTTGTGAAAAGATTTTGTTCACTGGCATTATTTTTGTACTGTAAGTCATACAGACCTCTGTGACGCCTGGGAATGTAGTCTTTATATGGGTAATTTAATTCCCAGTCATTAAATATAAATAAATAAAAATTTCAGTCATTTAGACATGTTCTCTCTAATTGGTGCAGATCTGTTTTTAAGCACTTTTCGAATAATGTCTTTGATTTTAGCTGTGTTTAAAACATAAATGATGGGATTTAGCATTGGTGGAATAGCATATGCCAGAGATGTGCTGATGACTCTGACATTGAGTGTAAGAGAAACCAACGTTTTTAAACGTCCTTGCCAAGTTGTAATTTTGATTAAAGCAAGAAAAATTCCCATATATATAAAGGACTATAATAATTAATGGTGCTACAATGTATAACTGAAACAAGAAACCCAATGATCTTGTTAATCAACAGGGCTGGACTTCAGTCTCATTACTATGGACTCGTATCATACATATACATATACATATACATATACATATTTATATCACAAATATATGCAAACAAATGAATGCATGTAAAGCAAAATAAATATTTTCTTAAAAATACACTGGATACACTTACATACACATACAGAAACTTACAACTAGATGGCAGTAAAATACCATTTATGCAGATTTATATAAACGTGTAGCATTGATTTTCTCATGGTTTAAAAGACTTTGGAAAGAGTTTACCACTAATTCAATTTAATACTAAATATTATGCTACATTTTCACTGTTATGTTTGAATCAGTCCAATAGGCAATATATAATTCTGATCACCTTTAAAAAGAGTGACACAATAAACTGAAATATACACATTTATGTGTATATGGGTTCATGTTGATTTTTTTATTCATTATTACATAGCAAAAAAAAAAAAAGAAAAAGGAAAACAACAAATGCAGAGAAACAAGCAGCAGATCTCAGATCATTAAAAAATGTAATGGTATTACAAATTCCAACAGAAATACATGATAAAATATTATTTTACTTAGTCACATGACTCAATCAGTTTTTATTATTTAAAAAATTACTAATAAATATAAAATAAAAAATAAACCAAAACACATTTATAGATGACCATGTACAATGCGTTTAATGTCAACAAAGTAATGACTGCTTACAAAAAGTTGAACTGCTTTTTCCTGTTCATTTTTCACTTGTGATGTATACGAACAAAAATTTCTTTCAGAATTTTAAAAGGCAATACAAAGAATTTGTACAAAAATGTACAAAGATTGTTACTCTGTAAAAAGATAATTTTTCAAAGTATGCATTTCTGAAAAGACATTGTTCACTGACATTATTATTAACTCTGTGAGGCCTGAGAATGTAGTCTTCATATAGGTAATTTAATTAGCAATCATTAAACAAGACATTTCAGTCATTTAGAAAGGTTCTCTCTACTTGGTGCAGGTCTATTTTTAAAAAAATGTTGAACTATGTCTCTGATTTCAGCTGTGTTTAAAACATAAATGATGGGATTTAGCATCGGCGGAATAGCATATGCCAGAGATGTGCTGATGACCCTTGCATTGGGGGCAAGAGAAAGCAAGAGCTGCGCAAAGTACGTACAGAACAAGGGAAGGAAATATATCCCTACTAACAACAGATGAGAGACACAGGTCTTTAGAGCTTTTAAACGTCCTTGCCAAGTTGTAATTTTGATTAAAGCAAAAAAAATGCAAAGATATGACAGGACTATTATGACCAATGGTGCCACAAGGTATAAACCTGTGATGAGAAACGCCATGAACTTATTAATGTTATTGTCATTACAAGCCAACCTATACACTGGTCCATGATCACAAAAATAACTCTGTATCATATTAGATTCACAGAATGAAAGTCGGGTGATCAAAGACACCATCAAAGCCACAATAGAAGAATTAAATGCCCAAACTGCTGAGAAAACTAAAACCATACTTGTATTGTTTACAAGAGCATGATATCTTAATGGCAAACAAATTGCAATGAAGCGATCATATGCCAGAACAACAAGAGTGACACTTTGTATAGAACTGAAAAGAAACACAAAAAACATGTTCACCAAGCAAGCATTGTAGGAGATGTACTGTGAGTCAAACAGAAAAGTCTTCATCATGTTAGGAATCAGTGCATTAGTTTCACCAATATCAGCCAAGGCCAAGTTAAACACACCAATGTACTTTGGACTGTGCAGACTTCGTTCAAGAACAATAATGAGAAGCACTATAGAGTTCCCAATTATAGTAATAAAATATGTGATAAATAAGAATATATAGTAATAATTGCTGTAAGGTATACCTGAAAGTCCAATGATGAAAAAGTATTCAGGACGAACAATGGAGATATTCTGGTAAAAACTTGCATTTAAAGAACTCATTGCAGCTTTGTGTTTGATGTTTTGAACAATCTGTCAACAGAAATTACCACAAAAAACATAAGCAAAATCTAGGAAATGTACATCATTTGTCATTTCAAACATGTAAATACAATTTTAAATTCTGAAAATATACCTTCATGTACCTGTATTCTCTCATGCTGCAGAGATCTGGCTATCTGTGTCACTGCATCCAAATATATCTTCTGATTCATCTCTTGAGAGCCTTCAGACAACACAGTGATGTAATACTTATATGTTGTAGTAAATGTTTTTGTCACTATTTTGGAACAATTTTTTATTCCTCACAACCACTGCTCTTTCTGTTCTCATTTGTGCATACCATGATATGGTATTTCAATACATTTATTGTTTGTCTATTATGTGACACAGAATGTCTGTGTACTTTCATTTCAAGCACCAAGTGAATATAAACAATTGTATAGGATTATATATAATACAACACGGTAATTATTATTCTGTTTAACGCATCAAAAAATATTTAACACAATTAATGCAGCCTTTTTTTTGCAGCCTTTAATTAATCCTCTTTTTTTCGTCCTTGGAATCCTTTGGCTAGAGTTACAGTAGACCATGGGTCTGTCCAAATACCCACACTTGCCAGGTCTTAAAAATGACAAAGCACAGTGCCCTTAACACACACTAAATCCACACTCCGAAGTGGTATTCAAGGCTAAGCGTATCCTATCATGCATCATGTTCTGGAAATAAATCGCATAACTTTTTTCCGAGATCTTGGAAATGGATGTCATGGAAACCTTTCCAGTATAAATTAAATATTAATAAATAATTACATATTACATTTAATTTGGTAGTAAAACATAACGTGTTGCACATTTTATTGTTGCAAAGATGCGTGCCTATTTTATATAACATTTGCAACTGCTTTTTATCACTTAATTAGATACACCACAATTACTAAATTGTGTAATCTGTTATGGGGATAACTGAACAGACATTTAAAAGTTTATATTAAATGCAAAGTATTAAAATCAAATCAAAATCAAAATAAAGCTCTGTAAACACTTGCGTTTTTATAACTCTATAAGCGTGTCCCATCGGGTAACGAAAAGTTCTACACACATTTGTGGTCTCCACACCCACTTGTATGGCAAGCTGTTTCAGTTTAAAATGTTTCCAGCGTTACTCGTCGTAATTGCATTTTTACTTGTAACAATTAAATTACAGAGTTCTGCAATTCAGTTCTTACTAGTAAAAATTATAATTATAATTAATCAGAGAGATCTGTAATTTCATTCATATTAGTAAGAACTGAATTAGAAAGCTCTCTAATTGGCATTGTTACTCGTAAGAATTGAACTGTAGAGCTCTCTAATTTAATTTAAATTCTTACTAGTAAGAATGCAATTGCAGAGCTTACTAATTCAGTTAGAGAACACTCTAATTCAATTGTCATTAGTAAGAATTGCATTAAAGAGTTCTCTAGTTGTAATTCATACTATTAAGGATTGCATTAGAGAGCTCTTTAATTCAGTTCTTACTAGTAATAATGAAGCTCTCTAACTGTAATTGTAACTAGTAAAATTTTTTTTAAAAAGCTCTCTAATTGGCATTGTTACTAGTAAGAATTTAATTGTAGAACTCTCTAATTGAATTGTTACTAGTAAAAATGCAATTATGACGAGTAACGCTGAGAATATTTTAAAGCTAAGACAGCTTGCCATTCACTTGAACACTTGGGCCAAATACAGAAAATACGTCATGTAAGTGGTCAAGTGTCGATAAGCATGATAAGACGCAAAAGAGATTCGGTACTTTTGTGCTGTCATGTGAAGCAGCTCTCTGTGAACAAAGACACATGCAGTACCAGACAGCGCACCAGTAGGTCATTCTTTTTCGCTCTACAGTGGACAAATACACAAAATTGCATCAAAATGAGATTAGAAGAGAAGAATAAAATATAAAATGGAAATAAAAATAAAATTCTCTGAGAAATTGTGGAACTGACTTCACGTTCCCTCCCTTGGCAGCTCCCTTGGCCTTGAACCTTCTGCGTTTGCAAAATACCCCAGACAAGGCAACACAAGCCCTGCCTTGATGTAATGATTGACAGGGTGGGGGCGTGATCTGCTCGGAACGCATTTTCAAATCCACATTGACTTAAACTAAGCTACAAACTAAACTCACGGCTCTCTCATAACCGTCTCACACAAGCGCCTGTCAAAGCAGCCATCTGTTGTTGCAGTCTACACTATTTTGCTGCTTTTGTTGTTCCGTCCCTTTAGTTTAATTTTCTACTGTGAAACAGCAGCCCGGGCCAGTGCTGCCACCTTGTGGAACAATTGATTAGGGCTTACAAGTGCGCACGGTTACAAAAATTGAGTGGTGAACATACAGTACGCGCATACTATTCTGAAGACAAAATTTGCGTCACTGTAAAAAGTGAAGTATACTTTGGGCTTAATGCTGCGTTCAAGTCCTCCTGGGACACTGACAAGTCGTAAAACGACGTCAGGTGTGTTCAAGTCACTTTGGTCGGAGCAAGATGGCGATTTAACTTTTCGACACTTTTTGAACTCTACATCTACAAAATGATAAATAATGTACATCATTGTGTTTTTGCTTTTTTCTGTTTTTATTCAATTTATGAAGGTGATGTAAACTGAATCATTATATATTCCATGGTTATTATACAATTATATAATATTTTGTACATGTAACTTTTGTGGTTTTGTTTTACATTACAAAAAGTTCATCAAGTTCAAGTTCATTTATTTGTAAAGCACATCCAATATCGAGCCTTGAGGGAGGCCACAGGTGAGATAAGCAACAGGGGAAGAGAAGTAACTTAATTTGACAAAAAAAATTCTGTCAGATAAAAATGACTGAAACCACTTAAGAACCGTACCTTTTAGGCCCACGTCTGACTCTAATCTAGATATCAGAATAGAGTGGTCCACAGTATCAAATGCTGCTGATAAATCTAAAAGAACCAGGACCACAGGATTACCAGAGTCGGTAGCTAAACATATATCATTTAACACTCTGAGAAGGGCCGTTTCAGTACTATGAGCAGATTTGAAACCAGATTGAAAAATTTCAGGAATACAGTTACGATTTAGAAAGAACTGCAGTTGGTCAAACACAATTTTTTCTAAAACCTTTGAGATAAATGGCAAAACAGAAATGGGACGGAAGTTATTCAGAATAGAAGGATCTAGTGAAGGCTTCTTGAGAAGTGGAGTGACAGTAGCCACTTTAAGAGTAGTGGGAACAGAGCTAGTTAAAAGGCACTTGTTGAAAAAAGACACCAAACCTGGCCTAAGTTCACAGCATTAACTTGTGGGAACAACAACATGTTAAGGCCATCAAATATTGACATGATAATCATGGCCATGAATTCATTTTGTCAACATCCTTATGTTGTGGCCTCGAGATCCTATGTTGAGTGTTGATCGCTTTTATACAACAATTTGAAAAAATATGTAAATAAATACGGAAAAACCTTATTGTGTGTGTAATTATTTCTGTCACAGATTCAAATGTGCTGTTAATAGTTTAACAGATGCGTCCTAGCCTCAATTACTAATTTAAAATTTCCTACATTTGAGGACGATTATCACATTTCGCCCCTAGTGGCAGTCACATGAAACTTTTAAATTGGTCATGAAGCAGCCGTTTTGATCAGAATCATAGACTGTAAAAAAAAAAAGATGAACAACGTGTCTCCACTTCCTTCCATTATAGGAAAGTGAAGCCAAGCATCATAGTATGGCTGCTGTCATCTTGTGAAAATGACATAATTTGGAGCCAGAGTCTGCTCAGTAGTGATTAATTTGGAGCCTGAGTCTACAAAGTAGTGATTAATTTGGAGCCTGAGTCTACAAAGTAGTGATCATGAGGTGGAGCCATGGTATCAAAATCCCTCCCAAACTCCCACAGACCCAATCGCAAGCTCACAATCATGACACCACACCCCATTTTTATAGCATCAAATAACTAACCCAAAAGCAAACTTATTATAAAACCGAAACACTGAGGCGAGCTCCACAATAATGTCATAGCACATCACCGCATAACTGATGCGCTGTGAGGATAATAAAAGATTAGGCTATAGCTTAATCTCATAAAAAAATGTTAAAAGTGTCTTTTAAAACAGGTCCATTATAGCCTACCAGGGGCGTAGATTACGCGGGGGACGTGTCCCCCCCCACTTTTAATATCACGTAAATTCGTCCCCCGCACTTTTTCGGGCAAGTGTGTTCGCATAGAGGTTTTCAAGAGCCGGTGTGAATAAATATAGATTTAAATTCAAAGAGACAGGATAGTCTGTGCATGATCAGATGTTTTATTCGGACCCAGAATAAGGCGAGATGAACGTCATGGAGCGCTAAACACTCCGTGCAGTGTGTTTCATTCATACTCGAAGCCGGAGGGCGGTCTCGCACAGAAAGTCGAACCAGGAAATTCCTAATATGGACAAAAGCGTCCAGCTCTCGCTGTATGAAAGCAGTTGTTTTCACAGAAAAACAGAAACGTTTGGAAACATGAAGACATTAAACATACCATTTTTACAAGATGATGGCCGCACACACTCCACACTCGTAGCTGCAAAGTCTATGTAGCTGCAATTTCAGCCTTCCATAATGGTATTGACAGGCAGTCAGACAGCAAGAACGAATCAGTGATTAAATTTCTCCATGGTGCGAGGTGGCTCAACCCTCCATGCCTGACCACAATCCCTGTTTGGGACTTGACTCTGATCCTGAATGCCATGACATGCCCCCCTTTTGAGCCATTACAATCAGCCTCACTCAAAGTTCTTTCTCTCAGGACAGCACTTCTGCTTGCGCTCGCTTGCGTCGGGAATATACATGCTCTCTCAGTCAATGAATCCTGCTTGAGCTATGGCGTTAATGACAGTAAAGTCGTTCTTAAGCCAAGTAAGGGATACGTGCCTAAAGTGCTTTCAACACCGTTTAGAAATAAAGTGATAACCCTCACAGCTTTCACATAGAGCAAGCCTGTGGACAGGGAAACTCCCCCTCTGCAGCCGCTTTGCCCTGTGCATGCTCTGCACATCTATGTCGAGCGCACCAGGAATTTCAGACTCTCAGAACAGCTCTTTGTGTGTTATGGCAGTCGAACAAAAGGTCTAGTGGTATCAAAACAGAGGCTATCCCATTGGGCCGTGGATGCGATAGCCTTAGCTTTTGGCACACTGAATACAGTTTGCCCCATAGAGGTACGTGCCCACTCCACGAGAAGCGTTGCTTCCTCCTGGGCCTGGGCATGGGGTATATCTATTGAGGACAAACCTTTGCCAAATTTAAAATTTGGACATTTCTTCGCTAGCTTCTCAAGTTTTTCAGTTCAGGAAAGCTAGGCAAGGAAAGATTTTTATTGTTATGACTGATATTACTTGGCCATTGTGCTTGATATTCAACTGCAGCAATAGGAGGCCCAACCCCTCGCTCATGGTGTGGGTTTTCCACTAGGACTCTTACGTCAGAGTATGATGGCGCTTATTCTCCTAGAGCCTTGTACGTTTATTCTTTGAGGCACAGAGTTTGTCGCTCGCTGCATCATCTATGCCAACACTTTTATCATTAATATTATGTTCATTCTCATTCAGTGACTACCTGGACCCCGCCCTCCCTTGGAGAGTGGGGTTTCAACCAGGTCCAATGGCATGCAAATACAGGAAACCTTTTCACTTGATTCTGATTGACTCTAGCAAGTATATGTCAAGTGATATCCCAGTCTTCATGGCGTGTGCCCTCTCTACATCAAAAACTACATTATGTCCCCGCTTTTAGTATACGTTCCCCAATGTGTCAGCAAAGCTGCATGTAACATTGAGAGACATCTCAAAAGGGAACGTCTCTGGTTACTGAACGTAACCGCAGTTCCCTGTGAAGGGAACGAGGCATTGCATTCATGCAATGGTGTTAAGCGAATCAGGCTTCAGTATTCTAAGGAGAAATGTGTTTCCCCAATGCGTTAACAAAGCTGCACGCAATGTCTAGATCTCTTCTCAGGTAACCGATGTTACGTTCAGTAACCGGAGACGTTTTCTGTATGGTCCCGTGCATCAATCGGAGTGTAAACAGTGAGAGACCTTAAGGCAGGTGTGACATTTAGGCACTGACCGCTTCATTATAAGAAAGGAATAAAATATAAGGTAAGGTGGCAAATGGGTAACTAAGTGTAGAATTGTCTGTTTGCTTACACGCATCAGTCAGAGTGCAAATAGT
Organism: Sinocyclocheilus anshuiensis; assembly: GCF_001515605.1. Taxonomy (NCBI): domain Eukaryota; kingdom Metazoa; phylum Chordata; class Actinopteri; order Cypriniformes; family Cyprinidae; genus Sinocyclocheilus; species Sinocyclocheilus anshuiensis. Next base: position 421,784 of record NW_015555712.1, read on the forward strand.
AAAAGATCTTGAGGCAGTCGTGACTCTTAAAGGGTTAGTTCACCCAAAAATGAAAATTAGGCTGTGTTTTACTCACCCCAGAGCCATCCTAGGTTTATATGACTTTCTTCTTTCAGACGAATCCAGTCGGAGTTATACTAAAAATTAGGGATGCACCGACTCCGTTTAACTCTGAGTTCTTGTTATATTTTATTACCATGTTATAAACTATACTGAATAAACTGTGATAATGTGAGAAATGTTGAAGGTGTCTGAATGAATTTAGGTTTGACTGTATCTATTTCATAAATTAAGTTAACCAACTAACATTATACATACGCTTTTGGTTTCTGTACCCAATATTTTAAAAATGTACAAATGCAATAAAAATATTCTGACCGTTGTTTTGTTTTGATCTCTCCGCTGCTTTTCCGAGTCCGTCACTTCTGAGTGGCGCATGCGCAAAGCTGACCTCATACGTCATTTGCCCGGAACTGCTTCCGTTTACAACAGTGAGCGCAAGCTAGATTAAAGTGACTATTACATTTGAATATGGATATTTTTCTTACAAAAACGCATCGATTCGCTACAGGAGGCCTTTGTTCACCCCCCGGAGCCGTGTGAGATGGTTTTTTTAATGGATGGGCACTTTTTATTTAACTTCTTTTGGACTGATGCATGCAACACCCGCTGAGTGGCATTAAACTGCTTGAAAGATCAAAGACAATTTTTAATCTAACTCCGACTGGATTCGTCTGAAAGAAGAAAGTCATATACACCTAGGATGGCTCTGGGGTGAGTAAAACAGCGTAATTTTCATTTTTGGGTGAACTAACCCTTTAAGTGCCACAGGACGCACACTCCATTACGGATTAAACAAAGAAATAAAATATACTAGGTGTAGAATTACACTGTCTGTTTGCTCACATGCATGAGTCGGAGTGTAAATAGTTTTGAGTTCTTAAGACTGAAGAAAAGCACCTGGTTAATGGTGAATATTGACCTATAGTGTGTACCCCTGTGGCAGGCAGCAGGGGATAGTCGCTGCATTTGGGATAAAAGTGATGGAATTATTTATTGTGTCCGGAATATAAAGAGAATATAAGGAGACCCGGGTTGCACTGTCTGTTCGTTCACACGTATCTTTCGGTTTGGCAGCTGCCCTTAGCGGTGCCTTTACCGATTACCTCCATTGTTCAAAGCACTTGGCAAAATTGTCTGTTTGTTACATCACCTCCCAATACAAACACGCCCCATAGTATAGTCCCACCCCTGACACTGATTGACAGGTTTCCGTGTAAGGAATCAGAAATTCAAATGCTAAAGGAATTGTGATTCCATTTGAGTTTTGGCAGGATACATGCACAACAGAGAGAGAGAGAGAAAGCAGACATTGTAATTAATATTGCTATTTAAATATGACAGGCTCATAACTTGTAAGACATGGGAAATACAGTTGCAAATTCACTTTGCTTTTCCATTTGAAATTTGGCAGTCACTGTGCGTTCGAAAAACGCAAAGGTAAAAATGCAATGAATATATAATTTGTAATTCCTTTTGAAAGTCGCTCTGAATACCCTTCCATAGTTTTGTATGCGTTTGGCCAATCAGCATACACTTGCATCACTGGTAGTTCCAGTAGTTTTTAGCAGGGGTGTGGACTCGAGTCCCAAATTTGATGACTTGCGACTCGACTCGACATAATTAAAGAAGACTTGAGACTCGACTTAGACTTTGACAGCAAGGACTCGAGACTTGACTTGGACTTGAGCCCTGTGACTCAGAAAGACTTTATGATCAGATCAAAGTCGTTATAGACGCGTCCCTGCAGCGTTGCGCTTGACTGGCAATAAGCCAGAGACTACGTTCAGGGAGCGCTGGATAGGCTAGTATAAATTACTGGAGTAATAGCATAACTTACGACAAAAGAGAACAGAGATAATAAAAATAACAAATTACATGATTCGTCTAGTAGCGATCTCCGCTCGTGAAAAGCGCTGTCCTGTCAGTTTGATCGCCGCCCAGCAGACACATGGAGCGGGCATGAGAAACGAGTTGCGCGACCGCGATCACTGGTGCTCGCCTCATCAGTGCTGCTGCTGTTAAATATTCCTCACTTCTTCTGTTTGTCCGACACCGAGGTGCACCATGAGTGACGGATCCGCATTCCGCCACGACCCTCGCACTCTGCCAACTCCATGTGCTTTCATTTTCATTTTTATTTGTAATAAACACCTCTCTGAGACCTGTTTTTGTCAGATCTCCACTGTTTTTATTCGATCAGTTATATTTTAATTGCATGTGCATTTTTTTGTCTTTGTTACTCTTAGTTATAAAGGATGGTAGCACAGCATTTTTGAATGATTGTCTTCATGAGTTTGTGTGCATCCATATTGCATGTTTCCTCTCATTTGCAAAGTATGCTTGCAGTTATTTCTTCTAGTTCTTTCAAAGCAGTTCTTTTTGCGTTTCCGCTCACATATTTTTAAATCTGTTTCATCGAGGTTCCAAATAATGGCTCATTGGCTTAGATATAACACCTACACTCTTAAAAATAAAGGTGCTTCACGATGCCATAGAAGAACCTTTTTGTCTAAATGGTTCCATAAAG
>NW_015555712.1:424395-428129 GCF_001515605.1 Sinocyclocheilus anshuiensis
CTGTCTTGACTCGGGACTTGACCTGGGACTTGTCTGTCTTGACTCGGGACTTGACTCGAGACTTGAATGCAAAGACTCAAGACTTACTTGTGACTTGCAAAACAATGACTTGGTCCCACCTCTGGTTTTTAGACCCTAGGTTTTAGACCCTACTCTGAAGTAGGAGCTAATTTAGTTTCCCCAAATGGAGTTCCCCCGAAAAAGTAGCCTATTTAAAATAAACAATGGAAATATTCCAGGAAAAAAAATGTACTTTTAAAACAATCATGCATGGCAGATTTGCTTTTGCACAGAATGAAAAAAGGAATATCCACAAAGACATAATCGTCCAAAGGTTGAGAAAATTCACATAATTGTTGTGTTAGATTTTTAACAGCTACTAAAATGAGGAAACATTGCAAATTCATTTTTCCTTTTCTCCAAAGTTGTGCAAACGCAAACGCAAACGGGGAATCAGTTTACTGTTGGGTTTCTGTTGTATCATGTCATGCCACATCCTGTGTAGACAGCATCACTGATTATAATGGATATATTTGCTTTTGATGCATTGTGCCACTCACGTCTGGTGTAGACACATTGTTTTGGTAGTTGTGATGTTTGAAGTAGATTCATTGTCTGCTTTACTTTTACCTGTCACTGGTGACTGCCTTTCGCAAACTTGTCCATGCTTAGTGCAAAACCGTACATTAGTAATTTATATATAACACTGCAGTATTTAATTTATATTCTTTTATTATTATATTTAGTGGTTTGGTACTGCACGACAACATCCATTACAACTGACAACAGACCGTTTAAGCGAGTACAGTGAAACATTTTGAGGTAATAAAATATTTCTAATTAATATTTTGTGCTCAATTATTTACTTATGTGGCAAGTAGCCCCATAATAAGCAGTATAATTTTGCAGTGGGGTCTGGTATCAGCCTGAAAATGTGTCTTTTGCATAACAGTCTGCTGACTGCACTAGCCTTGCTGCACACACTTCTTATAACTCTGTATATATCATTTCAATATTTTCATGCGGTAATATCAACAATCAGTAAGTGGTGAGCAAATATAAATCAACACCTATGCATCCTAATGGAGAGACGTTTACCTTAAATGAGAAGACAAATTATTAGAGTTAATATTTGTGGAAATAAAGACTTTTTCAGACCTTCTTTATCAATAAACAGAATTTAGAATCAATGGAAACAAGAAAAATTAAACTTGGTTCAGATTAATAAAACAACAAACATCAGCAGAGACGTCAGAACACAGACAGAGAATAACAAAAGAGCCATATCAGCAGATCTAAGACCAACATGCATCAAAATGGACTCCTGGATTACAAATTCAAATATATTTTATAAAATAATAATACAATAAGATTTTACTTAATAACTGCTTTTACTAATTGAATTCAACTGTTATCTGTTAATAAAAACAATCATTACAGTCATTTTGAAATGTCTCTAGTGGATCTGTTTTTAAACATTTTTTGTATTATGTCTTTGATTTCAGCTGTGTTTAAGACATAAATGATAGGATTTAACATTGGTGGAACAGCATATGCCAGAGACGTACTGATGACCCTTGCATTGGGAGCAAGAGAAAGCATGAATGCAGCAATGTATGCACAGGATATGGGGAGGAAATATATCCCTACTAACAACAGATGAGAAACACAGGTCTTCAGTGCTTTTAAACGACTTTCCCAAGTTGTAATTTTGTTTAAAGCAAGAAAAATGCCTAGATAGGACAGGATTATAATGATCATTGGTATTACAAGGTATAATGTTGTGATGAAGGTTCCCATAAACCTATTAACGCTATTGTCATTACATGCCAACCTATACACTGGTCCATGATCACAAACATAACTCTGTATCACATTGGATTCGCAGAATGAAAGTCGGGTGATCAAAGACACCATCAAAGCCACAACAGAAGAATTAAATGCCCATTTTGCCGAGAGAACTAAAGTCATATTCGTATTGTTTACAAGAGCATGATATCTTAATGGCAAACAAATTGCAATGAAACGATCATATGCCAGAACCACAAGAGTGAAACTTTGCATAGTACTGAAGAGGAACACAAAAAACATATTCACCAAACAAGCATTGTAGGAAATGTACCGTGAGTCAAACAGAAAAGTCTTCACCATGTTAGGAATCAGTGCATTGGTTTCACCAATATCAGCCAAGGCCAAGTTAAACACACCAATGTACTTTGGACTGTGCAGATTTCTTTCAAGAGCAATAATGATAAGAACTATAGAGTTCCCAATTATAGTAATAAAATATGTAATAAATAAGAAAATATAGTAATAACTACTATACGGTATACCTGAAAGTCCAATGATGAAAAAGTATTCAGGGTGAACAATGGAGATATTCTGGGAAAAACTTGCATTTAAAGAATTCATTGCAGCTTTGTTTTTGATGTTTTGAACAAGCTGGAAATAGAAATGACCACAAAGACATAGGCAAAATATGAAATTGACATTGTCATTACACACTTATAACAGATATTTTCAGATATTGGAAAAAAATACCTTTATACAGATTTCACAGAGTCACAGATAAATGCAAGATTTAAAAGTTTTCAAAGTTTTAGAGTCAGAGCAATCAATGAATCTGAATTTTTGTGAGCTGCTTTGAATTAAATTACTCAACTGTTTGTCCTTCTCTCTCGCTGATCATTGTCTGGTTTTCTGTGTCACTGAATCCCAATATATCTTCTGATTCGTCTCTTGAGAGCCTTCAGACAACACCCAGATAGCATGCGGATGTGGGTGGATGATACGGCACTGGTGGCCTTTTTATGGCCAGTACAAAATGGATGTAAGCCTGAAGTGGCCCACATGTAAAATAGCAAAAATGGCCCAAATTTATCAAATCCCATGTGGGCCTCTGTAGGCAAAGATGTGGTGTTCACGGTAATGTGTAATCTGAATGTGACCCTAAGGTGGCCCATGTGGTAAATAGTGAATATGGCCCAAATAGTGCCAACCAAATGTGGTCCACCTTTGGCAAAAATGTGGCACAATCGACAAAGGCTAATCAGGGTGCAAACCAAATGTGGTACACATATGTTTCAGCAAATCTGGCCCAGGTATATTAAAACGTATGGCTAATGTGGCTGTGAACTTAAAGTGGCCCGCTTACGATGCCACAAATGTGGCACAGTTATCCTAAACCATATCTGGGCCAGTTTTGGCAAAGATACGGCACGGTAAGCACTGGCTAATATGGCTGTGAGCCTAAAGTGGCCCTTATATGTGAATGTGAAATGACGTGCTCTTATCATTTGATCGTGGTTGTATCTCTCTATTAGTGCTACTGGATCTTAGCGCTGCGTTTGACACTATTGACCACAACATTTTTTTGAATAGACTAGAAAACTTTGTTGGCATTAGTGGAAATGCATTAGCATGGTTCAAATCGTACTTATCTGACCGCCATCAATTCGTAGCAGTGAATGAAGAGGCATCATATCGATCACAAGTGCAGTATGGAGTACTTCAAGGCTCAGTACTAGGGCCATTACTTTTCATGCTTTACATGTTACCCTTGGGAGATATCATCAGGAAACACGGTGTTAGCTTTCACTGTTATGCTGATGATACTCAGCTCTATATTTCTTTGCGGCCCGGCGAAACATACCAATTTGAAAAACTAACGGAATGCATAGTCGATATAAAAAACTGGATGATGAGTAATTTCTTACTGCTAAATTCTGAAAAAA
>NW_015555712.1:441432-441807 GCF_001515605.1 Sinocyclocheilus anshuiensis
GATTTATATAGTGTGTGTTATTGGTAGCAGCTGTGTGTGATTGGTTTCAGGTGAGCTTGTGATTAGTGCAATGGAGTATGGGAAATGTAGTCCAGGGTGATGTGTAACAGTCTGTGTGGTGTGAGAGTCAATATAATGGGAGGGCGACCTCTGGTGGCAAGCGGACGGAAGTTCATGGACAGGATTCGTGACACTAACATTGTTCGGGAGGCAGACACAATCTGTAAGTTCTAGATTAAAGACCTATCTCTTTAACCTGGTTTACACATAGCACACTAACACATTTCTAATATTCAAATCCGTTAAAGTATTTTTAGGCTGCATTAATTAGGACAACCGGAACCGGGAACACTTCTCATAACACCCGATGTACTT
>NW_015555712.1:442165-449134 GCF_001515605.1 Sinocyclocheilus anshuiensis
GGGTGTTCTGCAAAGAGAGTTGGAGGTAAATAATTTTGCAGTAACTGTTATGCTGATGTTGTGGCTGGGCAAGCAAATGTTTGTGCTTGTTTCTGTATGATATAATTGTTCATATATCTATTAAAATACTGAGATTCTGGTCTATAACTCCTCCCCGAACTTCCCTCTGCCCTATATCTTGGTCTCTCATTGGCTGTAGTTCCTCGCCGATGTAGTTTTCAGTCAGAATTTATTGCGCACTACGTGACTGTGAATCGCCGGCAGCTCCAGATATTTAGCATGCCAAATATTTTGCGGGCGTCGCCGACGTGTCGGCGATTCCCTCACATCGCATCTTTGATAATTCACACTGCGTGATTGTCACTCGCGTGAACGAGCACCAATTTGCCTCCGATTTCGGGCATTTGTCGGCGATTTCGCAAAACCTGTCGGCGAGTAGGCTTACTTGAGGCCCAAATCTGGCAAACAGAACTTGACTGCCCAAAAGCCATTATTCCACGCAGTATGTGCGCTGGAGCAAGGTGTTGGATCTGGGCCAGAATTAAAATAAATGTGGCTCAGATTTGGGCCAGTTCTACTTTGTTTTATTTATTTATTGTCATGGCTGAAATGCGGCCTTCCTATGGCTTGATTGTGGCCCAAATTTGGCAAACAGAAGTGGACCACACAAATGCCATCATTCTACATAATATGTGGGCCAGAACAAGGTGTTAGATCTGGGCTATATCTGGGCCAGAATTAAAATAAATGTGGCCCAGATTTGGGTCAGTTCTGCTTTATTTTATTTATTTTCATGGCTGACATGCGGCCTACCTATGGCTTGCTTGTGGCCCAAATTTGGCAAACAGGAGCGGGCCATTCCACGCGGTACTTGGGCCAGATGAAAGTGTCAGGTGTGGACCTGATCTCGGCCTCAGGAATTTTGCTATCTGGGGTAATACTTGTATGTTGTAGTAAATGTTGAGGCCACTATAGAAGTTTGGATAGACTTATTTTACCAGTATGCAAACAATCTGTACTACAGCTGCTCTTTGTGTTCTCATTTATGGATCATCATATTATAGCAATTCAATGATTAACGGGATTAATGTTAGTATATTATGCGACACTGATAACTGTAAGGCAATACTGGAAAGCATTCCAGTAAGCTCAGTTTTACACAAAATTAAACAACATAGGCTAGCCTTACTAAAATATAGCCACTAGATGGCAGTAAAAGACTAGAGTGAATGGCATTTATGCAGCTGAGAGTGTTACGTTAAAACCCATCATTGTGACATTTTTGTCATTAAATATAATTTACATGAAATATTCAATATTTTCTCATTTTGTTTTCAATGCAAATATTGAGGTACACTCATTATTATGTTTGACTTCAAGCTGTAGGCCTTCATATATAATTAGGCTATGTAATTTGACCACTCTAGGCCCTTATTGACATTGCCTGAGCCTGCAAAGTAAATGACAAAGCATCTGTTTTACTTTATGTTGATTGATTGATTGATTGATTGATTTATGGAGCAACGAAAGAAACAGGAAAACAACAGCTTCACAGATAATAAAATGAGCCATATAAGCAAACCTCAGACCAAAATTCTCACATCCAAATAGACACCTGAATTACACATTCAAAAAGAAATATATTTGGAAAACTTATTTTCTTTATATAGTCCAGTATTTTATCAAATGGGTTTGCAAACATAAGCAAAAAACATTTAACATGACAGTAAATATTTGGAGAAACATTAAATATGCCAACAGTAATGATTGCTCAATAAAGTCAAATTGCTGGTGACTTTTTTCTATTTGTTTTGTCTTGGAGTCTGTAACTAAGAATACAAGCATTACAATACAGTCATTTGAAACCAATTGAATAAATAAATAAAAACAAATAGCATAGCACTGCTGTACAGTTGCATATATTTTATGCACATATATCAATCAGAATTTAGAGGAAATACAAAGAAAAATAGTTACTGGAATGTTCTTTCAAAAGGTTGTCTGAAAAGATATTGTTCATTGACATCATTTTTGTACGTTCATAGAGATCTCTGTGAGGCCTGAAAATGTAATCTTCACATGGGTAATTTAATTTACAATGATTAAAGGAAAATAATAATAAATACACATTTCAGTTATTTTGAAGTTCTATCAATTGGCACAGATCTGTTTCTAATCGCTTTTCGAATTATGTCTTTGATTTCAGCTGTGTTTAAAACATAAATTATAGGATTTAGCATTGCTGGGACAGCGTAAGCCAGAGATGTACTGATGACCCTTGAATTGGATGTGCTATAAAGCAATAATGAAGTAAGGTATGTAAAGAATATTGGGAGGAAATATATTGCTACCAACAACAGGTGAGAAACACAGGTCTTTAGAGCTTTTATGCGTCCTTCCCAAGTTCTTATTTTCCTTACAACAAAAAAAATGCCCAAATATGACAGGCCTATGACGAGCATTGGTGCTATAAGGTATAAAGTTGAATACAGAAATCCCATAATCTTATTAACGTAATTATCATTACATGCCAACCTATACACTGGTCCATGATCACAAAAATAACTCAGTATCACATTGGACTTACAGAATGAAATTTGGGTGATCAAAGACACCATTGAGGCCACAATAACAGAATTAAACACCCATATTGCTGAGAAAACAAAACACATATTGCTATCGTTCACAATAACATGGTATCTTAATGGCAAACAAATTGCAATTAAACGATCATATGCCAGAACAACAAGAGTGAGACTTTGCATAGAACTGAAGAGGAACACAAAAAACATGTTCACCAAACAAGCATTGTAGGAGATGTACTGTGAGTCAAACAGCAAAGTCTTCATCATGTTAGGAATCAGTGCATTAGTTTCACCAATATCAGCCAAGGCCAAGTTAAAAACACCAATGTACCTTGGACTGTGTAGGCTCCGGTCAAGAGCAATAATGAAAAGGACTATAGAGTTCCCAATTACAGTTATAAAATAAATCATAAATAAGAATATATAATAATAATTGCTGTAAGGTATACCTGAAAGTCCAAGGATGAAAAAGTATTCAGGATGAACAATGGAAATATTCTGAGAAAAACTTGCATTTAAAGAACTCATGGTGTTTTCCACAAAATAGAAATTACCACAAAGATATACTAAATTTAGAGAATTCACAAAATTGTCGTTTCACACTTTTAACAAGTATTTTCAAATGCTCAAAATATACCTAAATAAATTTGCTGCATAACATTTTAATCACCTGTATATGAAGATAAAGCTTTAGTAACTCTCATCCCTCGTGAACTGCCTTGAATTACTCAGCAGTCAACAATTGTCTCTATTCTCTCATGCAGCAAAGATCACTGTGTATCTGCATTACTGATCCAAATATATCTTCTGATTCATCTCTTGAGAGCTTTCAGAAAACTGATGTAATTTTGCAGTACATGCTTTGGTCAGTAGTTTGTATGTATGTTTTATTAACTGGTCTGTAAAAATCTCTACTTTGTTAGTTTATTATGTTCAATTCATAGTGTTTTTCTGTAAACAAAGAGATGAGTGTATCACAGTAATGTCTATATGGCAGTACTATAATATAATACATGTTATGTGATTAGTTAACGTCAGGTGGAGACAATGAATGGGGCAGCAATTACAAGTTGTGAATGAGTATAAGGCTAATGTTACAATATAAGGATATTAGTTTTGTATTATCCAAAGTTGCCATTATCTGAGGTTTTCTCAAGTCTTAACATCATCTGAAATCTTTACAAAAGCAATCCAAACTGGAGCTGGTGTAAAAAGTAATAGGCTAGAGCACGCCAGCGTGTAGCGCCGTTGCACTTCAGGCATCCCGAGTTTGAGTCCAGAGGCCAGAGGAGTGTAGTCCCTGAGGCGAGGGCAGGTCGACGACCAACCAAGGTGGAGCCGGAGGGACAAGGGAGCCCGGTGGAGCTGGTGGACTAACAGGCCACAACAGAGAGGAGGGAGATAGGAGCCATGATGGAGCCACTGCGTCACAGGGCCGAAGCAGAGTCCGGGACTCGGAGGCTGGAGGCGGAGACAAGGGATCCCCTAGCCATGACGCCGATGGAGACTAGCAGACCACACCACTGATGTTGGGCTGAGGGACTGACAGGAAGCAGCGGAGGCAAGGCTGAGGAAGCAGTAATGATAGGAGGCGGGAGAGGGAGGCTGGGTGGGAAATCATGACAGATAGACAGTTCAGGGCAGACTGACAGTTCTCGGATGAACATAACCGTCTCGGGAGGAGCATTGGATGTGTGTCCGGCCCACACACACCAATGGCGAAATCCATGACCGGGAGCGGCACGGACAGGGGAACAACCTCTGTGGTCATTACAGGACAGACGGATAATTCAGGGCAGACAGACAGTTCAAAAACAGCCTTCTGTATCAGGAGAGGCAGAGAGTTTAGAAGGAGATGGTAGAAGAACTGGCATGTCCACAAATATATCCATAATTCCCTCTGAGCTTAGCCTTTGCTCACCCTCAACGGTTGTGCAGTGGAGAGGGGCTTTCCTTCGTGCCCTCACACTCCACTGAGACATCCTCAGCGGCGGGCTTCATTGCCGGCTCTTGCACTTGGTCAGACGTAGTATGAGGCTTTGGCTCCGGGGCGATCCTCAGCTCTGACGCTCTATTTGGCGATGGCTCATCAGTCGCGGTGGACTTTGGCTCTCCATCTGCGGTGGGCTCTGGCTGATGCTTCGCACAGCGGGGTGATGTTTGGCTGGGCTCTGGGTCTGGCTGCGAGACGTCTGCAAGGTGTGGCTGGACGTTGATATTGCAGTCGACATCCGCTTCGTCCACTGTGAGTGTGGATTCATTCACCCACAGAGCGAATCCGATGTAATCCTTCAGGGTCCAGCATGGATCTCCTCTGGGCGTGACGAAGCAAATATCGTCATCCAGACCACACCAGAGCCCCTCCTTCAAGCAGACGTCATCGCAGCTCGCATGATGGCAAGTGTCGAGGAACTCCTCCACATAGTCCTCCAGATTACAGCCGTTTCGAAAAATAAAAATCGTTCCTCCTTCTAGCAAAATATTGCCCCTCATCAGGGCAACATTAATGGATGCAATGTCCAGTTTTCTTCTCATCTTGGTTAGGTATTCTGTCACAAACGTTGTGTAGATGAACATGCACGAAGATGAAGGTGAAAGTATAACAGTCTTTACTCTTTAATAAAATACACACAAGGTAATCCACACAAGGAGGGCTTGAAACACACATATACATTGACGATACATGACAAACTAACACAAAACCGACAGGAACTTAATTACACAGACCAAATGAGGATAATTAACAAGACACACCTGAACATACAGTAATGACGAACTCAAATCAGAAAACAGTGCAAACTCATTCCAAGTCTCAAACCAAAACCGTGACAACCTCAGGTAACAATGGTTCACACCAAGGACAATAGAGTTTTAAAAAATTGTTCTAGAATTAAAGGTGCTGTATGTCATTTTTTGAATGTGCTAAAGCATGAAATACCATAATATGTTTGCAGACAACAAAGCTAGTCAGTCAACATTCAGTTATTGTACTTTGAAATGTGCATTCTGTGTCTGAATGTCTGTTTTTGTTTTGGTCTGTGTGATTGTGCCCACTACTGATTTTATTTAAAAAGAGTTTCATCAGATACATTTACTTGAATGTACACATTTAATGACAGTGAAAGAGAAAGATGAAACATGTCTTCAGCACTTTTAAATGTGCTTCCCAGGTTGTAATTTTGATTAAAGTGAGAAAAATGTCAATATATGTCAGGACTTTAATGATCAATGGTGCTAGAATGTATAGGGCTGTGCTGAGGTTTTCCATTGCCATTGGATTGCCATTACATGCCAATTTGTACACAGGTCCATGAACACAATAATAACTGTTCTGTTGGAAGTATTGGAGGTCCATACTACTAAAAACACTAAAGACATGACAGTATTAGTTACTGTATAATATAGGCTACTTTTGTGTAATGGTGGATTGTAAGCCAAAAAAGTGCATTTCGAGTGCATGTGGATTTGTGCATATGTGTATCTATTGCGCATATTTTTGGATACTTGGCTTTTGTAGATGTGTTGTATAGACACTACTATAATACTACTATAAACACTAAAGACATGACAGTATTATTTACAGTTGCATGATATCTTAATAGAAGACAAATTGCCATGAAGTGATCATATACCATAACAACAAAAGTGAAACTCAGAGTAACAGTACTATAATAATACTCTATGCACAGTAATACTATAATACTCTACGCACAGTAATATAGAGGTTCACAAAAAAACATGTTAGCGAAACAAGCACTGTAGGAGATGCACTGTGAGTCAAAACAGAAAAGTCATGTTAGGAATCACTACATTAGTTTCACCAATATCAGTGAAAGGAGTGAAATTATTTCCTTATAAAATAAATTCTTTGTGAAGCCAAACACTCTCGCAATGCAAATGCCATGCCACAAAACACTGGGCTTTGATCTCCTCGTAAAGCCAAACACTCAGAAACAATGGGCTTTGATCAAGATAGGAAGATCTGGAAGAAAGACCATCTGCTCTTCAGTCCCTTCACCCATCCTTCCCCCCCCTGGGCACATGGTCCAGGTCACTAAAAGTTGACAGAGAAATGCCAAGAACTCAAGTTGCTATGCTCACATAAAACATTTACTATATCTTCAGGATTCATGATCGTAAACTTTTCATGTTTGGTGTCATTTTAAAGGTCTTTGTGCGATTGGTAAATTGGTTTCAATTTCACAGTAGTCATTTATATTATGAGAAAGATTCAAAACCTTTGTAGAATTATGTTCTGCTGAGGAGGGGGTGTGTCCCCCTTTAGGCCTGTGGGAATGTTTATCTAGCTCCAGCCAGGTGCAACCCTGGAGCACGGGAACCTAAAAGACCAAAAGGTCTTTTATGTTTTTACAACTGATTTAAA
>NW_015555712.1:449169-458602 GCF_001515605.1 Sinocyclocheilus anshuiensis
CAGCCCAGGAAGGGCTCCTGTTCCCGAGTATAGCCCAGGAAGGGCTCCTGTTCCCGAGTATAGCCCAGGAAGGGGTCCTGATCCCCAGTTCAGCCCAGGAAGGGCTCCTGATCCCCAGTTCCGACCAGGAAGGGCTCCAGCCCAAGAGCTCTCTCCAGTGCCCGCTCCTCAAAGATCCGCTCCCCCTGTCACCATCCCACATCCACTCCTTTGTCCTCCTCCTAAGTCCCCCTCCGTCCCTCCCTCTGTCTCCCTTCCGGGAGGGGGGCGATCTGTCACAACCCTGTGGACTGTTGATTGTGGTCTCTCCCTCTTTGTCCTTATTTGGTTGTTCCTGTTCTCGTTATTAGTTAATCACCTCATTGTGCTCACCTGTCTGCCCCTCGTTATCTGCCCTATATCTGTTCCTGTCTCTTGTATTCGAGTTTGTCGGTTATTGCGAATGTTACCCTGAATGTGGATGTCTACCCTGTCTGAATTCCCTGTTGTCAAGTCATTAAATATCCGTTTATTCGTCATCTTCGTCTTCCTGCCTGGTCTCTGGAACACCCTGCCCGTGACACAAGGTCTGCAAAGGCAGCACGACAAGGAACAGAAAAAGGCTACAAAAATGGAGGCGAGGAAGAGAAGAAGCAAAGACGGAACACAATCAAGAGGAGATCATCTCTGAAGGAAGAATAATGTTAGGATTAATCAGACAGCAAGAGCGAATAAATAAAAGATTACTGAAAATGGTAAAAGAGATGATTGTACATAGGGGTATATAAATACAACATCGTGCCCCACGTGGGGCGCCATGTTGTATTTATATACCCCCGAGAATTTCTAACCAGCTGGCTACGCTCTCAATCTGAAGGTAAAACCAAATCTTTTTGATTTGGAATAGGATTTTTGTATTGTTGAGATGTGTGTTGGAGTATTTAGTTATTCCGTGGGTATATAACTACAACATTATATAAATGAAATTTTCAAATAAAGCTTTGAAAAAGTTTCATAAAATGGTAAACCTCACATTTCAGCTTTTAAATAAAGAAAAGGGTTTAGTCAAAATGATAATTGATTAATAAATGATTATATATATTTTATGTGCTCCGTAGATAATTCTAGATACCTTATGAAAGGAGTGAATTTATTTCCTTATGAAATTAACTCTTCATGAAACCAATACTCAGGAACTCACACAAAACAGACGCCATGACATAAAACAATAAAACTTATCTGGAGAAGAAATCTTCAAAGAGAGCAAACAACACCTCTCTGCCTCTCCCTCTTTCCCCCCAAAAGGTTTCACTCAAAGTTCATTAAGAATATGCATATCCCACATATCATGTATCTTGTGAACCTGTTGTTTTTCCCCTTCATGTTTAGTGTCATTTTAAAGGTCTTAGTGTGATTGGTAAATTGGTTTCAATTTCAAAGTAGTCATTTATATTGTGAGAAAGATTTAAAACCTTTGTAGAATTATGTTCTGCTGAGGAGGGGGTGTGTCCCCCTTTAGGGGTCTGTGAGAATGTTTCCAGCCGGGTGTGACCCTGGATCACAGAAACTAACAAACAAAAGGTCTTTTATGTTTTTACAACTGATTTAAAGATTTCTTTGTCTTTGTTCTGGTAGTATTTAAGAGAAAGTTGCAAATCAGCCAGGGCGATTCTGTAGACAGAAAGCCGGTAGTATGAAGTGTGTCTACACACTTCAAACCATGAATTGACAGGGACAAGACAGCGGCAGAGTAGATGAGGAATGAAGTCTCTTGAACCAAAATTAAAATTGGAATAACATCATCCAAAATTGTATTCTGGTACTCAACAGAGGGCCGTAAATTGCAACCTAAATTCAGATATTAATAATTTCATGTCAATATTGTTTATTGGCTTTACAACGATAACTTTGCAACATTTGAAAAGCAAACATTTATGTGCAAAGAAGTTAAGAGAAATTATGATTGGATAAACTAAAAAGATAATTAAATTCTCACTAGAATATTTTGTATGTGAAAGTGAAGTTGGACAAGACAGTACAATGAAATAAAAAATTTGAGAATCTCAAAAGAAACTCTAATCTGGCAAAATTATGTCTCAATCCCAGAGAACCACTACTGCCATGCAGAAGTCTCAGTAATTGTGAATAAAAGAGACATTATAAATTCGAAAACTAAAACTGTAATGCACATAATGATAATTTTGATGCTACTGAGAGGCTTGTAACCAAGCCTGAGGGTTAAACACATTCAGAGGACATCCACAACTTCTCCTGAGGGAGAATTAGTCAAACAGTCAAATTAATCAAATTAAATTGATTGAAAATAGAACCACTGCTGCCATGCAGAAGTCCCAATGACTGTGAACAAAAGAGGAGACATTAGAAATTCGAAAACTAAAACTGTAATGCACATAATGATAATTTTGATGCTACTGAGAGGCTTGTAGTCAGGCCTGAGGGTTAAACCCATTCAGAGGACATCCACAACTTCTCCTGAGGGAGAATTGGTCAAACAGTCAAATTAATCACATTAAATGTATTGAAAATCACTCAATAGTAGTAAAATCTCTGATGTCACAATATTTGGCTCAACAACACTGTCCAAAATTCAGCCTTAACAAATACAGCTTATAGTTTGGTTTTATTTTAGGCTTTGCAAAACTTACTACACAGTCGTATGATTCTCAGTCTTTGTCTTTAAGCAGACAAACAAACATGAAGAGACCATAAATCTAAAACAACACGTGTACTTTGCATTTGCTCTGGGTTTGCCCAACCCCCAAACTTTCTGACACTCAACTAGATTCTCAGAAAAATGCACTTAGTGACATCTCAGCTCATAAACAAAAGAAAATTGTGTCCAATTCCACATTGTAGTCACAAAAATCTTAAGATTGAGCAATGATTCAACCTATGCTTTCAGTAAGTGCTTGCAGTTCACTGAATGTTCACAGCAGCAAAATCTACAACTGGCTTCCAGTTTGACCTGCTGCTGCGCACACAATGCACATGCGAGGACTGCTGTAGCGACCGGGCCAAATCAAGAGTGTATCTTCAGAAAGATCAGTGAGATGATAACCAGTCATTCTAAACAAGTTGCTCAGGAGGCCCTCCAGAGACCAGTAATACAAGTATTTTAATTTATACTATTTTTAATGTAATATAATTCATATTATAACAAACTTATAATATATTATATTGCAATGGCCAGGAATGGCCTTTAATCTCACGATGATTCAGCATTGATTTAGAAGAAGAAAGAAAGTTGTAGAAAAATAAGAAGAATGATCAGGATGTAGAAAGAGGGAATGCGTACGTATAAAGATGTTGGGAGCACTAGTAGTGTTGGAAGATTGGAAAGAGAAAAACAGAAGGTGGTGAGAAGCAAGAATTATTAAGAAAGGAAAATGAAAGGTAGAATGATCAAACTAATGAGAAAGAATTTCTTTATCTTCTATTTGTGCAAAAATCTTCAATGAGAAAAGTTAACATGTCCAGAATTTACCAACTAAAATGATCGATCTGATTGCAATATCTTGAATAGGCCAAATCCATCCAAGGCTATAAGATGAGTTAAATCTGATTTCATTGATCTGCAACCAGTAACAAGGGAAGGAATAAATTTTGTCTTTTCCATTGCAACAAAACCACACAGTGGCGCAAGTGTTAGCAAACAAAACCATCCCTCTCTGGGAGTGCCAACTCACATGGAATCTAATCAGAGAACTAATTTTTACTGGACATGTGATTAAAGTTGTGTGTAATGTTAAAATCAGGCAGAAATTTACAAATCTTTACAGACTGCAGATATTAAAATGGTAAAATTTATGAATAGAATGCCAATTGCTAAGCTAACAGTACAGCACCAAAACTGGCAAACTAATGTCCTGATCACAGATCTGACTAGTGTAAACAGTATCATTTAAAAGTTAAATTTCCCAGCAGATCTGGGTGTCATAATGTCTGCAACACAGCAGACTGTGTAAATTCAGCTATACCAGCAGCTTAAAGTGCAACATGCTTAGACTGTGCTGAAACACTATCTTAGATCTGACCATTAACACTCAGTTTATTTTGGCCTTTTGTTTACAAAACATAATCATGACAATGATATATGTCTTTGTAAACTAAACAAATTTGCTCCTGATGGTATACAATCACAAACAAAATTAAGATCCACCGGTCTTCAAGTAATTTGTGAAAAGGCTCAAGATTAAGCTGTTGTCTCTGTCTGTTTCCCTTTCAGGTTGACTGCTGCCATCTTTGAGGGACAAATTCCACAAGGACATCTGGTCCCACATACACCAACTTGCACACACAACAAGGAGATGGGTGTGAAGATTCTACAAAGGGTCATTCACATAGCACTACACAAGTAATTCCATGACCTCCCAGTGTAGCACTGGAACTAAATTATACAACACAGATTATGGTAGACTAAACATCACCCATCTCCTATACACAAACATACACACAAACATACAGAACACACTCTCATTATTGCAACTGCACAATATACTTACCTGGTATTGAACATAAGAACATCCAGGTCTAAATTACTCACATCATTCAAATCTATAACGCATTATTGACTTCATACATATAGGTCAAAGGAAATAATTTTTTATCATTTCATTGCAATTATGGAAAACATTTTTTGCAATTTTAAATCTTGTGCAAATGTTATGGTCTTATGAACTTACTGTATGTAAACACTGTAATGTGCATAAGACTTGCATGGCTACAGTCACACATCAGTTGATTCAAATTCTATTTACAAATTCTAAAATTTGAAATAGAAGATGAGAATTGAAAATGAGACCTATTCAACAACGCAACTGGTCTCTTAGGACAGAATATTTATCATGTCCAATCATTAGCATTGTTGCGAACTAGGGGGCCCACTAGTTTACAACATATGTCTAATGGCAATACAAATTTACCTAAATAAATAAGATCTGATAATTTCCAATCAAACCTACATTATCAAGTGTGACTGGCCTGCACATCAAATGCACAGAGGATGATCGGAAAAAGCTGAACTACAGATTTTAAATATCTCTTTCTGTTAATCTCATTCTCTGTTTGACCTAGTTAAAACCTTAGGTCTGCATTAATGCTTTGCAATTAAAACAATTAATATAGGCAATTTTATGATGGTAATTATGAAATTGTGTATTCCTATGTTTAATTATGTGACATATTTAAATGATGCATACCACTGGTAAATATACCGGTTAGACTGATTTTGCTACTTTTATTCATCCAGACCAAATACCTAGTGGTAGTAAACAATTTGTCTATCAAATGAGACCTGTTTACTGAATATCTGACTCTGAAAAATGGAGACCTTATTTACCATTCGCACTTTTGACATGATTGGTATTTTGTGTATTTTTGTTTATCTTATAACCCTCCTCTCATCCCACAACATCACCAAAGTCATCAGTGTTCAGTTATTGCATGGTCATTCAGAAGTTGTTTAAGATGTCTTGCACACAGTGGAGCATCGTCAGTGAAATGATTTCTTCACCTATGGAGATCTGAAAAACACTGCAAATCAGCGGGTCAGACAAACATCCTGGGGAGGACAACACTGGACACAGATGTTTTCCCAGAATAGAAGGACACTTTCAACTCATGCTTGATCAACTCAACGGACCTGATACATCAAGTAATCCTACAGACTGAGTACTACCACAGAGAGTACAGGTGGAAACACACCTGACCAAAAAGACTGCAGCGACACAGGACGCCTACGCTCAAGGGACTGGGCGTGTGTCACTGATGTGCATTCTGCAGTGCTTTCCTTAACCTGTCTTAATGTTGTTCTTTCAGGTGACCACTCTACTCCTGCATGCATCAGCTAGTGCTGCCCACTCTGCAAAGACTTTGGCAGTAATGAACATCATAAGGAAATCATTTAATTATGGCCCCTTGTAGACCGCTCAGAGTTTGCTCCAAGGGACCAGGGAAGGACTGAAAGGAGTGAAATTATTTCCTTATAAAATAAATTCTTTGTGAAGCCAAACACTCTCGCAATGCAAATGCCATGCCACAAAACACTGGGCTTTGATCTCCTCGTAAAGCCAAACACTCAGAAACAATGGGCTTTGATCAAGATAGGAAGATCTGGAAGAAAGACCATCTGCTCTTCAGTCCCTTCACCCATCCTTCCCCCCTGGGCACATGGTCCAGGTCACTAAAAGTTGACAGAGAAATGACAAGAACTCAAGTTGCTATGCTCACATAAAACATTTACTAAGGTATCATTTACTATGATCGTAAACTTTTCATGTCTGGTGTAATTTTAAAGGTCTTTGTGCGATTGGTAAATTGGTTTCAATTTCAAAGTAGTCATTCATATTGTGAGAAAGATTTAAAACTTTTGTAGAATTGTGTTGTGTTGAGGAGGGGGTGTGTCCCCCTTTAGGGGTCTGTGAGAATGTTTAAATATTGCCTAAATTTAATGATCACGTGAAATTGGAGTCAGATTGAAAACGGAGCTAGACAAAATTGAAACTAAGTCCTGATAAATTCAGAAGCGTAAGTAAAAGACCGAATACGCATTAAACCTTCGACCAGGCCACTGGATTCCGCTTTTTGGGCTGGCGGGGGGATCCTTAAATCAGCCAAAGCCAAATTAAACATACCAATGTACTTTGGACTGTGCAGACTTTGTTTAAGAGCAATAATGAGAAGGACTACAGAATTGCCAATTATTGTAATAAAATTTGTGATAAATAAGAAATGATAAAACAGTTAGTTCCAGTCCTCGATTTTGATTGGTCAACAGCTGTGTTTTACTTACAATAATGCACGGCTATAACTGCTTCACCCAACGGTTCTGTGTATCAATGCGCAAAACCCTTATCAACATAATCAATAATATAGTGTCAAAACTGTTCCATGTATTAATGTACAGTGGGGAAAATATTTATTTGATCCCTGCTGATTTTGTAAGTTTGCCCACTAACAAAGAAATGAAGGGTCTGTAATTTTTATGGTAGGTTTATTTTAATGGATAGAGACAGAATACCAAACCAAAAAATCCAGAAAAAAAACACATTATATAAAGGTGAGAGATTGATTTGCATTTCAGTGAGTGAAATAAGTATTTGATCCCCTACCAACCAGCAAGAATTCTGGCTCCCACAGACTGGTTATGTGCCCATGTGGAACACAGATTAATCCTGTCACTTTAAGAAGTCACTCCTAATGTCACCTCGTTAGTTGTATAAAAGACACCTGTCCACACAAACTGTATCTTCCATTCCAACCTCTCCCACCACCATGGGCAAGACCAAAGAGCTGTCAAAGGATGTCAGAGATAGGATTGTAGATCTGCACAAGGCTGGAATGGCTACAAGACCATCAGCAAGAAGCTTGGTAAGAAGGAGACAACTGTTGGTGCGATTATTCAGAAATGGAAGAAATACCAAATAACCATCAATCGGCCTCTGTCTGGTGCTCCATGCAAGATCTCGCCTTATGAGGAAAGGATGGTCATGATAAAGGTGAGGGATCAGCCCCGAACTACACAGGAGGAGCTTGTTAATGATCTTAAGGCAGTTGGGACAACAGTCGCCAAGCAAACCATTGGTAACAAACTACGTTGCAATGAGTTGAAATCATGCAGTGCCCGCAAGGTCCCCCAGCTCAAGAAGGCACATGTACAGGCCCGTCTGAACATCTAAATGATTCAGAGAAGGCTTGGGAGAAAGTGCTGTTGGCAACCAGACCTGGTCCAGTCATGTACCGTAATGCATTGCTGAATATGGGCCAAGTGAAAGTGGGTTGTGTGGCCCATCACTGGGCCGAACCAATTTTGCTAATTTTGCTTTCATCTTTTAAGGGGTCATGAACTGCCTTTGTGATTTATTTTGTACAGGTCCACTTATAATGTTATCAAGATTTTTACATCAAAAAACATAATAATTTAGAAGTAATAGGCTATTTTCTGTCCTGTTTTGACCCCCTCATTGGAATGCTCTGTTTGAATAAGCGCCTTTCCTTATGTTGGGATCAGAAGGAAGGCGAAGCAAAGACTTGGCACTGAACAGCGTTTTGTTGTCTTCGGAGCAGCTTTATCGTTTGGTTTCTGCGTTTGCCTCTCTCGTTATTTACACTACATGCGTGAACAGGCAGTGCTGTATAATCTGTGGGCGGGGCTAAACGAGCAGTGCTGTAGAATCGGTGGGCGGGGCTAAACAAGCAGTGCTGTATAATTGGTGGGCGGGGCTAAATGAGCAGTGCTGTAGAATCTGTGGGCGGGGCTAAACGAGCAGTGCTGTAGAATCGGTGGGCGGGGCTAAACTGTACCGTAATGCATTGCTGAATATGGGCCAAGTGAAAGTGGGTTGTGTGGCCCATCACTGGGCCGAACCAATTTTGCTAATTTTGCTTTCATCTTTTAAGGGGTCATGAACTGCCTTTGTGATTTATTTTGTACAGGTCCACTTATAATGTTATCAAGATTTTTACATCAAAAAACATAATAATTTAGAAGTAATAGGCTATTTTCTGTACTGTTCTGTTTTTAGGTTAAAAATGTAAAAATACCGCGGTAAAATTAAGTGAACAAAGAACCAAGTTCTTACTGACGTGGTTTGGCACTTCATTAAAAATAAAGTTCTATCATGACAACTCTCAGAAGATTTTGTAGGGAAAAAACTGACGACGTGCTGTTGAATTCTTAGAAAGTAATGCACACGTGAGGTGGTTAAACTTTCCGCTTGTACTACGGTTACCACACCTCAAGACATCGATCAGATGATATATTTCAAGGTGTTTGTTCAGTTTTTGTACTTAAAACGCTATTGTGAGTAGGATTAATTTCTTCCGCATCTCATCCAACGCCTCTGTTGCTGGTTCCAAAATGTCATTTTAGACGTAGTAACGGAGGCTTGAGCTGTTGATAGCAGACTAATGCAGCTAATAACTAAATTATTAGAGAGAGAGAGAGAGAGAGAGAGAGAGAAAGATTAAGCGTGTGACTTGACTCTGTGTCTGTGCGTCTCTCAAAGGTATTCGGCAGCAATGTCTCTACTAATAGTGAGACTTTACGTTCATTTTCTTCACGAACAGCACCGTTGTTACCTCGCTTGTGAGAAGTCATGTAGTTTTTAAGTTGATCATGTTACTGATAAAATCGTAAGTAGCGCTAACAACATGAGCACGTATGTTAGTGTGTGTGCAAACTTGTACAGTATGTGCGTCTGTGAGGGAGAGAGAGAACGGGAGAGATAGAGTATATGATTTCCGTACATAATAAAATGTAATTTTGTGACAAAAACATGGAAATGATCTGTCGTTTTTATACTATTTGTTACTATATTTATTTGTTTGGCCAGTGTCATTGTGGGATTTGGTTCTTATATGCTGTTGTTCTTATGGGCCGTTTCTAGCCAATTTGACGCCCTAGGCGAAATCCCTATTGCCCCCCCAATTTTAT
>NW_015555712.1:458612-458952 GCF_001515605.1 Sinocyclocheilus anshuiensis
TTCCAAATAATGTTTAGTCCTAGAAAGCTATTATTATCAGAACACGTGAGCATAACATAGCGGTTAGTAGATCAATAAATGAGAGGGCAGCGTTACCAGAGTTGCCCATATACCACACCGTGTTACAACACAGTAGGGCAATTGCAGACAGAAACAATACTGTACTGCATCGATGTTTCCTGTCGGCTCAATTTTTAAGTGGACTTTGCTGTTCCGATGAGCATGAATATACGAGTATACGAGTGCAGCGACTGAGCGGAGCGCACCCGCATAGAGCGGGATAATATGCAGAGCGTCACACCACGTGAAAGTGAAACCTGAGCGGTGAACTCATTTTCGG
>NW_015555712.1:459022-502468 GCF_001515605.1 Sinocyclocheilus anshuiensis
CCTGAGGGGTGAACTCATTTTCGGCAGCCGGAATTTCGGTGCATCTCTAATTATTGGCGACATTAGAAATGGATATTATATAATAAATGCTTTTTTGAACATTTTCAAAATGCAATTTTTAGCAATTTAAAAATATTAAAAATTGATTTTTTACACGGCACCCCTGCTCTCGACAGACGGCACCCCGGTTGGGAAATACTGCTCTAGCCCAGTAATGTTGGGGGATCCAGTGGGGGCGGCAGTCATATTTCAGGGTGACCATGCCACTCTTTATCACAACCCTGCTAAAAGTGCCAGTACGTGCGCTCATTGGCGCCCCTTCAGCTGGTGGCGCCCTAGGCGACCTCCTAGCTCGCCTATGCCTAGAAACGGCCCTGGTTGTAGGCTGTAAGGACCTTTGAAATAACTCAAATCATTTGGCAAAGTGATATGGACATGTAATGCGGTCAAGACCTGCCTGGAACTACGTTCGCCGTGCGTTTCCCTGAAAATAATTGCACACCTTAGAATGTTCGTCAGCCAATCAGATTCAAGCATTCAACGGACCCGTAGTATAAAGCATGTTAACGGATGTGACAATGATAATGTATTTGGCACTTATGGCACTTCATTAAAAATAAAGTTCTTTCATGACAACTCTCAGAACATTTTAGCATAGTAATGGATATGAAAATGGTAATGTATTTGGTCTTGGAATAGATCTGCTACGCTGCTGCTGAACTGCTGCTGCAGTTGGTTATTGCTGTAGTTGTAGATTATTGCTGCTGCAAGCAAGTACAGGAACTTGCTACTGCCAATGCATACGGCAATATGGTGCTGTGAGTATTTAAGACATACTGCTGCTGCACAAATGGCATATAGAATAACCCGTAACAGATCTATACAGGTGGAGCTGGGGAAGGTGGAGGGTTTCAGAGGAACTCTGAAAGCGCGCTGCAAAATGCTCGAGTGGAGGCTAACTATTTAAATGTAAAGCTGCAAGCTCATTGGCTGCATATGCAACATGAGCCAATCAGCTTGTGCCAAGTCGTTTAATGCTGTGAATATCATCAGTTACGTTAAGACCATCAGCTTGCGCCCTCTAGAGTTTCATGAAAGAACTAGGCATTTCACCAAATAAAGTCTCACAGTCTTCTAAAGTGCAGAGGAAATATTACTGCATTTATTAATTCCCTTTCAGTTGTCCACTTTGGTGATGTGTCGAATAATACGACACTAGGTGTCGCTCTTGGGAGCCCAAACACCTCTGACATCATTGAGAAAAGTCTATTGAAATTGGCGAGCAAATTTTGCATAGATGGCCATCAAGGTATAAATAGGCCAGTGTAGCATTTGCTCACTCGTTCTGTTTTTCAGAGCCAAATGCAGCATCTCGGGACAACCAGGTATAAATAGGCCAGTGTAGCATTTGCTCACTCGTTCTGTTTTTCAGAGCCAAATGCAGCATCTCGGGACAACCAGGTATAAATAGGCCAGTGTAGCATTTGCTCACTCGTTCTGTTTTTCAGAGCCAAATGCAGCATCTCGGGACAACCAGGTATAAATAGGCCAGTGTAGCATTTGCTCACTCGTTCTGTTTTTCAGAGCCAAATGCAGCATCTCTCTGTGAGAAGCGGCACTCATTCTCCTCTCAATTCCCTAGTCATTGAATTTACGGCACAGGCAGCGGTCTCTCCCTTCTCATACACAGCTAAGTGTTGTGAGGGTACCCCTGCATGCTTCAACGTTGATCTTTAAGAGCAAATTTCCTCCTAAAAGAGCAAATTCTCTCAAAGAGCTTCACGGGTGGAACTGTGTGTGTTTACTTCATGCCTTTCCACCCGTGTGCTTCTGGTTGCGGTTTGCATATCTCTCTTTTCGATCGCCACCAGCTTTGTGTTCAGTGTTTGGGCTGTGCTCACGCTGAAGCAGCGCTCGTGGATGGTTTTGTGCCCCCCTTGCAAGGCACTTTCCATCAGTGCACTGCACTCGTGGCTCACTTGCCGCTCCAGTCCTTCTACTTCTAGGTATGAGGCCGCAGCGATGAACCTCACGGGCTTCCCGCTCCTCCCATGCTTCGTGTCTGCCAGTTGAGCTTCCGGATGAGTATGATAGCTCGTCTCTGGGCGAGTTCAATCTCTTATTTGGGGCTCGTGAAGAAGATGAGCTGTCAATCGCAGCATCGGAGAGCAGGCTTGAGCCATCGGAAGCTGATGACATGGCTGAACCAGCACCCACAGGGGCAGAGATCAGTGCACTGCACTCGTGGCTCACTTGCCGCTCCAGTCCTTCTACTTCTAGGTATGAGGCCGCAGCGATGAACCTCACGGGCTTCCCGCTCCTCCCATGCTTCGTGTCTGCCAGTTGAGCTTCCGGATGAGTATGATAGCTCGTCTCTGGGCGAGTTCAATCTCTCATTTGGGGCTCGTGAAGAAGATGAGCTGTCAATCGCAGCATCGGAGAGCAGGCTTGAGCCATCGGAAGCTGATGACATGGCTGAACCAGCACCCACAGGGGCAGAGTCTCAGTCCGAGGCAGATGCTGAGATGGCAGCCATGCTTGCCCAGGCAGCCAAGAGCATCAGGCTTGAGTGGACTCCTCTACCCTGTCCCAAGTGCTCGCGGCTGGATGAAACTAAGCCGCGCTCGGCCCCAGTTCCTTTCTTCCCAGAACAGCACATAGAGCTGATGAAATCATGGTGGCCAGGACACGGTACACCAGCTCCTCTGTCCTCACCACCCTCAACAGGGGTCCACCAGGGTACACTGAGTTCCCCTAGGTGGAGAGGGCAATTGCAGTGCATCTTTGACCGCAAAATGCCGACACCTGGCGGGGCCACTTGAGCCAACTCCTGTAAGTTTTCTTCGTCCCTGGTAGCGAAGGCTTATACAGCTTCTGGACAAGCAGTGTCTGCCCTGCAAGCCATGGCCATCCTGCAGGTCTACCAGGCCAAGGCATTGAAAAAACTGCACGAGGGTGATCCCAACCCAGACGAGGAACTGTGCCCGGTGACTAACTATGCCCTCCAGGCTATGAAAGTCACGCCGCAAGCTCTGGGTAGGGTGATGGCCACGTTAGTTGTCCAGGAGCGCCACCTGTAGCTCAACCTGGCTGAGATGCAGGATGCAGAGAAAGTTTGCTTTCTTGAAGCCCCCATTTCACAGGTTGGTCTCTTTGGCGACACCGTGGAAGAATTTGCTCAGCAGTTCTCCATGGTTAAGAAGCAGACGGAGGCCATTAAACACATTCTGCCTTGGCGTGGGTCAGGCCCTGATCCTGCACCCTCGAGACAGCAGTCCTCATCTGCTTGTCACTGGGGACGGCCTCCTGCGAGGACTGGGAAGAAAGGTTGTTTTACAGCCCCTACTTCATTGTACCCAAGAAGGGTGGGGGTCTCAGAACGATCCTGGACTTGAGGGTATTGAACTGGACCCTTCACAAGCTCACGTTCAAAATGCTGACCCTCAAACACGTTAACATGTGTCTAGCATCAGGATTGGTTTGTGGTAAAAGACCTGAAGTACTTTAATGTCTTGATCCATCCAAGGCACAAGCATATCAGTACAGGGTTCTTCCCTTCGTGCTGTCCCTATCTCCTCGTGTCTTTACAAAAGTCGTGGAGGCTGCCCTTGCCTCGCTCAGGGAAGTGGGCATTCGCATTCTCAATTATTAAACGACTGGCTCATATTAGCTCACTCGCAAGAAGTGGTCTGCACTCACAGTGATGTGACTTTTGACCACTTAGCCCAGCTGAGACATCGGGTAACTGGGAAAAGAGCAAACTCTCCCCCGTGCAGAGCATCTCTTTTCTCAGTGTGGAACTGGACTTGGCCACTATGACAGCACGCCTCTCAGAGGCTCGTCATATGGCATCCTCAGCCACAGTCACGGCTCTATGAGGTGACTTTACTGCCTGAAGTGGCGCATTTTCGCTGATTGGTGTGGGAAGACCCTCAGAGATGTGCCATTGGATCAGTGCTTTCCTTCCTTCAGGAGGGCCTGGAGAGGCACCTGTCTGCTTCTACACTCTGCAGCGAACCACTGTAGAGGCATGATCTGTTTGCCGGATTCCTTAGAGGTGCCCGGAGGTTAAATCCCCTGAGGCCGTGCCTCATTCCCTCTTGGGATCTCTCAGTGGTCCTTCAGGCCTTACAGAGAGATCCATTTGAGCCTCTTCAGTCAGTTGACCTTAATGCCCTCTCTATGAAGACGGCCTTCCTTACTGCACTCACTTCTATCAAGAGGGTGGGGGATCTTCAAGCCCTCTCTGTTAGTCAATCTTGCCTATAATTTGGACTGGCAGACTCTCACGTTGTCCTGAGACCCCAGCCCGGATATATGCCAAGTTTCCCACCACTCTCTTCTGGAAACAGGTGGTAACCTTGCAAGCTATCTCCCTTCAGAAGAGGTACCCTGACCTGTCTCTGTTGTGCCCAGTGTGAGCCCTGCACATTTATTTGGAATGTATGCTGAGTTTCAGACTGTATGAACAGCTCTTTGTCTGCTTTGGAGGACAGCAGAAGGGGAATACTATCTCCAAACAGAGGTTCTCCCACTGAATTGTGGATGCGATCCTGATGGCCTATCAGGCTAGAGGCTTATCGTGCCCGCTGGGAGTGAGAGCCCACTCGACCAGGGGCATTGCTGCTTCGTCAGCTTTAGCGAAACGGTGCCTCTCTAGCAGATATCTGTAGAGCTGCAGGTTGGGATACACCCAATACATTTGCCAGATTCTACAATCTACGGATGGAACCAGTTTTTTTCCAGAGTTCTGAATAGTTCTTGAAATCAGGTGACTGGTAGCATGTAGAGCTTGCACACAGCACCTCCCCCTGTCTCAGGTGGCATTGCGCTCATTGAGTCCAGTTTAGTTCCTTCTCATAAACCCTGGACAACCTTCCATCACTTAAGCACTTTTTTGCATAGCTGAGTTCAGCAGAGGAACTCACTATATTATTCATTACGAAATAATTTCCACCGAGTGAACTCCCGCAATGAATTAGTGTTCCATTTTTTGTGGCTCCTCTTCGTGGCCCCATATGTGTATCATTCCACTGACTTGCCCACTGGGGTACACTGTTTTCCCTACACAGACACATGGTCTATCATGAGGTTCTGTATCTGGTTCTTCCCTTGGGTGGAGCCCACTACAGGATCTTCCCTATGTGGTACTTCCTTCTGTAAGTCCATAGATTGTTCTCTCGACGTTACCTCCCCTTCGGGTAGGATGTGACCTCCATAGTGTCCTTTTCCCTGCCAGAAAATAGACACTTTCCAGCGTTGTTTACCAGGACTTCAGCTGTTGTATTCCTGTTTTCTAACAAGGTGAGAAAAGGCTCTGGCTGAGGTGACCTCCGCCCTAGTGGTGGCTCTCCTGGATGTTGGGAAGCGAGGTCACAAGTCTTGGGTGTTGGAAGGTTGTGAGGTGGATAGGTACATTTGGTTGTGACACGCTGGAATTGTCAACATCTGCACCCCCGTGCTCTCTTAACGCAGTCCAGCAGTTGTGGCGCTTAGTATAAACTTTTAAACTAAAGATGGAAAACGTTTTCTTATGCTGAAAGATAAGCAGATATATATGTATGAAAAATATCATATATGGTGTTAAAAATAAATTGCACAGTGGATGAGAACAGCTCTTATTCTCTGTTTTTATTTGAGCTCCATATGATGAGGCATGTTACAGCTTGGATCATTCTCTTGCCATTTACTGTCACTGTCAGGAACAATTTTTAGTGGAAGGATTGCATTTAACAAACTTACTTGCAAACATTATATTACAGAAACTCAAGGAAATAGTCAGGGATACACACAGGTTTTTCAGTCTAGTTCTCATGACAGCACCTGGAGATTTGGTTTGGTGCTCACACTGTATCGTGTGGCCCATTAAATATAACTATAAAAATAAATACATTAATAATAGTAATAATAGTATAATAGCACTTTATTTAAAAAAGAAACAAAATAATAAAGTGCAATAATATTATTATATAAAATTAATTATTACAATAAAAAATATTATATTGTTTAAAATAAAAACTATTATATAAAAGTAAAATTATATAAAATGTCAAATACACTAAAAAATACAATGCTAAAATGTACATTTTCATTTATTTCTTTTTTTTTTTTTTACTTTTCTTTTTTAATATGAATTTTCATCATTTCATCAACTTTGTACAGTATTACAGTTAGTCAATCTAAAATGGTGATTGTGCATTAACAGCTGTCAACCATGTCCGTATGCAAAGGAGAAAAAAGTAATGGAAGTATTTCAAGCCACTTAATATCAGCTCTTCCATCTTCTAAGCTAGTTTGTTGCAATACTGAGGACACTTGCTCGCATGAGTTTTGATGATTACGAAAATAAATCTGGGAATGATTGGATTGTGGTAGCTACTCCCAATAATTACTAGTTGATACAAACAAAACTAAAGGTTGTAATAATCTATTTTATGGATGATAACTGCAATATTACCACTGAAATATTATTAGTAATTGGTTAAACTACTCGTGATAGTAAACTAATATTATTATTGTAATGCATTTACTGTCCAACACTGATAACGACTACACTATACAGTACCTTTTATTATAGTTATGCTTTATGGACATCAGGAAGAAGACCAATTCAAATGGCTGAATATTTATTTGCACAGTATAGACTATTTCTGAGTATTTGTGGATTGTAAGCAAAGAAAACAGTGTACTTTCACATTCTTCCGTGTGAAATTCCTCAAGTTTTCATCAATAAATTGATATCTTGGTTCATGTTCAGTTTTTATTCATTATTGTAAAGCGAAGACAGAGATAGCAAAACTGCCATTTGAGACACTGCAACAGAGAGACAATAAAATAACCTTATCCGCATATATCTCAGATCAGCATGCTCATGTGAAAATGTACCATTGGATTGCATGTTCAAACAGGAATGCATTCTAAAATAATATTATTTGAATTATGTGATCAAACATAAGAGTTAACAGCATTTGGGTGGATGAAACTTGAAAGGGTAACATGAAATATGCACATATTTCAGCATAGTAATGACTGCTCACACAAAGTCATTCAAATTGCTCGTGCATTTTGCTTGTTTTTGTTTGTGTTGTCTTTGGGTTAGTAATTAAGAATACATACAGTGCAATACAGGCACATTAAATAAGATGTAATAGATACAAAAATACAATAAAAATAAAAGCATATTACTGCTTGTCTCTTCTTTACGCTTATACACAATGGAACAGCCTTATTGTATATAACCCAGTATATTTAGTTAATTTGCTCCTAAATTTCTTCTTAATCCATAGATTTGCTATGTTTTAAAATAATTTTTTGAGAATGTTTTTTAATACAAATTTATTTTACATGAACAATTGAGTGTTTGAAACATTCTCGATTCGTGTTGATCTCTTTTTAA
The DNA here is from genome assembly GCF_001515605.1 of Sinocyclocheilus anshuiensis. NCBI lineage: Eukaryota > Metazoa > Chordata > Actinopteri > Cypriniformes > Cyprinidae > Sinocyclocheilus > Sinocyclocheilus anshuiensis. The sequence goes on from NW_015555712.1 coordinate 466,419, forward strand.
GGTATTTTTTAATTAAGTCTTTGATTTCAGATGTATTTAAAACATAAATAATGGGATTTAGCATTGGTGGAACAGCATATGCCAGAGATGTGCTGATGACCCTAGCATTGGGAGTAACAGAAACTATGAATGCAGCCGTGTATATGCAGATAATGGGGAGAAAAAATGATCCCACTAACAACAGGTGAGAAACACAGGTCTTCAGTGCTTTTAAACGTCCTTCCCAAGTTGTTATTCTACTTAAGGCAAGAAAAATTCCCAGATATGACAGGACTATAAAGAGCAATGGTGCTACAACATATAAAGCTGTGCAGAGTTTTGCCATGAAATTATTAATGCTAACATCATTACATGCCAACATATACACTGGTCCATGATCACAATAATAACTAGGTACAGCATTGGATTTACAGAATGAAAGTCGTGTGATCGAAGACACCACAAAGGCAACCACACCACCATTAAATGACCATAATCCTACAAACACTAAACACATGACAGTATTATTCACTATGGCATGATATCTTAATGGCAAACAAATTGCAATGAAGCGATCATATGCCAGAACAAAAAGAGTGAGGCTCTGCATAGTACTAAAGAAGTGAACAAAAAACATGTTTGCCAAACAAGCATTGTAGGAGTGTCAGGGATTCATCACAGTCACTTCAGTCACCATCCAGGATAATTACCCGATCACAGTCACCTGAGTTCTGATCATGGCCATGCCTGCTTCCTACGCGGGTGATACAGCTTCCTCCTGCAAGTGGCCTTGTTCATCGAGATGCAGCCGCAGAAGTTTTCCTCCGAACGCACTAAGGTAGCATTCCTGATATCACTTCTTAATGGACCCGCACCTGCTGTCACCAATCAAGCCACACTACAAATACACACACAGCGCAGTCACTCACTGTCCGGTCTACCGTTCACTCCTACGAACTACTCTGGACTCTCTCTGCCAAATTCTCCTAGAACGAATTACCTGCTGTTCCTCCCACGATCCTCCAACGACTCCTTGGAAACGGCTCCACGATCTCCAACGTAACCGGCATACGATCCTCTCCATCAGAACTCAGATAAGCACCCTGGAACCATTCACTGTGTTGACATTCACCTGCCTTTAACTCACCTATTCCAGTCATCCACTTACCCAGTCAATAAACCCTCCCGTTTTGCACTTACCTGTTGTGTCTGGCCTTGCTTTGTGACAAGGAGATGTACTGTGAGTCAAAAACAAAAATCTTCATAATGTTAGGAATCAGTGCATTAGTTTCACCAAAGTCAGCCAAGGCCAAGTAAAACACACCAATGTACTTTGGACTGTGCAGGTTCCGGTCAACAACTATAATAAAAAGGACTACAGAGTTCTCAATTACAGCAATAATATAAATGAAAAATAAGAAAATCTAGTAATAAGTGCTGTACGGTATACCTGAAAGTCCAATGATGAAAAAGTATTCAGGATGAACGATGGAGTTATTCTCAGAAAAGCTTTGACTTACAGAACTCATGGCAGCTTTGCGTTTGGTGTTTTGTCCAAGCTGAAAATAGAAATGACCACAAAAACATAAGCAACACTTTTGTATAAATGCAAGGAATACACAAAATTGTCTATTAACTATAACATAAATTCATAACATCAAATAAACCTACAAAGTCAGAGTAAAAAATGACTATGACTTCATTGTCTGTGACCTACTTTGAATTACTCTGTAAATACAAAGACCTATTATGCTGTCCTACTGCACATTTACTCTATACACTGGATATCCTTGTCATTAAATTCAAATATATATTTTCTCAAAAATCTCCTGAGATCATTCTGACTGACAGTTGTAACACTGACACTGATGTAACACTTGCAAGTTGTAATCCATTTTTTGGACAATAGTAGCTTGGAGGGCCAGTTGAAACTGTCTTCCTCTGGACAGCCACCATATTTTTACTAAATTTGATTGTTAAAAATGTTAGAATCCACTTTCGCAACAAGGAACATTAAGCAAAAAACATTCAGGGACCACAATAAAAAATGTTTTGTCAGGTAAACAAAAAATTTGATTTCCGTGGTACAATCTAAAGTCTTGTTCAAGTCCAAAATATTATTTGATATAACCGAATAATATTGAGCACATCAGCAACACCAGGCTTAGGTCCACTAGTCCAGGTTTTTATTTACAGTTTTATTAATTTTTAAATAGCCTGAGATGGCACAATTAATTTAAATAGCCTGATGTTTTATTAATTTAAAATAGTCTGAGTAGGCACAATACAATTTCTTGTCATTTTAAGGTGTTTAAATATCCATTTCGTGGATATTTAAAGAAATGTTGATTAAACTTATTTTATTTTTTAATTTTTCCAAGTGGAAAAGGCACCGATTTCATGGAATGACTCATGAACTAATCTTGTTCAAGTCCAAAATATTATTTGATATGACTGAATAATATTGAGCACATCAGCAACACCAGGCTTAGATGGTTTGGACATAGAAGGTCCACTAATCCAGTTTTTATTTACAGTTTTATTAATTTTTGTACTAGTCTAGAAAGTGTATTACAATATTACAGGATAAAACAGAAGTTGTGTGTATTAAAAATTGAGTGTGCATGCAGGTTTCCCAGGTGTCATAGTTGTTTGCACATGGTCTCCTGTGCATCAACACATAATTAGTGATCTATTATGAGTGCTGCTAATTGGTGAATAGGTGAAGTTTGGCAGAACGTAACACTCAACTTTCAATCAAAGATGATGCAAATCTTGCTAAAAGTTTCAAAACAAATACAGAAAACTTTCTACACTGAGAAGCAGAAAAAAAATATTCTGATTTCATCATCTTTGATAATGAAAGGCGTCAGCATACTGTAGTTAATTTTTTCCAAATTATCTATTTTTGATTTGCCACAATACATACTTATAAAGATTTTTACCTGGTACTGCTTCAGGCCTAGATTTGATTCTAGACATTAAATGGCAAATCAGCAGTAGGCTACCAGACTGTACTTTTCAAATGACAATAAAAATGTCATGAAATACAAAAATATTACCATGAACAGCATATACTTAAGACGAACAATTACTAACATAATACAGGTGCATCTCAATAAATTAGAATGTCATGGAAAAGTTCATTTATTTCAGTAATTCGACTCAAATTGTGAAACTCGTGTATTAAATAAATTCAGTGCACACAGACTGAAGTAGTTTAAGTCTTTGGTTCTTTTAATTGTGATGATTTTGGCTCACATTTAACAAAAACCCACCAATTCACTATCTCAACAAATTAGAATATGGTGACATGCCAATCAGCTAATCAACTCAAAACACCTGCAAAGGTTTCCTGAGCCTTCAAAATGGTCTCTCAGTTTGGTTCACTAGGCTACACAATCATGGGGAAGACTGCTGATCTGACAGTTGTCCAGAAGACAATCATTGACACCCTTCACAAGGAGGGTAAGCCACAAGCATTCATTGCCAAAGAAGCTGGCTGTTCACAGAGTGCTGTATCCAAGCATGTTAACAGAAAGTTGAGTGGAAGGAAAAAGTGTGGAAGAAAAAGATGCACAACCAACCGAGAGAACCGCAAAATCATCACACTTAAAAGAACCAAAGACTTAAACTACTTCAGTCTGTGTGCATTGCATTTATTTAATACACGAGTTTCACAATTTGAGTTGAATTACTGAAATAAATGAACTTTTCCATGACATTCTAATTTATTGAGATGCACCTGTATATGCTCAAGGTAAAGAATGATACGTTTGTAAATGCACATTCAATAGCATAAGTGTGTTTTGCCAGCCTAACACAGTCTTAGTGAAAAGTTGTTTTTGTAATAAATCCATCAAGACATTTTTAACTTTAAACCTTTGCTTTCAGCTAAAATACAAGCTCCATATGCATAATATTGATTTCTCCAATTAAAAATTTGTCAGGTTTGAATTAGGAGAGGAATGTGCACAGATCAATAACTACTGTGTTGTTAAAAATTATCATATTTGAATCACTAATTTAATTCTCAGCCTTTTAGGAGGCACTTAATAACAGTTAATATTCATTACGATACTGTTGTCATATTTCGCAGGATACTGTTACAATCCAGAGGGAATTAATTGGATGAATTAGTGCAGCTATTCACACAATCACAAACACACACACATAGTTAAGTGATTAAAAAAAGGTCAGCTGCACTTTTCACAGGTTTGGCACAAGGAAAAAAATAATGACAGTCAATATGTACTAGAATTAAAGAGACTCACTCCGTCTCATGTATCAGCTGATATCAATTTAAATGCTGATGCTTAAACTTTAATGTATTTGTTCTGTTTTCCCTTCCTTATTTGAGAGCCATTGTGAAAATTAAGAAGGTTATAGAAGGTTATTAAACTAATTTGGATTCTTAAAATTGCTTATAAAATGTGAATATTGGAAAATAGTAATAAGAATAAAATAAGTGTATCCAAACTTTTAACTAGTACTGTAAATGATTTAGCTATATATTAGTAGGCCTTCATGGTCAACAATCTGTATAGGGATGAGAGATGGCCATTCATAAGAGTTTCCAAGGAATTATGTGTCTGTGTCACCCTCTTCTGGTTATATTTGGGCTGTACAACACAGTAGCAGATGATCTGTGTTACTAAGAGGCCTTTTAAATGACCAAGTTAGTGGTGGGCCTTTTTCAGTTCCAGAAATTTGTAATGTATTATGAGAATGTATTATTTCAAATATAACCTTAAAACAATTTACATTGTTTTACAAAGATTTACATTTTGGGTTCCTTACATTACAAAATAAATTTACACTACAAAAGTGTAAATCTGCTCAAACAAAAAAATAGAAATAAAAATGCTGTTGTCATTAGTGCACAATGAATCTTATGATGGTAGGGGCCGCAAAGGACACATTTAGCCTATTGTATGCTTTGTGGCCTGGTAAACAAAGACCGCATTCCGAGACCTCATTTGAAGGAGCCCTTTACTCTTACAGCTAGATCAGAAATGCAGAAACTTTGACAACCTTACTGAGCAGTACCAAATACAATATAAGTTTAATGATGCCTGACAGTATAGTAGTGTTTAATTCAATGGTCACACATATTTGGATTCATAACTGGACTCTCTGCTGTAGTCATTAAACACTACAGAGTTAATTTCTCTAGAATATTATTAATACATCTGATCATCTAATCGTTTCTATACTGCTACAACACAACACACCATTAGAGTTCTTAATTATTCCCTGTAGATTGTAATTATAGGTTCCTGAGATATGTAATACAATGAAACATTCATTGTTTTTAAATGTATTGAGCCAAGAAAGGTAATTTTTTTGTAAGAAAAAACATATATAATGCATATTTACTCTAATTGAGGATTAAGAAAATTTGTGTATGATGACGCTGACTTTATTAAATATGATTCAATCATTAATGACTGATCTTTTCTACAACTGTAAGACATTTTCTGTATTTCTTGTGAAACTTTCAGCAAGAGTTGCAATGCATTTTTTTTTATTGAAAGATTAAGAGTGTTTACATCTCAGAATAACTGTTTGTCAAACTTCAGTTGTTAATTAGCAGCACTCATAATAGATGACAAATTATATGTCGACACACAGGAGACCATGTACAAACAGCTCTGACACCTGGGAGAATCCTGTCTCCCATCACCTTGAGTACTGTAGATCAAAACATCATTAAACAGTTTTGTTTAGAAGGGCAATGGCTTTGTGACCTTACAAAACTACTTTTTCAAGACATAATATTTTCCGCTTATGTCTTTTGGTATAATGTATTGCATATTAAAACTAGAGGAGCTCAACACCAATGCATACAAACATGGGAGGGTGTGCACCCTGAAATTATTATTTTCTTTATTCTTTATTATACTTATTCTTTTCTATCATTTTCTATGTGGGAAGATTTGCATAACGCCACCCAAATGTTCACGCAAAGAAAGAAGGCATAACTTTGATTCTCGCTGTAGTATTGTTGTTGCCGCTGCCATGTCGTGAAGGCGCTGTGTGTTTCGTTGTGAAAGCAAAACTACTTTGTTTGGTCTTCCAAAAGAGGACGATATCGCTTCGTCATGTCTGGAGCTGATCCGTGCTGGTCGCTGAGGAAATACAACAACTTTGCGCTGTGGCTCACCGGATCGGCTTTCACCGTGGACGAAGCAGAGTCCAGCCCGGGGTCGTCACATGTGGTTGCCGCAGGCCCTCCGGACGCTCCTCCGTCGAATCCGCCGGCCGCACCGTTCTCAAGCCCACCGCCTCTGCTCACTCTAGCCCCCGGCCTCTGCTCACTCTAGGCCACCGCCGCTCACTCTAGGCCACCGTGTGTGATGCTGTGTTTCGTTGTGAAAGCGAAACTACTTTGTTTGGCCTTCCAAAAATGGACACGACTAGAAATCAGTGGTTAAGTTGTATTTACAACACTGTTCCAGAACACTTCAACCCAAATATTCAGATGTGTGCAGCACATTTTATGGAGGACCGTTTCCTGAACCTGGTAGAGTAGACTACAATGTACTCCGGCTGTTCTGACTCACAGATTGTAAGTACGTTTTTTATATTTAAAGAGTTTTTATATTTTATATTTTTATATTTAAAGCGAGTTTTTTGGGCAGTGTAGAGTAGGTTTTCATGTTTTTTAATCATCGCTCCGGCCTGACAGGGCATCATCACAGTATGATAGGGGCGTAACATTTCCATCACACGCTTGAGGTATTCGGCCAATCATAACGCACTGGATAGCTGGCCAATCACAGCACACCTCGCTTTTCAGAACAAAATCGACGCGTTTCAGAAAGGCGGGGCATAGAGGAGAAACAATAATGTACATTATTGATATAATATAAAAATAAAGTTGATTTTAAAATAAAAAGAACTGAAATTTAAAAAGCTCTTTAATAACACTGTAAATGTGTCCCATCAGGTAATCAAAGGTTCTACACACACTTGCAGTCTTCACATCCACTGGAACACATGGGCCAAATATAGGAAATTCATCATCTGAGTAGTGGTCATGTGCAAAGGCCACAAGTTTGGGTATCTGGACAGGTCCTTCGACTCTCTTTCTCTGGAACTGATCACTCACAGACAGCTGCAGATCTATCAATCAATATGCATGCTCATAATTCCCCTTTCCGATGATGAACCTCAGTAAACTTCTGCATTCTCTCTCTGTACCAAATCCGAAATCACATAGCCTACTCTTTTGAGTAAGTACTTATTTTGAACAAGTAATTAGCCTTTTTTCACATTTCCGTGTTTCTGGCTTCCGGATTGGCGCTTGCAGGGTAAAAGTTTTTCCGGTGACAACAGCGGCCATACTTAAGAATAAGTTCAAGAATCAAAGTCTTTTTTTTTTACAAATTAGATATTATGAAAATGCTTGAACTGCCGGTACTTTACTCTACAACGCGCAAACATTTCACAATTAACTTTTTGTGTCAGCTCTGGTCATCACAAATACAAGTTTGTTTATTTCTAAATGGTGGCAGTTATAATTCAATTAGTTTTGCCGTTCTATCTGTTTGGTGCTGGCTGTGCATTAATTGTGAATGGCTGTGAATTTTTTTCGCTATTATTATTATTACTACTACTACTACTACAGTAATATTGTATTTTCTACTTGCTCTCCTTTGCATTATTAGCGTGATGGCGTAAATGTACGTTGTATAATGTGCCCTGGGAAATACATATTAAACAAGAGATGACTCGGATTCATGGCTTTAATCCTATTCTGTCGGGATTATGTTGTTGTGTTGAGTTTAATATGCTTCAACCATAATCAGAATTGTTTAATGTATTCTTGGAAAATGTATTCTTGGACATATAAGTTACAAACAAGTAAAATGTTATTTCTTTTTAGATTATATAACAACAACTTAGAAAACAGACAAAACAGAAAATGTAAGGGTCTATTCACACCAGGAAAGTCCGCTAGTTCACTTGCTTTGGTCTGGGCCAAATACAATGTGAATTTTTTTTTTGTTTGGTGCGGTTCGCTTTCACACTGCCCTTTTTGCAAGTGAACCAGAAACTGTAAACAAAACCACACACGGAAGCATTATTTGAGAAAAGGGCATACTAATATAATAGGTGCAGACCTGTAACGAAACTAACTTTATCCTGCACTGACGTAATTTCCGATTTTTGTGAAAAAGGCTAATTACTTTGTGACTGCTAAAAACATAATTTCTATATAGTATGAATGCGTGTTGTATTAATGTAATCCAGACATACTATATTCGCCATGTTGTCATTATCATGTGACCTACCAGCATCAGTTGTGTCACTTATTCACTTCCATTTACAAATCCTCTCCCATGGCCTCATGGAATAGTAAATTGTCCATTGTTTTTTGTTTATAAATGTCTGTCACAGTTCAGGTGCTGCATTCTCAGAAGGGGTTGTACTGAGTGAACAAGAAACTGTAAACAAAACCACACGTGTGCTTAAGGTCATCCATTCATTGGATCATCCATTTAACCATACCAGAGTTCGTTTGGCACTTTGTTTGGTGCGCACCCAAGTGCGATTGCTGTATTCACACCTGCCCAAGGTGCTGCATTCTCAGAAGGGGTTGTACTCCTGTGATGCATTTGGCCTTGGAAGGATCAATAGATGCAAATACTGAATTGGAACACAAGTATCGTGTTACTGAGACAGAACACAGAATGCCATATGATATTCATCCTCTAGATAGGGAGGGAATAATGATCATGTGATATGAGTGAAGTATATGCAGCCAATCATCTTCATAACAGCAATCTCGGATGTGAAATCACAGGGAGATTTCACAGAGGGAGCTCTAAAAACCACTAATGGCCATCAGATGACATAATTTAGTGGAAAATAAAATATATATATAATAAATGATGATTCTGACTTCTAAATATGATGTAATCATGTAAACATACCTTGGCATTCACAAAGAGGTGTACATGTGAAGTCAGAATTTTGGGGAGAAAAGGACACAGTTAGGCCTACCAGTTTTGCGGGGTGTAATGGAAAAGTACTGATATAAATAGTAGGAGTGTAAATCGGATGGTTCGTCACGATACGATACGATATCGATTCTCATACCCAGCGATATGATATTTGCCGATACCTCAAAAAATTATACGATACGATTACGATTAGATTCGATACAGGAGTATACTGATCGATATATCGATATTATGATATTATATATCTATTTTAAACGACCTCTACATTTTTATTAACTCACAAATGCAACCAAAATATATAACGAACATTTATCTGAAATTTTCACATCCTGTACCTCAATTTGGACATTCACAACAAAAAAATAGGCCTACACATTTTTTTTTTTAAATAATAAAGAAAATAAACAATTGGAAAAACAATTCTGGCTGCAATTCTGGCAGAACTCCTGGGCCCGGGGTAGAGCTCAAGGCTTGGAATCAGGATAGATTCCTTTAAGGGAAAACACACAGGTCCCGGGACCTGCAAAGAAAACTAGCAGAAGGGTTATACAAACAACCACCAGCGCATAAAATACACACATATATATAAGTATATATACAGGGGCGTAATTTCCACTGGGGACACTTTTCAAAATTTTGTTTGTGTCCCCCCCCACTTTCAAATTCGTCTGTTATGATTTTTTTAACCGCACACCGTCATTGCCACGGAGGAGCAGGACCGAGCAGGACACAGACGCACGCGTCCGCATCCAGGAACGTAGTCGCGTGCACACTCTAAAAATAGCTCACTGAAAGTTCTAATGAGCGGGTATCGCGATTGCGGCACAGTCAGCGATGAAATGCCAGAAGACGCAACAGTCTTCTGGCCAAGATGACTTTAATGTCATCATGGATGAAAAGAAAGAAAGGAGATGTGAGTTGGTTGATTCAGTAAATTAGCTCAGGTCAGGATAATCATATTTTCTGCCTACACCTGTTGATGTTAGCCTAATGTTGACTGGGGTAACGTTAACATGCACTGTTGCTAGGTAACTTCAGACTGTTGTTAGCTAAATATTTAATGTAGAACAGTGGTTCCCAAACTGGGGTACGTGAGGCGACAGAGGGGGTACGCGAACAAAATGCTGAGTTTTGCGTTGCTACGTGAACGAATCATTCGTGAAAGTCATTGATTCAATGGGCGAATTCCAAACGAAAGTGAGCATCCTTATGCCCTACTCCCTTCGAAGGGAAGAGCCCTTTGAAGTGTGTTCTTTGAAGGGTGTAGGGCATTACTGTCTCGTATAAGCGTTTGGAACTCCCTCGGTGAAGGGAATGACTGACCAAATGTTACCTTGACAACGCTGGCGTGCATGCAGCATTCAGTACTCCATCAGTTGTTGCAAATATATCTTTCTTCTCATTATTATTATTATTTTATTCAAATATTGTCTAATTGTGTCTTATTTACTATTAAGCTCTTTCAAACTAAACTTGCTTACACTACCATCTTAAATAATGCTTTTTTGAAAATTTTCTAATAAAATATTTTGTATTAGGCCTACATTAAAATAAAGACAAATTTAATTAGCCTATTCTACTTACGTTTGTGTCGAAATCAACCACAACTTTGCTTTAAAATTCGTCGCAAGATCTCCTAACTGAAGATCACATGATCACAAATGGAAATCACTTCCATGAAGTGACCATCGCATGTTCCCTTCGCTAACGGACTTCTGGAAGGGCCCTTCGCGAAGGGATTCAGTTGTTCACTTTCGTTTGGAAAGTCCCTACAAATGGCGTCCCCTTCCCGAAGTGCCCTTCAAGGGCGCAAAAAAGCCGTTTGGAATTCGCTCAATGATTCATTCATAAATACAGCCACTTGCTTCGTTACTGAATGAACGACTGACTCGATGACTCACGCATTAAGACAGACTTACCACCACCTACTGGCGCTTTCAGTATTTAAAAGAATCACTTTTCACTTTTTTATCATCATTGCATTTTACTCTATTTAACTTTTTTTTTTATTTAAAACATTATTAATATTGTATTTATAAAGATAAACAATGCAATGGAAAGTCCATTTAGGGGGCAAATATTGTCCTTTAATGGAAAAGGTGCAGTTTAAGTGGAAGAGAGGGGGTAGGCAGAAGGATGGTAAATGCATTTGGGGGTACTCCACTCTGAAAAGTTTGGGAACCACTGATGTAGAACATTCTGTGTACCATGAAAATGAGTCCGCTTTAAACTGCGCATTTTCTGTCTGCATTTTCCTACTATTCTTTTTGGCAGAATTTATCATTATAATCAACTTAATTATTTCCTGGATTTGTATTTGTAATAGTCCCTAAATGTATGTAAATGCAGGAAATGGGATTCAAATCGAAAACATTGCCCCCATTTTGTGTCCCCCCCACTTCCCAAACCAAAGTTACACCCTTGTGTATATGTGTATGTGAAACATGCAAAAAAATAAGAAACCAGGAAGGGGGCCAACACTTTTTCACACCACTGTATATATATATATAGAAATGGATCGTACCCACCCACCATGGTTCCCGCGTCGGAGCCCTGTCCGGAGAAGCCTCTAGACCGGACCATCACTATGAAGCCATAGAACCAGAGGTGGGGGACTCGAGTCACATGACTTGACTCAAGTCACAATTTTCAGGACTTGCGACTTGCTTGATTAAAGTAAGAAAATTACTTGCCTTGACTTTCACTTGAGACTTGACTTGACTTGAAGTGGAAGACTCGACAATGACTTGAACTTATAATAAACAGTAATAAAATTCGGTTTTATAATAATTATTGTGACGTCAGCACCACTAATCAGCGTCTGTGCCTTTAACGCTGCACAACTCAAACCGCGCCAAACATGGCAGACAATAGTCGAGCTCCACAAATAGTCTCGTTTGGCTATAAGGACTTTGAACTGGACCGTGCCAATAAAAGAAGATTTGCCAGATGCAGAGTATGCAACGCAAGAATATCCGACACGACAACCACAACATCCAATTTCATCCGACATTTCAAGAACCACAAGGAAAGGTAAGAAAGTCATTTCTTTATTCAATTTCACTACTATCTATAACGATTACTAATGTAATGAATTAATCGTTTCTGTTTGTCATAATTTGGACTGGGTTTCATATTATGTTTTTATTATTTATTAGAAATGTGATAATTGATCATCACTGATACGTCTCGTAAGTAGATGTATTGGGGAATTTGGCTATAACAGTGGCGTAGCCAGAATTTTAATGTTGGGGGGCATCTTACAGTGAGGGGGCCGCTCTATATTACATGTAGGCTATAATGTCTATATTAAATGTGCGCATTTTCAAGTGTTTGTGTGGACTGCGTGTGGAAACTGAATAGCAGCGCGCTTATACTGCATGACAGGCTAACATGGAGGCGCCGGTGCGATTACTTGCACTTAAAAAACTTTTTGGTCATACAGACAAGAATAATTACATCGTTCGAATCTGTTAAGTGTCTACATTTTTGTTTGTGTACACTCACAATAACAACAGAACGTTGTGCGCTGTAAAATAATGAAACCAAACAGGATAAATATATAGAACGCGAAATGTTTTAATAGTGAACCAGTTCAAATAGAAAACAAATATGCTCAGATTATATAATCCGTATGAAACGTGCATATTACGCATCCACCGCAGAGATGACGATTAAGCATAAGAACTTCATCACTGGACTATTAACATACATTTTAATTATATTCTGCTGAAATGAACTAAATGACTCGAAAAAAGATCCGTTCATTTTGATTAACGAGATTCAAAGTTCCAAGTCAGTAAAATGATCCGAGATTCCCATGTAAAAGCGTGGATACATTCCCTATACTGTGCCCTATAATGGACTGCACAAGTATTACAGCCTTCATATAAAAAATATAATAGGCAGATTTTCATTCACAATACTTAGTTTATAAGGTTCATAGCCCGTATAAATGCTTAAGTTTTACATTCTGTCAGTACACTTGCATTTTAAATTTCTGTGTCTATGTAAACATATAAAAATGTGTGACTGCTGGAACCAAACTTTATGTACATACATAGGCGAGTGATCGTCACTTAAAATTATTTTATATTTACAATTGATTTTCCTTACATTATTTAAAAAAATGTAAATAATTAATGTTTGTGCATACGAAAATTTAATTTGTTGTTTTAAAAAAAAAAATGTATTTGTTTCCCTGATTGGTTTTGTATTTTTTGTTTATCCATGCAGATATGATGAATATCTCAAATCCAAGATACACTGCAGCGATCTACAGCAGCCATCCATTTCGCAGTTCATTGTGTCCCAGACTACTACATATCCAGTCAACCACCCTCGACAAAAAGCCATTACAGAAGCAATAATCTCTGATCTGATTATTAATTGCAACATGACCCTGTCTATCACTGACAACAAGCACTTCATTGACTTTCTCTCCATTATGGACACAAAATATACTGCAGTGAGCCACAGAACCATCATTTCAAGACTTGATACTATGGTGTCTGAGAGACAATCAAAACTAATAAGTGAAATAGCCACAGTTGAAAATCTGTCTGTCACTGTGGACATCTGGTCAGACAGAAGAATGAGAGGCTACCTTGGCGTCACCGCTCACTGGATGAACACTGCAGCAGATACTATAACGTTGAAATCTCATCTACTATCTTGCAACCGCTTCAAGGGGTCACATACAGGGGAGAGAATTTGTGAAGAATTTTAACAAATATGTGATCAGTATAAAATCAAACAAAAGACTGATCATATAATTTGTGACAATGCTGCAAATATGAAGAAGGCATTCACCACGTTTTCCCAGTTCAGATGAGGATGATGATGACTGCCTTGATGATGCAGAACTTTGGAATGCCCTTCCAGTGGAAGAGGAGGAGAGGCTGAATGTGACATTGACCTCCAAAAGTCAGCATAGACTACAGTGCTTTGCACACACACTACAATTGGTTGTTGGTGATGGTCTTAAAGAGACCAAGGCTGTCAGTTCGACTTTCCGAAGTCCTTGCTTAGCTGTGACTACCAAACTTTGTGCAAGGTTTTGGATGTTAGAGGGCAGAGGGCACATATTTTCACTCTAAGAGAGTGGGCTCAGATTAAAGAACTGGTCAGCATTCTGAAGCCCTTTGCTGATGCCACTGATCTCACACAGGGAGATAAAGTGTTCTCTCCCTCAACCATCACTTGGAAAACCAGAAAGAAGGAACACAATACTTGGTCAACCTAATCCACAGTCTTCAAAGGTCACTGCAAAGAAGATTCAAAGGCATCATAAGTGCTGGTGTTCTCTCCCTCAACCATCACTTGGAAAATCAGAAAGAAGGAACACAATACTTGGTCAACTTGGTCAACAGTCTTCAAAGGTCACTGCAAAGAAGATTCAAAGGCATCTTTGTCAATGTAAAAATGTCTCAGCCAGAGACCAATGAAGGAATCCTGCCATTCTCTGATCCTGTTTACGTCAAAGCAGCTGTTCTCGATCCAGCCTTTGGGGTTATGTGGATAGAGCACGATGTATTGGTTGATGACAAGCTGAAGGAGCAGTTGACCATGGAAGTAAAAAGTAAGTGATAGACTAATTTTAGAATGAGACCCCATACTTGTAAATAAAAAAAACAGATTTTTTTTTTTTTTTTCAGAAATTGTTAGTGCTGCACAATAAATCACTAAAAGATTGCAATCTTGATTTAAACACCCAAGCAATCTTATTCCTAAATGACAATGTTTAAAGTACGATCAGCAAACATTCAATTCAGCGTTGGCTCTGCTGCTGGTCCAGAGAGAGCAGTTATCATGTATAAGTATGAAATAGAAATACAGATACTGTGCAGTTGAAAAACTGTTACAATCATTCAAATAATCACAGAAATACTGATTTGTATTTGTATTATAAGTTTGTAGTTTGGATATAAACACTGATGTCTACAGTAGCGATTAAAAAAAGTTACTTTTGAAAGTAAATTGATGCTTCAAATAAAGCTTCTGTCAGTTACATTGTTACATCAGTAGGTGGCAACAAGTGACTGTCACTGAATGATTCATTCAAGAGATTCTTCAAAAACACTGATTCCTCCAGTAATGAAACAAGTGAAGCCTTTATGAGTGAGACATTGAATCATTTATTCAGTTTCTGACAGCTTAAAAAAATTAATTCAAATTAAATATTTTTAAATAGACTGCAGCAATTAACATTTTGTCAGAACATTTAGTAAATTACCTGAAATTTAGTTTGTCTATTTAGAATTGTGGGAGAATCATGAAAAAAAAATCAGATTCTGTATCCAGAATCATGCAGCTCTAGAATATTGTGTAGGTTTATTTGTAATTGTACATTTTTGTGTTTTAGATCTGATTCTCCAGGAGGCAGAACTTCCCGATATGGAACAGACAGGCCACGGGGATGAAGAGGAGCAAAACAAAGGTGATGAAACTTGGCTGTTCTTATACCACAAAAAGCAGAAGAAATCCACTCATTCCAGCCCTGCTGCCCAGCTCAACCATTACAGTACGATCAGCAAACATTCAATTCAGCGTTGGCTCTGCTGCTGGCCCAGAGAGAGCAGTTATCATGTATAAGTATGAAATAGAAATACAGATACTGTGCAGTTGAAAAACTGTTACAATCATTCAAATCATCACAGAAATACTGATTTGTATTTGTATTATAAGTTTGTAGTTTGGATATAAACACTGATGTCTACAGTAGCGATTAAAAAAAGTTACTTTTGAAAGTAAATTAATGCTTCAAATAAAGTTTCTGTCAGTTACATCAGTGGGTGGCAACAAGTGACTGTCACTGAATAATTCATTCAAGAGATTCTTCAAAAACACTGATTCATCCAGTAATGAAACAAGTGAAGCCTTTATGCGTGAGACATTGAATCATTTATTCAGTTTCTGACAGCTTAAAAAAATTAATTCAAATTAAATATTTTTAAATAGACTGCAGCAATTAACATTTTGTCAGAACATTTAGTAAATTACCTGAAATTTAGTTTGTCTATTTAGAATTGTGGGAGAATCATGAAAAAAAAATCAGATTCTGTATCCAGAATCATGCAGCTCTAGAATATTGTGTAGGTTTATTTGTAATTGTACATTTTTGTGTTTTAGATCTGATTCTCCAGGAGGCAGAACTTCCCGATATGGAACAGACAGGCCATGGTGATGAAGAGGAGCAAAACAAAGGTGATGAAACTGGGCTGTTCTTATACCACAAAAAGCAGAAGAAATCCACTCATTCCAGCCCTGCTGCCCAGCTCAACCATTACATGGACAATTGTGATGGCCAGAAATACCTTTTGTTTTGGGGAATGAACAAGGAGAAAATGCCTTCACTGTTCCAAATAGCAATGAGGGTATTCGCTGTGCCTGCCTCAAGCGCACCTGTCGAGCGTGTGTTCAGCCATGGAGGGATTATTATGCGGCCCCATCGTTCACAACTTAGTGCCAACATCTTGGCAAACCTTATTTTCTGTAAATGCAACAAGTTTTAGACCATTTCAGTTCAATTGAATTAGACAGATTGGATTATACATCTTAGACTGGTTTTCTTAATTTTAAACATTTTGTGTAAGCAACACAATTTTATTTTATTTTCAGATATTAATGTAGCACAGATATGCATATAATTCATATATAGCTATGTGAATAAGATACATAATATATGTATATAAGTTCATCTTTTCTGTGCAAAAATAAATATGTACTGAAAAAATTAACCTCTATTTATTTTAGTACTGCGACTTGACTTGAAACTTCTCAGGACTCGACTTGACTTGCTTAGGGTGAACCCTTGACTTGACTTGACTTGCTTGATTTGTCTGAACTGTGACTTGAGACTTGACTCGAGAGACTTGATGGATATTTTACGTGTGGCATCGATGCATTGTATCGTCAGACATCGTATCGATGTATCGATCCATATCGAAGAATCGTTACACCCCTAATAAATAGTGTACAGTTCACTCCCTGACAGTAGTACTTTTTTGGAAGTAATAATAATTTTTGAAAAGAGTAATGAGTATTAAATTATATTTTTGACTAATGAGCCCAACACTGGTTGTTATATAGGGGTATGCATATTTGAATTGAGCCCTCAAGTGGATCTCAACAATTTCCACCACTTGCTGTAAAGCCCAATGCATGGACAAGCTAGTAAGTTGTACTGCAGTTGCTAGTGTCACATTATAGACTTAACATTAACTATATCCTTGAGTTACTGTAATATAATGTTCATTAATGAGAACACAAAGGGCAATTCTGATGCCTGTTTGCAGACTAGTGAAAAAAATCTATCAAAACTAAAGCAGTGGCCAGAACATTTACTTCAGCATAGTATTACATCATTGTGTTGTCTGGAATCTCTCAAGAGATGAATCAGAAGATATATTTGGATTCAATGATGCAAATATCCAATGATCTTTGTAATATAAGAGAATAAGGACGAGCATTTACAGCTGAGTAATATTCAAAGCAGCTCACACGTGTTTAGACTTTCACAGTCATTGTGTGCTCAGGCTCTAAAACTTAATGTATACAGGTTTGTGATTGAAATATTATGCAGAAACTTTACATAAAGCTATACTTTCAGCATTTGAAAATAGCTGATAGAAAAGTAAGATGACAATTTTGTGAATTCCCTAAATTTTGTTTAAGTCTTCATGGTCATTTCTATTTTCAACTTGTTCAAATCAAAGCACAAAGCTGCCATGAGTTCTATAAATGCAAGTTTTGTCCAGAATATGTCTATTGTTCGTCCAGAATACTTTTTCATCACTGGACTTTCAGGAATACCATACAGCAGTTATTACTATATATTTTTGTGTGTCACATATTTTATTGCTCTAATTGGGAACTCTGCAGTCCTCATCATTATTGCAATGGAACGAAGTTTGCACAGTCCAAAATACATTGGTGTGTTTAACTTGGCCTTGGCTGACCTTGGTGAAACTAATGCATGGATTCCTAACACGATGAAGATTTTTTTTTCTGACTCTCAGTACATGTCCTACAATGCTTGCTTGGCTAACATGTTTTTTGTGAACCTCTTTGTTACTCTGCAAAGTGCCACTCTTGTTGTTCTGGCATTTGATCGCTACATTGCAATTTGTTTGCCTTTAAGATATCATGCCATAGTGAATAATACTGTCATGTCTTTAGTGTTTGTAGTAGTATGGGCATTTAACACTTCTCTGGTGGCCCTGGCAGCGTCTTTGATGACACAACTTTCATTCTGTAAATCTAATGTGGTACAGAGTTATTATTGTGATTATGGAGCAGTGTTGGGGATGGCATGCAACGACAACAGCATTAATATGTTCTTAACAAACCTCATCGTAGCTTTGTTCCTTGTTGCACCATTGATCATTATAGTCCTGTCATATATGGGCATTGTTTTTGCCTTAAGTAAAATTACAACTTGGGAAGCACGTTTAAAAGCACTGCAGACCTGTGTTTCTCACCTTTTGTTGGTTGTATCTTTCTTTCTTCCTGTCATATGCATTTTTATTGCTTCATTAGTTACTTCTCTCACTCCCAATGTCAGAGTCATCAGTGGATCTCTTTCATTGTCTCTTCCACCAATGTTAAATCCCATTATTTATGTTTTAAACACAGCTGAAATCAGAGTCTTAATTCAAAAACTGCTTAAAAACAGAATTGTGCCAATTAGAAAGAACATTTCAAAACGATGGTAATGATTGTTTGTGTTCTTCCATCATTATTAATTAAATTACCTATATGAAAAATTAAATATATTTTTTCATAAATGTTTTTAGATTCATTATGTGGAAAATAAAAGTGTATGAGTAGAAAATAGTTAAATTCACTCTGCTACATTCCTAACATGTGGGCGTTTGAGACGTGATATGTGTTGGTGAACAGCAGCGATATGCAGTTTGTACTGTGTTCTTAATTACTGACCCCAAGACAAAACAACAAAATAGACTGAAAATTGTACAAGCTATTTGAATATTTTTTTGTGAGCAGTCTGTATTATGCTGACATATTTCATGTTGCCCTAAGGTTTCATCCACCCAAATGCTGTTAACTGTCATGTTTGTTCATATCATTCATATAATGCAAACCAAGGATCCATTTTCACACGAGTATGTCTGAGATCTGCTGATAAGGTTATTTTTATTGTCTCTCTGTTGCGATGTCTCAACTTTTTGTTATTTCTGTATTTGCTGTACAATAAAGAATAAAAGCTAAACATGAATAAGAAATTAATTTATTGATGCAAGCTTAAGGTAATCATGTTTATTGATAAAGAAGGTCTACACATATAAAATCTTAATTTCTTAATTTTTGTTATCTCGTTTAATTAGGGGCAACCTCTCTAAAAGTAGCACTGCAAAGGATCAGTTTTACTAGATAAAATGATACATGAATAAGAGAATAAGTTGCAAATAACACAATGACATTGAGATGGGCCATTTTCGGGGAGAGACTGTTGGAATAACAATAGGAACATTCCAAATGTCATGATTCATCATTAACAATACTGTATCATGCAGTGCTATTCAGCTAGGCTCCTATAACCTAAACAGGCAGTCATGTTTTAACCCAACTTTTTTTTTTACTGTGTCATAAGCAAAACCACTACTAGCACAACAGATCCACAAATGGACACAGGAATCCAAAAATAGCATTCAAGATCAAGTTGTGGCATCGTTGCAGGCCCCTCTAAGCCTCTGGGCCCTATGCACTTTTGCCCCCGTTGTGACACCCCTGGTCTCAACCCCTACTGATTAGAAATCTAACAATCCAATCAATACATGCACATGGCATCACTATTGCAGAAAGCCAAAGGAAATTGTAGCTTTACTCTATTCAGGCATTGCAAGGCTTGCCCACACATATAGCTGAGACGGAGAGTGAACTAACTCCAGGGTAATGCTAAAAGTAACCTAATATTAGTGTGATCTATTACTACACACATCATAAACCTGGCTTTTTAGGAAAGTACCTGATATGGCTGTCATAAAATATTTACTGAATTTAAATATTATGGAAGAGGATTAGGGCTGAGCAATAATAAAAAATAAAACCTTGAGATTAAAGTCATTACAATGCGAGATTAAACTTGTTAAATTTCACCAAAAATGTCTAAATAAAATGTTGAAAAGAAACTAATTAAATTTCGAGAATAAAGTGGATGTGTTTCTAGAAATAAAAAATTAAATTTAGCAAAAAATGTCGAAATAAATTGTTGAGAATAAA
Source organism: Sinocyclocheilus anshuiensis (assembly GCF_001515605.1). Classification (NCBI taxonomy): domain Eukaryota; kingdom Metazoa; phylum Chordata; class Actinopteri; order Cypriniformes; family Cyprinidae; genus Sinocyclocheilus; species Sinocyclocheilus anshuiensis. Next base: position 486,614 of record NW_015555712.1, read on the forward strand.
CTCATTAAATTTTGAGAAAAAAGTCAAGATAAAGTGCTGAGAATGAACACACTTGTGCCATGTTCATTTTATCTCGTTGGACAATGGTAGTTAGAATCAGCAGTGGCTTAGGTCAGAGAGTAATGCTCATATGATGTGATCGACGATGGTTCGAGTCCACTTTTGGCCGAACTCGCTCTTCTTACTTTTCTCACCACATATCACATCGTAAAAGTGGAAATCAACTGTCAGTTGTATGTTTCTGTTTGTCCTTATTTGATTTGGTTCCTGTTCTCATTATTAGTTAATCACCTTCATTCTTTTCACCTGTGTTGGTTAATCATCTCATTTGCTCCTTTTGTCTTTATAAGGCTATGTCTACACGAAGCCAGAGCTTTCCCTATCCAATCTTTTTTTTCCCTTCGTCTCAAGAAATATCTGCGTCCACACGAAACCACAAAACCAACACAAAACAATGCACAAAAAATGCCAGACCAGTATGTGGCGCTGTAATTCTGCCACAGAGATACATTAAAAACGGAGAAGACTTGGACTATGCGCATAAACCTTGCGCGCGGTATACAAACGAACATGGAACAATACATTTATTAATCTGTGTTAATGTTAGTTAATAAAAAGACAATCGTTCAGTGTTCATTCATGTTTTTTTTGCTGTTACGTGACGTAGCGGTGTCTGACTAGGGGCGAGACACAGGCTGATGATGTCATCGTTTCAGAAAATATACGGATTCGCTGTCCACACGAAAACACAAAGGTGGCGTTTTCAGATTTATCCACTCTGGGACCCGGTTTCAAAAAATATTGGTTTCACTCTCCCAAAACGCCGGATCCGTCTGGACAAACGCCTATACGATACAAAATTTATGCGTATACAGCTAAACGCATCGTGTAGATGGGGCCTAAGCCTTCAGTTTCTGTTCTCTTGGTCCTGGATTAATGTTTTGAAATGAAATACCGTTGCAGGCCCCTCTAAGCCTCTGGGCCCTATGCACTTTTGCCCCCGTTGTGACACCCCTGGTCTCAACCCCTACTGATTAGAAATCTAACAATCCAATCAATACATGCACATGGCATCACTATTGCAGAAAGCCAAAGGAAATTGTAGCTTTACTCTATTCAGGCATTGCAAGGCTTGCCCACACATATAGCTGAGACGGAGAGTGAACTAACTCCAGGGTAATGCTAAAAGTAACCTAATATTAGTGTGATCTATTACTACACACATCATAAACCTGGCTTTTTAGGAAAGTACCTGATATGGCTGTCATAAAATATTTACTGAATTTAAATATTATGGAAGAGGATTAGGGCTGAGCAATAATAAAAAATAAAACCTTGAGATTAAAGTCATTACAATGCGAGATTAAACTTGTTAAATTTCACCAAAAATGTCTAAATAAAATGTTGAAAAGAAACTAATTAAATTTCGAGAATAAAGTGGATGTGTTTCTAGAAATAAAAAATTAAATTTAGCAAAAAATGTCGAAATAAATTGTTGAGAATAAACTCATTAAATTTTGAGAAAAAAGTCAAGATAAAGTGCTGAGAATGAACACACTTGTGCCATGTTCATTTTATCTCGTTGGACAATGGTAGTTAGAATCAGCAGTGGCTTAGGTCAGAGAGTAATGCTCATATGATGTGATCGACGATGGTTCGAGTCCACTTTTGGCCGAACTCGCTCTTCTTACTTTTCTCACCACATATCACATCGTAAAAGTGGAAATCAACTGTCAGTTGTATGTTTCTGTTTGTCCTTATTTGATTTGGTTCCTGTTCTCATTATTAGTTAATCACCTTCATTCTTTTCACCTGTGTTGGTTAATCATCTCATTTGCTCCTTTTGTCTTTATAAGGCTATGTCTACACGAAGCCAGAGCTTTCCCTATCCAATCTTTTTTTTCCCTTCGTCTCAAGAAATATCTGCGTCCACACGAAACCACAAAACCAACACAAAACAATGCACAAAAAATGCCAGACCAGTATGTGGCGCTGTAATTCTGCCACAGAGATACATTAAAAACGGAGAAGACTTGGACTATGCGCATAAACCTTGCGCGCGGTATACAAACGAACATGGAACAATACATTTATTAATCTGTGTTAATGTTAGTTAATAAAAAGACAATCGTTCAGTGTTCATTAATGTTTTTTTTGCTGTTACGTGACGTAGCGGTGTCTGACTAGGGGCGAGACACAGGCTGATGATGTCATCGTTTCAGAAAATATACGGATTCGCTGTCCACACGAAAACACAAAGGTGGCGTTTTCAGATTTATCCACTCTGGGACCCGGTTTCAAAAAATATTGGTTTCACTCTCCCAAAACGCCGGATCCGTCTGGACAAACGCCTATACGATACAAAATTTATGCGTATACAGCTAAACGCATCGTGTAGATGGGGCCTAAGCCTTCAGTTTCTGTTCTCTTGGTCCTGGATTAATGTTTTGAAATGAAATACGTGTGTTGCTGCTAAAGGCCCGGGTATACTTCACTTTCCGCGTTCTGTTCCGTCTCGCGCAGAGCCTTCAAAGTATACTCAACTGCAGATGAGTGAGGACGGACGAGCTCGACACAGGCGCAGTACCACCTACTTGACTTGCGCTCTGTCTCAACTTTCACCTTGAGCATGCACTGTTGTACGCGGACCGTCCGCGTGGTCTCAAAAAATTGCCTGCACGCGGACGGTGTGCGCGGCTGTCCGCGAGCCCTCCTGATGACGGAAATGACGTAATGTGGACGGTGCGCGGACGCGGACGGCCGAAGTATACTTTGGCCTTAAGGAATTCTCCTGTCCTTTGATTTGGAATTTAGAATTAAAGACTAGTTACATTTACTCTATTGTCGTGCACTTGACTACAACCACATCCCGTAACAGAATCCAGGACCTTAACAAGATGACTGAACTGAGCAACATTAACTGGGCAGAGGATTTTCTCCTGGATTTCCAGCAGAAGGGACGGCCTTTGGAGCAGTATGTGAGGAGTTTCTGAGTGTGATACATCTGGTAAGTTGGAGCGATTCTATTATTAATGCGTGCTTCCGGATGGGACTAAAAGATGATCATTTGTTTAGATTCTTGACTCCTGACGATTGCTGCAGACCCGTAGCAGATTTTATAAACTACGTTCTAGATTTAAATGGTTCCAAGTTCCTAGTCGATGTGGAGGATCATCACCCTCCTCCCATCTGGAAGTATGTGGACACTCCAGCTCACCACAAGCCAGCTCCCTCCACATATGGTTCCACTGAGCCCGCTCCCTTCTTTCCTCCCACTTCCCCGAGTTCTCCTAAGCTCCTCCCTAGTCCTCAGCCCAGGATCGCCGGCCGCTCCTTCGTCAAGCCCGCCGGCCGCTTCGTGGTCAAGTCCGCCAGCCGTTCATCAGCCAGGATCACCGGCCGCTCCACTGTCAAGTCTGCCAACCGCCATTTTTGATTCCCAGCCCGTCATGACCGCCACACCTGTGCCCCTGGGAGTACTCGTGGAGTACGATGGGATGTCTTGATGCCCAGATACAGCGGCCGCTCCACTCTCAAGGCTCTTCGGACGCTCTACTCTCAAGCTTGAGGATGACAGTGGCTAACTCCTTTACCTCAAATCAAAAAAAGGAGGTTGAGGAGAAAAAGACTGTTCTCCACCCTTATCCTCTCCCCAGAGTCCGCTCCAGAAAGCTCTCTTTCATCTCCCGAGTCTCCTTCGTCTCTGCTGGTCCCATCAAGCTCTCCATTGCCTCCTGAGTCTCCTTCGCCTACGCTGGTCCTGTCCAGCCCTCCTTCGTCTCCAGAGCCCCCTGTGCTAGCCAGCTCCGCGCCTCCAGAGTGCCCTCCAGCGCCTGCTCCTCCAGTGCCCACTCCTCCCGAGCGCCCTCCAGTGCCCGCTTCTCCCGAGCGCCCTCCAGAGCCCGCTCCTCCCAAGCACCCTCCAGTGCACACTCCTCCCGAGCGCCCCCCAGAGCCCGCTCATCCCGAGCGCCCTCCAGTGCCCGCTCCTCCAGAGCACCCTCCAGTGCACACTCCTCCCGAGCGCCCCCCAGAGCCCGCTCATCCCGAGCACCCTCCAGTGCCCGCTCCTCCAGAGCACCCTCTAGAATCCCTCCGGGCATTGAAGGACCTAATTTTTCTTCCTCTGGGGGGCAGAGATCCGTTGCCATAGTGGCCGGGCCGGGGAACCAGGACAAGGCTACGAAGGCTCCTCCGTGGCCTCCAGAATGGCCGGCACCGCCATGGCCTCCAGAACGGCCAGAACCTCCATGGCCCCCCTGAACTGCCTGCTCCACCATGGCCCCTGAACTGCTTGCGCCGCCATGGCCCCCTGAACTCCCTGATCCTCCCTGGAGGCTCTCCTTGTCTCGGCCCTATTCCAGTCCTGCACCAGCCTCCAGGGCGCCTGCCCCCTCCCCGATGGTACTGTTACGGCGCGGGACGCGCCTTCCAGGAGGGGGGAGACATGTCACGTGTATGTTCCTATTTGTCCTTATTTGGTTTGGTTCCTGTTCTCATTATTAGTTAAGCACATTCATTCTTTTCACCTGTGTTGGTTAATCATCTCATGTGCTCCTTTTGTTTGCCTGTCTTTATAAGCCTTCATTTTCTGTTCACTCTTGGTCCTGGATTAATGTTTTGAAATGGAATACGTGTGTTGCTGCTAAAGAATTCTCCTGTCCCTTGTTTTGGAATTTAGAATTAAAGACTATTTACATTTACTCTATTGTCATGCGCTTGACTACAACCATGTCCCGTAACATCAACTGCCTAACGAGTGTTTAATAATAATGTATTAAATAGGTAGGTTTAGAGGTAGGTAGGCTATTGTCACAGTCATGGACTTGTAGTTGTGTTTTTGTTCCCATGTGTTCTCTGACCTAGTTTCCCATCTGTGTCTGATTATGTCATTTGGTTCAGGTGTGTCTTGTAATTACCATCATTTGCGCCACTACTTAAAGGGATAGTTCACCCAAAAATGAAAATTAGCCCGTTATTTACTCACCCTCAATCCATTCTAGGTGTGTATTACTTCCTTCTTTCAGATGAATCCAATCGGAGTTATATTAAAAATGGACTTTGATCTTCAAAGCTGTTTAATGGCAGTCAGCGGATGTCATGGAAACCTTTTCTGTGTAAATTAAATATTAATAAATAATAATCAGATATTACACTTCATTTGTTAATAAAACATAACGTGTCACATATTTTACTGTTGCAAAGATGCGTATGTGTATTTTGTACAACATTTGCAACTGCTTTTCATCACTTAATTAGAAGCACCACACTTACTAAATTGTGTAATTTCTATAACTCTATAAGCGTGTAACAAAAAATTCTACACACACTTGTGATCGCCACACCCACTTGCATGGCAAGCCGTTTCAGCTAAAAATATTCCCAGCGTTACTTTTTTACGTAATTGCATTTTCACTTGCAACAATTAAATTACAGAGTTCTGCGATTCAGTTGTTGCTAGTAAATTCAGTCAGGACCACTTTCGTCAAAGTATATTTATTACAATTATATTGCATACTGTTAGTGTTGGCGGTATGGTTCTGTTCTGGGCATGAACTAATGCGATGCTTGATAATTACAATTACAATTAATCAGAGAGATCTGTAATTTCATTTTTATTAGTAAGAACTGAATTAGAAACCTCTCTAATTGACATTGTTACTTGTAAGAATTGAATTGTAGAGCTCTCTAAATTAATTCTAATTCTTACTAGTAAGAATGCAACTTTAGAGCTCTCTAATTCAATTGTCACTAGTTAAAATTGCATTAAAGAGTTCTCTAATTGTGATTGCAAATGCTCATCTTCATACATTATGTAATCACGTTGGAAAAAAGTATGGTAGGGCGAAAAACTTATTTTAAAACTTATTTTCTCTTTTTACTTTTTTTTTTTTTACCTTTTTTTGGAAAGGGCATTTAACTTTCTTTGAATGTTCACTTTGTAAACAGTGGGTCGGTACTTTCAGCTACATCATAAGTGACCTTTCCAACGTAACGCGTGAAGACATGGATGCAGAGCTAGTGCAAGACGAGCACTTGTGATTAAAAAGTATATAATTTATTTATTTATTTTTTAGAAAATTGACAATCATTTCGCTACATAAGACCCTTATTCCTTGGCTGGGATCGTGTAGAGCCCTTTGAAGCTGCATTGAAACTGAAATTTGGACCTTCAACCCGTTGGCAACCCATTGAAGTCCACTACTTGGAGAAAAATGCTGGAATGTTATCCTCAAAACATTTATTTCTTTTCGACTGAATAAAGAAAGACATGAACATCTTGGATGACATGGGGGTGAGTACATTATTAGGAAATATTTATTCTGGAAGTGAACTAATCTTTTAAATTGAAAATATTTAATTCAACATTTTGATGAAAGTATGTTCTTCATCAGTACAATATTTTAAATGTTAAATGTAATTAATTCTCTGTAGAACATTTAGTGCTTTCATTGTAATAATCTAGGAAAAATCTGTAAAAATAAAGGATTTACAATAAGAAAACGGTAAAAAAAAAAAAAGCTATGGCTGCCAAACAAAAACCATCAAATTAAAGTAAAATATTGTAACTGAAACAAGGAAAAATATGTAAAATAAGGGTTTTACACTGTAAAAAAAATCCTGTAAAAAAAAACGGTCAAATGACTGGCAGCTATGGCTGCCAAACAAAAACCGTAAAATTAAAGTAAAATATCATAATTGAAACAAGGAAAAATCTGTAAAATAACAGGGTTTTTTTTCTGTAAAACCTTTAATGAAAATTTCTGTAAAATTAATGTTTTTGCACCTTATTTCAACTAAGATATTTTTTACAGTTTTTGTTTGGCAGCCGTAGCTGACAGTCATTTGACCGTTTTTTTTGCAGGATTTTTTAATGTTGTTCACCCTGATCAGACAGGATTTATTCCAAATAGGCATTTCTTTTCAAATCTTAGATGTCTTTTTAACATAAGCAACACTCACAATGTAACAGAGGATTTGGCTATTCTTTCCCTTGATGCAGAAAAGGCTTTTGACCAATTAGAGTGATCTTATCTTTTTGCAGTACTGAGAAAATTTTATATTGGTGATAACTTTGAAAAATGGATACAAATTCTTTATTATAAGCAATGTGCAAGACTTCTTACTAATAGGTTGCTCTCTCCATTGTTTCAACTACATAGAGACTCGAGACAAGTTTGCTCTTTGTCTCCTTTACTTTTAGTTTGGCACTTGAGCCTCTAGCACATACTATCCATTCTGATCCCATATATATGAGCATAACGCAAAGAAAACCTCAAGTAAATCTCACTATATGCTGATGACTATACATTACCAAACCTCAGTGTACCATTCCATCCATTCTAGAAATGATATCTCATTTTGGCACATTTTCAGGGTACAGGATAAACTGGTCTAAGAGTGAATTAATGCCTGGTTCAAGATTCCTGTTATTCAAAACTTCCCTTTTAAAATTGCAAATCATACATTTACAGAGGAATTGAGGTCACAAAAGATTTTCAGTCATTATTTAAAGCTAATTTTCCCCCTCTTGTGACCAAATTGCAAAATAGTATTCCGTTTTAGAGATCCCTTACTATTTATTTGGTAGGAAGGGTTCATGTTTTTTTAATGTTTTAATTGGTTTTTTCTTTCTCAAATCCTATATTTTTCCAAAATATCCCAAGATTTTTGCCCAAGATTTTCTTTAAACAATTGGATTCAATAATTATTATTTTTTTGTGGGATTATAAAGTTCAATGAATAAATAAATCTCACCTTTGCAAATCTAAAGCTGAAGGTGGGATGGCCTTTCCAAACGTATCTCTTTTTTTTATGCTTGTGCTTCATACTATCATAATGTGGTTAGATCACACTTTCAAACACTCCACTTGGATCCAAATGGAAAGAGAAGCATGCAGCCCATTTGACATTGGTGCGGTGATCCCACCACCTGCAAAGTTAGCTAAATTTGCCTATAATCATAATTGTATAACTTATATTCGCATTTGGAAACAGATAATATCAAGTTTTAAAATAAAGTCCCTGTCTCTCCTCTTACCAATTGGAGGGAATCCCTCATTTGTCCCTTCTACTATGGACTCTGGATTTACACAATGGAGAGATGGATCTTTTGCCTCCTTTAGCCAGCTGCAGGAACAAAATATTTTGTCTAAGAGTAATCTTTCAGATATTTACAGATTAGGGACTATGTGAGGAAGCATGTCTCTTGTCTGGACGAGGTTCATACTGAGTTTGATGAACTCCTAGGACTTGGATGTAGAGTTAGTCACTTATTATGTACACTTTATAATTCATTATTATGAAAGACTTAACCAACTACAGAGGGGATAAGATCACAATGGGAACTTGAAGTAAGGGAGAAGATAAGTGACGAGCTCTGGGTTAATGCATTAGAGCATATTCATAAATGCTCTATCAATTCCAGGCATTGCCTTATACAATTTAAGATCCTTCACTGACTTTATTATGCTAAAACAAAGTTACATAATATTTTTTTTCAGGTGTCTCCCCTCTATGTGATAAGTGTCAGTTTGAGGAAGCCACTCTCCTGCACAGTTATGTTTTTTGCCCAAAGTTAATTCCATTTTGGACTAATGTATTTCAGATTTTATCTGATATGTTTCATACTGAATTGGAGCCTGACCCACTCCTGGTGATACTTCAGACGCAGCTGACACAGAACATACACTGTTTGCGTTCAGTGGATACTCTCCAAAATGGCGATACAGGGTGATGTGGAGGAGACAAATTGTTGAATAAAGTCTTTTTTTTTTTCTTTTGCGCACAAAAAGTATTCTCGTAGCTTCGTAAAATTACGGTTGAACCCCTGATGTCACATGGATTATTTTACCGATCTCCTTGCTACGTCTCTGGACTTGGGAACATTTCAGTTGCGTTGCTGTCTATGGAGGGTCAGACAGCTCTCAGATTCCATCAAAAATATCTTAATTTGTGTTCCGAAGATGAACGAAGGTCTTACGGGTTTGAAACAACATGACGGTGAGTAATTAATGACAGAATTTTTGGGTGAACTAACCCTTTAAGCAAATACTGACAATTAAAATTTTAGTAGGCTACTGATCGATCATCGAACCGATTAAAATAATATTAGAATAAAATATAATTGACATCAACATGTCATGTTGGACTAAAATCTCGCCTAGGGCACCAACAGAGCCTGGGCCGGCCCTGCATTGAAGTATCACCTATAGCAATTACAAAGTGAAGGACCAGAGAGACACTGCATACATTTCAATAATAATCAACAAAGGGAAGAGGGGAAAAAACAGACAGAAAGACTGAGGCCTGTAATGCTGTTAAAGCAAAATGCCACTGATGGCCTATGATGACCATCTGATGCAAGTAGGGGAAACCATGCAAGAAAATCTTGCTTTGTTTACTGTCACCTAAGCAACAGTTAATTATTATAGGTTATTAATTCATGTGCCTTAGAGATACAGTCCTGGGCAGTGTGACTTCCCCCAACTGTGCTAAATTATTTAATGATTAAACAATTTGTGGTATAATTGGCCTAGAGACTTCCAAATAATCCCAGTGGGGAGATTATTAAAATAAGTGTTAACTGTGAATCGCCGTCATGAGGCCTACTGTCAGTGGAGTATACTGGAATTATTTATCTGTTTTCTTTACACCAATCCCTCGAAAAGTACAGACTGTCTTAAAGTAAATGTACAGGTTTACTTTACCACATATTCTACATAAATTATACACAAGGTTAATTAGTTTCTTTCATTATCCGGTTTTCAAATGCTAACTTCTTTCCTCTAAGCATGATTTACAGATTACACTTAATGTGCAAACACATGCAACTCAAGATAAAAAAAAAAAAGCTAACCATTTTTAATACACATAATACCAGGTGTCTACCTATTCTAGGTTATAGTTCGGAGCGCATATAAAATTGCCAAAGCCAAACATTTTTTTTCATTTAGTTAGTTCATCCCTTTGGTCACTAGTTAGTAGCCTATAAGAAACGCAAGAGGTATATGGTCATTGTCATCGACCAACCACAAAATTCCCCGCCTTATTAAGAGGGGGAAAATGTGCCTTAAATATCTCTGACTTTGACATATTTTTGGAGAGCGTAAAAAGACGTATTGTAAGTAAATTATTTTACTGGTATAGAGATCAAATCAGATGCTTTTCCAGTTCACTCAAAAACTTGATTAGATGATAATGTGATAATTTTTCTTCCTTATTGTGTTTTAAAAAAAAGATAAAATGCTGTTATGAATCTGTGATCCAGTGTTGTATATTAATGTAATATTGTAAAATGTTGTACACCGTTCTAATTTTTCATATTTTTCATTTAGCCATCAGATCATCATGTCATCAGGAAACATCAGCTTTGTTAAGGACTTTTTTATCGTTGGTTTTCCTGGGCTTCAGCCAGAATACTATGGTGCAGTGGCTGCTCTGCTGCTTTTTGCCTATGTGTGTATCTTAGTGGGGAACGGAACATTTATAGCACTTTTTACTCTAGAAAAATGCCTTCATAAACCTATGTATTATATCATCTTAAACCTGGTTGTAAGTGACTTATTATTCAGCACCACTACCTTACCAAAGATTATTGCTAGATACTGGTTCCAAGCTGGTAGTATTTCATTCACTGGTTGCTTCATTCAAATGTATTTTGTGCACTATTTTGGTTCAGTCAGTTCTGTTATCCTGGCAATAATGGCCTATGATAGGTATGTAGCCATCTGTAATCCCCTAAGATATCCTAATATAGTCACAAAGTTGAACATTTTCTGTCTTTGTCTGGCTGCATGGGTGCTAACACACGCATGCCCTTTAATGATGGCAATAAGGGCTTACCCTCTGCCTTACTGTGCAGGAAACACAATTATACATTGTTACTGTGATCACATTTCTATCACATCACTTGCATGCACTAACAGGGCACTGTACGGAGTTCCAGCCTTTGCATTTGCTATGGTTGTGTTGCTCAGTCCTCTGGCCTTCATTGTTTTCTCTTACTGTGCCATCATTGTGGCAGTTTTGCGTATATCGAGCACTCAAGGAAGGCTGAAGTCTTTCTCCACCTGCAGTCCTCAGCTCATCATAATTGCTCTCTATTTTCTACCCAGGTGTTTTATTTATTTGTCTAGCAACATTGGTATCAACTTCAGCACTGATTTGCGATTAGTCATTATTATGCTGTATAGTCTGTTTCCACCCATGATCAACCCCCTCATTTACTGTTTAAGGACAAAAGACGTGAAGGAAACCTTACTCAAAAGGATAAAAGTTTCAATGAATCCCCTATTTATTCCAACAAAAGTGAATGTATCCACTGTATGTGTGTAAATTAATACAGCAGTCATACATTAGAAGAAACAACAAAAACAAAATAGTATTAGATGTAAACATACTAAATTACTAGAGAAACTGTGAGAAGATATAAGATTTCATCAGTTTTATCCACAAAATTTGTATCATTGAAGTCTGCTATACAGTATATTTTGAAAATTGCGATATTTCAACTAAACTATATTTCAAAAAACAAAGTCAAAAAGAAAAAAAAACTATTAAATATGTTTAAAACGATCTGTATACGAAACATCTGTTCCTAGTCAATAACTGTACTTTTGCACAACTGATGTACATTTTGTCTTAAATGTGATGTTTTAGAGGTTAAGAACTACATGGTAATTTTGTCACTGTCATTCATGCCATGGTCTTTACAATTTACAAGTCAGATATAAACAAACTGAGACTGTTACTGTGATCATGTCTCCATCACAACACTGGCATGCACTGACAGATCACTGTATAGTATTCCAGCCTTACTTCTTACTGCTCCACCTCCATACAGATTTCAGGTACTCAAGGAAGGATGAAGAATTTCTCCACCTGCAGTAAGGGCTTTCAGCAGAGTATAACTCTAGGCCAACATAAACACACCTGAACCAGCTAATCCAGGTCATCAGGATCAGTAGAAACCTTTGTGTGCTGGAGCTTAACTCTGCAACCAAGTCACTCTCCAGGAGCCACTTTCCACACCATTAGGGACACCACAGATGTAAATATCCATAATACAGAGAAAATTATAACCATACTCGTATTGTTCACAATAGAATGATACCTTAATGGCAAGCAAATTGCCATGAAACAATCTTATGCGAGATCAAGAGTGACACTTTTGAATAGAACTGAAGAACACAAAAAACATGTTTTCAAAACAAGCACTGTAGGAGATGTACAATGAGTCAAACAGAAAATTCTTCATGTTGGGAATCAGTGCATTAGTTTCACCAATATCAGCCAAGGCCAAGTTAAACACACCAATGTACTTTGGACTGTGTAGGCTTCATTCACGAGCAATAATGAGAAGGACTACAAAATTCCCAATTATAGTAATAAAACATGAGATAAATAAGAAAATATAACTGTGAATTACTCTGTAAATACAAAGACCTATTTTTAGTGTGATTTAGCACACTTAGACATCATTAGTGAAAAGCTGCGTGTTTGCAATAACAAAACCATCAATACATTTTTAACTTCAATCATCCGCTGCTAAAAAATACAAGTCCTCTATCCATAATATTGCCTTTCTCAATTAAAAAGTCTTCTTGTTTGAATCAAGAAAGAAATATGCACAGATCAAGCACTGTTTACAAGCAAAAATAGGCCAAAACTGTTCTGAACAAAGAGGTAGGACATCAGGTAATGGACTTTTTCACTAGAGAAATAGCTATTATGAACTATGGACGGATATCTTGGCCAGAAGCAATGGTTCAAAGTTAAAAACTTTAATGATGTATTTGTTTCTTAAAGACACAGCTTTTTGCTTCACAAGATGCTAACTGATGGACTGGATTATTCATGTTGTAGATTAGTGGATGTTTTTATCAGCAACTTTTAATTTTGGGGTGAACTATTCCTTTAACAAGCAGCATTTTCACTTCCCTTTTAAAGGTTGATAATATGATTACAGATCTGTATTGTTTGATTTGCCATACATTTTTTCCTGCTGTCCATGGAACAGCAGAACAGGCCAGTGGACCACCAGCTGAGAACCACTGCATTACTAAATTATGATATCTGAATAGCAAATTGAATTCTCAGCTTTTTAGGAGCCACTTAAAAACAACTACCGTACTGTTCTAATAGCATCTCAGTATAATGTTACAGTCCAGAGGGAATTCATTTGATGAATTAGTGCAGCTATTCACACAAATACAAACAGACACAAACACTTAGTTAAGTGATTACAAAAAGTTAAAATGCCAGTTGCACTTTATAATAAGTCTGACACAAAGAAAACATAATGACAGAATCACAACCTCTCATGTATCAGTGGATAAATTTAAATTCTGATGCTTAAACTTTAATGTATTTGTTCTGATTTTCCCTTCCTTATTATTTGATTTGATTTTGACAGCCAGTGTGAAATTTTATCACATAGAGCCCATCCTGATAGACGGTTATTGAAATAATTTTGATTCTTAAAATTGCTTAAAAGATGTATTGTGAATATTGGAAAATAGTAATAAGAATAAAGTAAGTGTATCCAAACATTTGACTAGTATAGTAAACAATTCAACCATGTATTTGTAGTGGTAAATAAGGGACGGGAGATTTAAAGGAATCGTGTGTATTACTTTGTCTCTGTCACCCTCTTCTGGATATGTTTGGGCTGTACAACAGACTAGCAGGTTATCTGTGTTACTTAGAGGCCTTTTGACACCAAGGTTTGAATTACAGAATTTTTTGCTGAGTCTATTCTGAGAATTTAATAATTAAAATAGTGAACTATATAGATGTTTTGTTGGACACGTTTTCACTGGTCTGCAACTTGTAACTGTCATTGCAATCTTTACATTTTCTGGGATGCTGCTGAGTCTGACCTTAACTCTTACAGCCACTTAAGAAGTGCAGAAACTCTTTATATGACACCACCTTACAATAGTAATAAGAATAAAGTAAGTGTATCTAAACATTTGACTAGTATAGTAAACAATTCAACCATGTATTTGTAGTGGTAAATAAAGGATGGGAGATTTAAAGGAATCGTGTGTATTACTTTGTCTCTGTCACCCTCTTCTGGATATGTTTGGGCTGTACAACAGACTAGCAGGTTATCTGTGTTACTTAGAGGCCTTTTGACACCAAGGTTTGAATTACAGAATTTTTTGCTGAGTCTATTCTGAGAATTTAATAATTAAAATAGTGAACTATATAGATGTTTTGTTGGACACGTTTTCACTGGTCTGCAACTTGTAACTGTCATTGCAATCTTTACATTTTCTGGGATGCTGCTGAGTCTGACCTTAACTCTTACAGCCACTTAAGAAGTGCAGAAACTCTTTATATGACACCACCTTACTGAGCAGAACCAAATTCAATATCAGGTTCATGTTGCCTGACAGTACAGCAGTGTTTAATACAATGATCACACAGATTTGTTCTCATATCCTGACTCTTTCTACAGTTGATTCCTCCAAAATATTAATAAATCTAATACCTTATATATTGCTACACCACAACACACAATAAGAGTCTTAATTCTTATATTCCATATGGATTGTAATAATAGTATCTTGAGATATCTAAGATAATGAATTATGAATTGTTTTTATCCATTCACCCATGAAAGGTAAGATATTTAACATCTGGAGAGAAAAAAAAACACATTTATATGAGGCATATCTACTGCAGCTAATCTAAATAAGGAATAAGAAGATTACTGTATGTGTATTCTGATGCTAACTTTTATTATTGAAGATGAATAAATCATTAATGACTGATATATTTTCTATTACTGTAAAAAAGTTTTCTGTATTTGTTGTGAAACTTTTAGCAAGAGTTGCATAGTCTTTGATTGAAAGATTAAGAGTGTTTATGTCTCAGAATGACTCTGTTTGTCAAACTTAAGTTGTTAAGCACTCATAATAGATGACTAGCTATGTGTCGACACACAGGAGACCATGTACAAACAGCTCTGACACCTGGGAGAATCCTGTCTCCCATCACCTTGAGTACTGTAGATCAAAACATCATTAAACAGTTTTGTTTAGAAGGGCAGTGATTTTGTGACCTTACGAAAAAAACAACTTTATTAACACTTTTTATTTTCCACTTGTATCTTGTATCTTTTGGTATAATAGGTAGCCTATAATAGTTGCATAATAAAACTGGAGAAAGTTAACACCAATGCATAGGCTACTGTACACACACCCCTCTCTTCATTCCTCCCTTCAAGATGAACTCTTAAAAGATTTTTTTTCTCTATCAACAGATAATCAAATGTCGTCTTTCTAACTTAGTTTGCTAACAGTAAATATACACCTCTACAGTCGTTTTTATTTGTTTTTGGTCAAACACGGTGGATGTAGACAAAGCCTGTTAGGCCTTTTCTGGCAGCTGTTAAAAACATTTCTAGAGTAATTATTAATTCTTATTTGATTTTGAGATAATTGTTATGTTTCTGATCTTCACAATTACAGTAAGGTTAATTACTTAATTTCAGTCAGGAGTGCAAAGTCAATGCGTTATCGAACTTTCAAATAGAATAATAGGCTACATAACGTTACCTGAACATATTGTTTTTTGCTCCCGTTTATGTGATCACAGAGCTTACGTCCATGGCTTTTAGTCCCAAAGTGTGTACATTTAGTGAAATATCGATGTATTTACACGATTACTTGGTAAATAAAATGGGTTATCAAAATGGTTTCAAATACAGGAACTGATCAGTCACAGACAATTCGCTGCAGATCCATCAATCAAACTGCGAGCTCATAATTCCCGCTTTCCAATGACGACATACGGACATCATCACAAATTAAAAGTTCCTTAAAACAGACTCAAGAATATTAT